>NC_056726.1:337909040-338261540 GCF_019279795.1 Protopterus annectens | reverse complement strand
GCAAACTCACAAAAATTGCCCACAAAAATTCTGGGCCAATATAAATGAGCTACTACAGCCTAGTAAACCTACCACACCCAATCCACAAGGCTCTGACACAATGAACCACAACCAAATTGCCAACGACTTTAATTCCTTCTTTACAGACACAATTCATACTCTAGCTAGTCAACTCTCTACAAATGACACAGTCATATCTAAATATGACTTAAAGCCACCTCCCCCTTTTCTCTTCCAACCTGTCCCCACAGCCTACATACTCTCACTTATCAAAAAACTCAAACCTTGTACCCCCTCTGCTGACTTACTACCCGCAGAATACTTGCAATTAGCAGCCAGTTCCATAGCCTACCCAATTTCCATACTCGTAACCAGAACCATCACAGAGGGATATGTCCCAAAACTTTGGAAAATATCTCATATCATCCCACTTCACAAGGGTGGAAATTCTACTGAATTTTCAAACTACCGCCCTATAGCCCTACTCTCTCCCTTATCAAAAATCATGGAAAGATGTATACACAAGCAACTGCTAAACCATCTTCTCAAATACAACTTACTTTCTAATACCCAGCATGGCTTCAGACTGTCCCATAGTACCACCAGTGCCCTCCTCTCCTTCACAGACACCATCAACAAAAATCGTAACCACAACACACTTTCCTCAGCTCTCTTCCTAGACCTGTCAAAAGCTTTTGACATGGTAAACCACCAAATACTCATAAATATCCTCCAATCTATGTCACTAGAAACCCAACCCATTAACTGGTTCAAATCCTACTTAAATGACCGACACCAAGCAGTTCTCTGGAAATCCACCCTATCTTCGCAGCTTCCTGTTATCATTGGTGTTCCCCAAGGGTCTATATTAGGTCCCCTTCTGTTTTCTTTGTTTATCAATGACCTACACCAAATAGTTCCACAAGCTACATGCATCCAATACGCAGATGATTCCACACTCATTTGCTCAGCCACAACAGTACCTAATCTTCACTCCCTTACACAACACATATTTAACTCAGTTGAAGAATGGTTTTCCCAACGCTGTCTCCTACTTAACCCCAAAAAAACCAAACTCCTCCTCTTTACACCCGCCAGTAAATCTCCTCCTATAGACTTTACAATAACATCTAAAAATGGCACACCTATATCTCAAGACCTCACGACTAAACTATTAGGAATTACCATAGATAACAACCTTAACTTTGATACACATATAAACAACACCTTGAAAATACGAACAAAAAAATAGGCTCTCTACCGAATCAAACCTTTCCTCACTCCAGACTCTAGAATTACTATTGCTCAAACCCACCTTATCTCTCCTCCTCTATGCCTCCCCCATATTTACAAACCTATCAAAAAAATCTCCTTAAATTAGAGAACTCTTACCACAATATAGCAAGATTTGCTACAGGCAACCCATTCAAAACCCACCATTGTATCAATCTAAAACTACTAGGCTGGCTTGAATTTCAGCACCAGCTTAAAATCAATCAATTAACCATTGCCCATCAAATTCTGCATCAACCTGACAAAACACCTATACTATCTACCCTTATCCACCCCTACCATAACCTAAAATCCCTAAGATCTGCACACAAACTACTTGTAAATATTGACAAATCAAACAACAAAGCTGGTGACTCCCTCTTTTCCAACACTGTTGGAAAACATTGGAACCTGCTCCCCTCTGAACTTACCACTATTCCCTCTAAACCTCTCTTCAAAAAGAAAATTAAACTCCACCTCAAATCTCAATGGATGTGCCCCTGCACTAATCCTGACTAACACTCTATGCCATCAGACAAATCCCTTCATCGTAAAACCCCAACCCCCCTCTTATCTTACATACTCTCCCTTTTTCAACCTCCCCTTCAAACAAAAAAAAAAAAAAAAAAAAAATATTTTTTATATTTTTAAAATGTAATTTTTTTTTTATGTTGTTAACTGTATAACCTTGCTTGAAATTTTTTGGCTCAATTTGTGTGTACTCTTTGCATATTGTTACCCTTACTTTCTTGTAATATAACAAATGTACTTCTTCTTAAACTCTGGAGCTTAACTCCTGGGGCCTCTACTGAAAATGGACATGTATCCAGCTAGACTAGCCCGGTCAACAAATGTAAAATAAATAAAAAAATAAAAATAAAATATATGTATAAAGAGATATACGTATATGTGTATATATATATATATATATATATATATATATATATATATATATATATATATATATAGCTATATATATGTATGCGCATCCTGTGTGTACAGATATGCCTAGTTATGTTGGTATATATGTAGATATCTATAACTATATGTGCATACATATCAATTCTGATATACCTACTACTGTCAATATATATGTAGATATCCATACGTATATGTGCATATGCATCCCTATCTGTATATGTGTAGACATATATTGCTCTGTATGTGTATATATCTTAGTGTTTATATGTATATCTATGTACATGTACATATCCATCTATGTATGTCGATATGTATATGTGTATGTATCTATATAGATATCTGGAGAATTATATGTACATATATGCTCACCATATGTCCTGAACATGGAGTGGAGCCCTACCTCAGCCCCTATAGTCCCAACTTCATAGTGCAAAGGGATGTCAGGTATATATTGCAGGTATATTTGTAGACTATTGTTACTGTAATAAGGATTGTCATTACAGACATGGTGTGTGTGGGAGGTCACATCTGCTTTTAACATGTGTGCCACTGGCTACTGACAGACATCCTAAGGACATCATAGTACAGTACCACTGCTAGCACAGTAATACTCCTCTGGACTAAACAGAGATATCGACCAATATTTGTGGACAGTCTGACACACTCTGGACAGTCCAGAGGGATACACAGAACCCCTTAGTGCAAGACATGTGTACCAAGCCTAACAATGCGGATTTTAAATGCCATGTAGATGGGTAAGACACGTACCTACTAGTATACATTTGCCCCCATAGGTTATGCATTCAAACACCCCTTTCTGTCTTGACACATAGTAACCGCTGGTACAGAGGTGCCATGGCCACATACTACCCACTAGTTATTGACATACATCTGTACTGCATCCCACTGCTTTGTCTGACATACATGACTGTTATGGTGGCCCAGCAGGAGTACATTTGGAAAGTATCTGGACATGACATCTCACTGGCTAAGCTGCTAGGCATGTAACAATCTGGACATGACATCTCACAGGCTAAGCTGCTAGGCATGTAACAAAGCACTGTGCAGGCTACAGACATACTGGCTCAACACTGGCCAACGTTTCCTATGGAGGAATACACATGTACCTGCATATACAGCAGGGTCTGCAGGCATGTCACAGCACAGAGTAACAGACACTTGTGTGAAAGTGCATAACCACAACCAATGTGAACACAGCCACAGCCACATATGGTAAGCTACCATATTATTACAGTATATGGACTATCTGTTCAACACTATCCTCATATGTGCCCCTCACACACTAACCCTACATATACTAGCCCACTACACAGTGTAGTCCAATGCCTGTCTGTGATATGGGACATGTGTGTGTTTGGCCCTACAAACATGTAAGCTGATAGGGTAACATACAGTGGAGCAGCATGTAATATCATATAGACAAGGACTATGAACAATGACATCTACCACAGTCTGTACACAGGCCAAGGTACATATTAACAATACACACACTGCTGACAATCACCATAAGTACACAGGCCTCAGTACTGTACACACAACCACAGAATGTCCAGGTTATGTCATCAAATATAACCCCTACTATACATAACATGTGTAGCAGTCTGATATCTCACTGGCTTGTTCATAGGTTCATAGGTTCATACTAGGCTATCTGCCCTATGGCATTTATAAGCCTAGCCAGAGTGTGTTTGGCTTTTGCCACCCATTTTAAATTAATTTTGCTATGCCCTTTTTTGAGGTTAGTATACTGTGCCTCTGTCTAACAATGACACAGAAGAGATACCCGGGGTAAACCTACAATCTCCCATCCACTCATCAAGATTCCTCTTGAAGAGAGTCAATGAGGGAGTCTGCCTAACCTGGACTGGGATTTTATTCCAGAGTGAAGGGAGCCTCTGGGTTATGAATCTGTCCCTCCAGCATGTCCTATTTATTTCAGTGCTGAGGTTCAAGTCTCTTGAGCACGTAGCTTGATGGGATTTGGATTTTCTGAGGTGCAGCATGTCCATTAATTCCGGGTTGGACATGGCTTTATACATCAGGCACAGATCACCTCTGAGCAGGCGGTATGCCACTGAGTAGAGCTGGAGTTTCTTTAACCGGCAGCATATGGCATCTGTTTGAGCCTTTGATCCTCTTGGTGAGGTACTTTTGGGGTCTTTCCAGTTGTTGCAGGTGTCTGGTAAGGTACATCCCAAAGGGGGCATTGTACTCAATTATAGGCCTGATGAGGGATGAGTAAAGAGGCACGATGACCTCCCTGATCTAGATGTGAATCCCTTCATGATTAGGTGGGCTATATAAAATGTTTTTCTAACCACTTTGGCCACGTGGTTGTCAAATGAGAGATTGCTATCAACTTGGGTCCCCAGGTCCCTAATTACTTCTTCCATACTTAATGGATTACCACCTATGTGGTAATTTGTGGGCACTTTGTTTTTGCCAAAGGGGATGACTATACACTTTTTGGCGTTTAGCTTGAGGCCATGGGTCTGGCGCCAGTTGTCTGTTTCTATGAGGCCCTTTTGGAGGATGCTTTAGTCAGCTGGAGAGTCGATTATGGCACCCAGTTTGCAGTCATCTGCGAACTTGGTCAGCCACAGTCCTTCCGTGTTGGCCTGTACCTCCAAGAAATATGTACCGAACAAGAGAGGTCCCGGGACTGAGCCTTGTGGGACACCACTTGTAACTGGTTTGGAGTCTGACATGGCTCCAGCAATTCTAACCATGTGGGTTATGTCATTGAGCCAGTACATACAGTTGCCGTGTCTTACACTACAGCAGTACACAGTTATATGATGTGCCATGAAGATTACTGGACTACAGCTTTTCAAAATGTGTATTTCACAGTGAATGACATCAGCAGCTTTGCCAAAGTAGGGCATGTGAATTGTAGTGAGTGTGACTAGTTTAAAAGACATTGCTCTCTACACAGACAGAGAAACACTCACACACACTTGTCATGTCTGGAATTAGAACTCCTACCTAACTAGTTTATCACACTACAGCAGTATACAGTTATAGGACATGCCACAGAGATTACTGGGCTAAAGTTTCCAAAAGGTGTATTTCACAGTGTGTGACATCAGCAGCTTTGCCTAAGTAGGGCATTTGAATTGTAGTGAGTGTGACTAGCCTACATAGCATTGCTCTCTACACAAACAGTGACACCCACACCCACACACACAGTTGCCATGTCTGGGATTAGAACTCTTACCTAACTAGTTTATCATACTACAGCAGTACGCAGTTACAAGATGTGCCATGGAGATTAGTGGGCTAAAAATTTCCCAAAGGTGTATTTCAAAGTGGATAACATCAGCAGGCTTGTCATAGTAGGGCTATGGGGAGGGCAGTGTGTCTGCATGGGCTATAACCCATTCATTTAGAGGTTGACACACCACATGTGGGAACACGCAGGATTATATTCCACAGGTACATGTATACAGCTGCTAGATGACTACTTCTTTGTACAGTCATGTTGCACAGCTAACACTTGCACCACATAGTCTGTAATGCTGATGGATACCGGTGGCTAATGTCTACAGTGAGTGACAATTACACTTCATGTGGTTGTAGCCATTTAGCTGTGTGCTGGGTGGGACAGGCCTCATAATGGATGGCTCCTTGTCACAGTCACTCACTTCTACACATCTATGTACATTTACTTTTGGCTTATTATAGTGTGTTGTCCTTGGATATGTGTCTGTATTCCTATCCACTGTGTGTGCAAGGCATGACTGGTGCATACTGAGGAGTGTATGCACTAACATCTGCAAATGCCAGATATGTATGGTCCACTGTTATTTGCAGACATGGGCTTCATTTGTTTAAGTGTGTGAGCATGCCCAGTATGCCCTTCTGTATTGAATGTGTAGTTTGTACTGCAGTGCAGACCTGTGTGTTGTACACCTACAGGTAGCATACTGTTTCTGCAGGGTATCCGTCGATCATTTGGCAATATGGGGACAAACTGTGCAGGAGATAGTGTGTACTATAGTTGATTGTGTCTGTGCTGCTTCAGCTGCATGGTACTGCTGTTAGTAGAGATATTCAGACAAGTGTACTATTATACAAAGTGATGTTTTCTGTCCTCGTGTACTGTCAGTTGGACATTCTTGCTCACAGTTATGTCTTGGGGGACAAGGGTGACTGCAGCTGTGTCTGGTATTGTGGGCAGACACCTACGTATTCATGATAAGTTATGCCATTCTGGAGGGGGAGCTGCAGACACTTGCTGCAGGGTCTGTGTATCCGGTTCAGCACCTTGGTACAGTGCTGGCAGAGGATCCCATATTTGTATGCCCATCAACATGACAATATGGGCTTATCTTGCTGTGGCATTGCCTCACAGCTCTACAGATTCGCCCAGGTTAGGCAGGGGCAGAGTCCATCGGTCAGGACATTAACCCTATTGTGGTGTACGGGTAGGTGTGTAGCCACCCATTTATGTGTTTGCAGCCAGGGATAGTGTGTGCACACAGCTTGGTGTCGGACCCTGCACATTCCATGCTGCCCATGCTGCCACCCTTTCTGTTATTTTAACCCCTTCCATACATTATGCATACATTCTCTGATATTTTCCCTAAGGGTATCACCCTATCACAGGTGTGTGATAGTGTTGGTCAACAGTTCATGCAGTGGGACATGGTGGACATGTTACTGTGGTTTGTCCACATGGCCTTGCATATGGCTTATGTGGAATGTGTTATGTTGTTATTTGGGTGTCCATGACATAACATACATTGGTAGTAAGTGTGAGACACAGGCCTTTGGCAGAAGCCTGTGGGGCATTAGATGTTGCTGCAGGCCAGATGTGGCAGGTCACTGCATTCTCTCAGTCCTACAGTCCCAGACCACCATACAGTATATTCCCCTTGGGTGACAGGGTAGGTGTGATAGGTGTTCATGCCAACACCTTCTATCAGTCTTGATCAGGTGGTGTGGATGCAGGCAGGGTGCTACCTACAGCTAGGGACACACCTGCACTGCATGCTGCATTTTTCCACTATTGCCATATACAGGTGGGGTCTTACTGTACCCATTCCCCACAGCAAGTATGACCAGAGAGGTGCCTGTGGGTAGTGTTTGTGTGAGCTTGGTGCATGTGTGCTATGGACACTACTTGCATCTAACACACAGATATGCATGGGGCATTCCAGTTATGCTGGCATGTGCAGGTACATCAGCTGTTTCCCAGTACATCAGTCCTACCGCCTATGTGATCTGCAAGTGTTCGGGCAGACATCACCAGTATCCCCTACTACAGGTCCAGTTACTGTGATGCATACCTGTATGTACAATTCCAAGGGTGTCTCCATTTCACAGTGACACAATATATACTGTATGTTTTGGGTACTTTCCCCTAGGTACTGCTTGTATATTTAGCCCAACAGCCATGCCATGTCAGTCTTTCAGATGGTGGCACATATTACCACCATACATTTACAATGGCTTACTGCTAGCATGTGTTATACTGGTGGGGATTGTCTTTGGCACTGCAGTTGTGAGGGTTTGTCCCTGTCATCAGCAGTAATGGGCAATGGCCACCAGGTCTTACCTCAACATGCATACATACTGACCACTCTCACACATTATGAAACACACACCATCCTAACACACAAAGACCTGCATATTGTGCAAATGCTACAACCTATCCTGCTACCTTGGCCACCTGTGGGCATCTGTGCTCCACTCATATTATACCTAATCATACATGTTACTACATTTCTACACAGGATTGGGGGGTACACCTGACTGTCACTACATTTCTACACTGAATTGGGAGAAGGGGCAGACCTCTCTGATTCCACATGTCTACATAGGATTGTGGGGGGGCACACCTGTCTGTTTCTACATTTCTACACATGTTTGGGGGGTACACTTGACTGTTACCACATATCTACACTGGATTGGGGGTAGGGGCACGCCTGACTGTTTCTAGATGTCTACATGGGAGTGGGGAGTGGGCATGCCTGACTGTTACTACATTTCTACATAGGGTTGTCAGGGACACACCTGACTGTTTTTACATTTCTACACAGGATTGAGGGGGCCCATCTGACTGTTTCTACATTTCTACACAGGATTGGGGGGACACACTTGACTGTTACTACATATCTATGCTGGATTGGGGGTAGGTGCACACCTGACTATTTCTACATGTCTAAATGGGATTGGGGGGCACACCTGACTGTTACTACATTTCTACATAGGGTTGTGGGGGGGGGCACCTGACTCTTACTACATTTCTACAAAGGATTGGGGGGCACACCTGACTGTTTCTACATTTCTACACATGATTGGAGGGGGCACACCTTACTGTTTCTACATGTCTACATAGGATGGGGGGGCACTCCTGACACTTGTACACATTTGTTGTGATTGTACTGGTATGTCAGGTACTCCATTTCATTCTGTATTCTAACCTATCATGGTGACTAGAGGCATATCAGTGTACTACAGGTCTTAGCTTTGGTTGCCCTACATATTAGTGTCTGACTTCCTACCCTTCAGAACCAACATCCCACTGCCTGACATGCTGTAGTTTGTCTGTGTAGGCCTGGGAGGGGTTACCCATAGGCATCATTCAGAGGCCATAGCACAGGCTCTGTTTGTGTTTGTCTACTCCTGTCTTGCTGGCTGAGACTGTTGTTGGGTATGTGAACCTCCCTGACTGGCATGTGTGAGTCATATGGACATACATATCGCCCAGCACATTTCCTGCAGTGTGTTTTGTCACCCTGTGTCATACTGGCTACTATGGTGATTCCAGTATTTGTTACAGATGTCAGGGTGCCACTATGGGTGTCTACTATCTGCTTGCATACCATTCAGCCACCCAATTCCCTTGCACGCTCACATCCATATCATAGATACGGGTAACGACGCATTCTTCTCTATTCGGCAATTCGTAGGTTGAGTGACATACCTTGTGGGTGTGTCAGTATTGAGGATGGTGCTGGAGGGCTGCCTATGCTGGATGCACATAGTACACTCCCTATACATGGTTGAGCACAGGTAATGTCATGTTTGGCATCCTATTTACTGTATGTGCGAGTCAGAGAGAGGTGTCATTCCCTGGGTCCCTACTCTGTCAGTGTATGTGCTATGCGTTGCCTCTTTGCCAAGGCTAGGGCATCCTGGCATGCCTCCATCTGCCTACTGGGGCAGGCTCAGGTTGTTCCTCCTCTGAGTCACTCTGTGCCTGTGCAGGCCTTGGCATTGGTGGGGGGCTGTGTGGCCCTGCCCCATGCTGTTCCTGCTGCAGCTGTTTCTGCAGGATCATATTGTGTAGCATGGCACATACCATAACAATTTGAGTACATGTAGCTGGTGAGTACTGCAAGGCTCCACTGGATGTGTCCAGGCACTGGAACCGTGACTTGAGCATCCCAAACATATGCTCTATAAGTCTAGTCTGTGCGTGTGCCTCATTATGGTGTTCTTGTTTGGCTGTGTGTGTATTTCTGATGGGTGTCATCAGTCACGGCTCCAGTGTGTGACCAGCATCCCCCACTAGGTGACAGTAAGGGATATCCCTACTGGCAAATCTCTGGTACAGCTGCGTCAGATGCCAGATTTGGAAATCGTGATAGCTTCCAAGACAGCCAGCACACACATTCATTATAATTACCTGGGTATCGCACACGACCTGGCAGTTGATGGAGAGGAGGCCCTTGCGGTTGCTGTAGACCCTAACCTGATCACTGGGTGGTGCTTTGATGCATATGTGCATGCAGCCTATAGCATTCACTACCTCAGGGTATTCTGCTATTTGGTAGAAGAGATGCATATTGCTGGCCAACACCTCGCGGGTGTTGAGGAAATATATGTGCTCACTGGCATGTGCTGACATGGCATCCAGGAACTGGTGGAATACTCTGGATGCTGATGCCTGTGAGATCCCATGATATCCCCAGTTGAGCTTTGGGAGGTACCTGTGGCTAGTATTCCTAAGCCTACACATACCTTGGTATCTACTGGGATGGGTTCCCCTCTGTCATTTCGGTGTGTCAAGTGTGGCCGACACAGCTCAACAATTTGCTGTAGGTGGTCCCTGTTCACCCTATAGCACTCCACTATCTCCAGCTCATGTAGCTCCTGGTAGGTTACCCTGGGTCTGTACACTCTTCTCTATCTCCTCACTGTGGGTTGGTCAGCAGCATTCACATCCTCACCACCCTCAGCCTCTTGCACATGTTGTTGTATGATGCCTGCTGCAGCCCCTATCATTTTGTAGTTTTGTTTGTTAAAAGTTCCCCGCTTGTATACACTGGTGGTGTAGAGTATGGGAAACACCAGAGCGGAAGGTGTTTGCATAGTTTATAGTAGTGTTCTGGGCTGGGCTGGTCTGCTGCCTGTGTAATTGGCTGATTCTGATATATTTCACCTTCCAGGTATGCTAGTTCTCCTTGATTAACTTCCTATTAATGTTTTCCCTTCCCATTGCCTTCCTGTTTAAGCACAGGGACGCTGTGCAAGCACAGTGCTCAAATGTGCACAGAACTGCTATTTCCTCGTTTACTTTTTTTTCTTCTTTGAAACCCAGTGTGTGGCGCGCACAACCACTTAGGCAATGAAAAGAGTGCTAGGCAGACTCAGACATACCCCTTTGCCTAGCTGTGCTAAGCTAGGAGTGAAAATGAGCCACAGGGCTCCAATCCACTTACAGTATGCCTGACACCCCACCCCACCCCATGATGTCAGCTATCTCTTAGGCTTGCACCAAGCTATTCCTGCTCTTACACTGTTGGGAGCTGACTAGCATGCTGGGGAAATCTGGGATTCACTATCATTCCCCTTGTTTGCATAGGATTGCCTGCTAATGCATAGTTAACATGTCTCACACTGAGTCTCCCCCATTAGCAACCACTACTCACTAGCCATGTTGTCTTCTGACTGCCCTTGACTATAATGGCAGAATAGTGATTTTAGTTAGAATGCTTATTTTAGGTTTATTTTCTTATTTTCCCCCTGATCCCGTTTGCGTGCCGCTGCCCTACATTTAAACTGCTGAGATGGGCTAAAAAAAAAAATAAAAGTTGATTATTTTTTTTCAACTGTTTGCAATGCCAATAGCCTTATACTTTACCCTTGGCATGCTTCTTGAATGATAAGCACCCTTTATTTGGAGCTGTCACTGCTCCATTTTGGAATTTGCAGAAATGTACTCCATTCCTGGCAGAGTATATTTCTGCAGATTACACTAGTTCTGCATGGCCAGTTTCCAGCTTCCTGGATCACAAATTCACCTCATTTGCCTGGATTTCTCCTGCAAATGGGGTAATTTGCATACAGGGGCTGAGTCCATGCAGGATTAGTGCAGGAGCGCTCGTACATGCCCCTACAGGCTATTCCTGGATCACACGGCAGACATATTGCCTGCTGGAGATCTTGCACTGATCCTGCATGCCGTGCAAGGCTTGCAGAATCTGGGGAATTGTCTAGAAATATAGTTCCTTTCTGAATTCAAAATGGGTTAACTAGCTTTCCTTCCCATTTCAGTCATGTTGATATGGAGTCTATATTTTGACTTTCAGATTACTTTGCTTTGCTTCTATGAGTAAACTGCTAATTTGCAGTCAGTTTTTAGACAGACTGTCCTCATTCTTAGGTGAGATCTTAATCTATAGTAGTTTAATATGAAATTTACATACTTGGCAAGTATTAAAATGACTGGTGGTTTTCAACATTGCTTTATGAAACCAAATGAAGCTATACTTTGTTTCATTGATAGCTGGTATCAGCATTTCAGATTATATATTGGCAACTTTGTATTGCTGAATAGGGGTGTAGCCAGATATTTATATTTTGTACTCAAACCTAATATATTACTGCTCCCAGCCACCCATCACTCAGCCCTCAAAATGCTACCTCCCCATACATAGAAGTGGGCACTTCATTTCAACTGTTACCATTTATACCCACATACTTATTTTTGGAGGTGCATTTCTTTCACATAAGTGTCCTTTGTGTACCTCTACACTGTAAATATTCATTTATACAGTTCTATATATATTCACTGCTTTTTAAGTATTTAAGGTTTTAAGAGATGCTCAGGAAAAAAATGCACTCATTTGAGCACACTGAATATGCCCGAACTACACCCTTGTTGCTGAGTCCATGTTTAGAGATAAGGTTATTGTTGTTAGGTAAAGAGAAATAAAGATGTTTACCTATGTTTCAGTGTTAGCCTTGTTAAGAATGTATGTAACAGATGTGTGGCAGAGTAACTTGTGTTAATGAAATCTTAGCTTCAGTAAAAGAAATTCCAGCTAGGTTTTCACCAACACAGTTATTAAAACTATCAGACAACTTTTTCTACCTGAATCCTGAGAGACTTTTCTAGCAAAGAACCACTCTTTCCATTTCCCTAATGTAGTATTTAAGGATAGTTATTGGCTCATGGGAATCTTCATATATATCATAAAAACAATTTAAAATAAAAGAAGACTAATAATATTCAGGGCTGTCATCTTCAAAGAAATTATACTGACAAGATGATTCATCCTGATTCCAGATTGTCCATGGATGCAAATGGTTTATATTTAACCAAACATGATAAAAGTTTACCTATAGAGTGGTATACAAGAGAAGTTGATATATTACATCCTTGTTTTTCAAAATATATCATAGCTTGCCTTAGACACAAACATACAAGATGGAGAAAGATGAAGTGCATTTGAGAATGCACTAAGATTAAGACAAATATGCACTAGTGAATGCATGCATTAAGACAAATGTGCACTAGTGTATGTATACATTAAGACAAACGTGCACTAGTGAATGCATGCCTCACAATTTAAAACCTTTCTTTCAGTACTGTGGCACTAGTATACAATGACAATGATTGTGCCCTTCTTATTATTCTCCATAGCAACGTTTAATTTACTTGAGTTTGTCCTGAGTACAGCTCATTAAAAGCACACATTGAGTGTGTCATTTGTTGTCACCTTCTTATGTTTTATCAGGTTTGTGTGTAGGTTTACAGATGTCTGCTTTTAAAACTATACTGGTTCATTCTTGACTGAAAGGTGAAGATACAAATGCAAGAAAAGAAGGGCTGGCTGATTTTGTAATTCACCTTCTGATTGAAATCATTTTAGTAGTCTTCTGCTGAAGCTTGAAAATTTCATTTCATACTTCTGAATGCATTTAAAGTCTTAAAACTTACTGTCTCCTGCTTATAGCCATAACCTTTTGCAGCCACTGAATAATCTTGAATAGGTTCATAGGTGTGTACTAGGCTAATGTCCCTGGAGCCTTCACAAGCCTATCCCATAGAATTACCCTGGCATTGTGCCACCCGACATTACTAGTTCCCTATTTTATATTTACCATCTTCTTTGGAATGCATCTGTTATTAATGTTTTTTTCATTACATAATATTATAACAAGATATTCCTTCATTACAGATGCAAGTCCATATAGCTTGTGTCTCCATTGCACTCCCGCACCGATTAACCTATAAGCTTCATAATCAAACCTCCAAAGGCAATGTTTTAATAAAGTTGCAAAATTTGCCACCAACTTAGCTTATAAAGCACACCGCTGCCTTGCTCTTAGATAACTTTCAAGGCCAGAACTACCCCATTGCTTATCCTTCTCACAGTTACTGACCACACACAAACTCATCTACAAACCTGACCAATATCTAGTCTTAAACAGTATTTTTCACTGTTACTCCCCAAACTACTTTCCACATAATCCCAGCTAATAATATACCTGGTGATCTGTGTACTTCTCCTGTGTATCTGTGGAAGTCCTTGCCCCTACTAGTTAGACAAAATGACAGTAACAAACTTAACACACTTATTGGATACATGGCTCAGCTCCCAGGCTAACCCTATGCTTTCTTCACTTTTTACACAGGTTTTCCTCCCTCTTCTCTCCTCAGTCATATGATAATTTATGAAACTATTATATTTACATTCTTTCTTATTTTTCCCTAGTTTTAGTTCTTACTGATACTCCATACTTAAAATGCTTCCTGCCTACTTTATCCCACACCTCCTCTTTCCTTCTCTTCATCTGTATTATGCTGCTGTCTGTTCTTTTCCTAGCCTTTCCCACTCTTCTTTCCTTCATTTCTGTTTCACAAGTCAAGTAGAGGTCAACTCTTCTGTCCTTGCCCTACTCTCATCTCCAATCTATCTGGCTATTACGTGAGAACTTCTCTCTATGTTTATGTTTTGTACTCCATTACAGGTACTATCTCTATTGTGCTCTGATACTGCTATGCAACTCTATATGAAAGTGACTGAATTTTGAAATTCGTCTACCATGAATCTGCTTTGTATCTATAAATGTGACTAATTGGTAATGCAATTTATTGCAAATATATAAGATTAACTTCTATATTATTAAGTATCCGTGGTGGTACAGCGGTAGCGTTGTTACCTCACAGCAAGAGGTTCTCCCATTCAATTCTCAGCTTGGCTTGGGAGTGCCTACTGTGTAGAGTCTGCATGTCCTCCCAGTGGGTTGGGTAGCGTTCGAAAGAAATGCGTGCGTAAATGGGCGTACCTTCATTGAATGTTGGGCGTCGAGCTGACACCTCAGTGTTTTGTAAAGATCTACTGACAATCATTAGCAGACCGGAGTTCCACTGTGGTGACCCCTTACCGGGAAAAAGCCGAAAGAACAACAACTCCTCCGGATTTAATAAAATCTGTGTAGGCACAGTGTAGAGCCTGCATGGAATGTTATCATCTCTGTGTACACGGTTTCCTGTCAGCAGCATGCCATGCATATTAATAAGGGTGCGTTGCCTAGAGAGAGCCGAGGAACACGGTTATTGAATCAGTGCAGGGAGTGGTACAGTGATAACCATGTTGGCAGAGGAGTAAGAGACTCACTGCATCGTGGTAGTGTTTTATTATTATTTATTTATTTATTTTAAAAAAAGCATGTTTGCACGGTATGGAGCACGGTAATGCTAAGCGGCACACGCAGATAAGACAGCAGACACAAGCCAGACATCTAAAAATAGAAACCAGATGTCATTAATTATTTATTTAAATGTGATGTTTAAGTGCATCTAAGCATGTTTGCACAACTCTCTGCGGAGCTCAGCATGGCTTATACATATTTTAGTAGTATATGTGAAGGTATAGTGGATTTTTTAATATCCATGTAGCTAAATGGGTAGACTGATGGCTCCATGTGCAGTAGGTCCAGGGTTTGAATACATGGAAGGGAAGTTAGTATTTATTTGTAATATACAAATTTTGCCGACTAGTTTAATATATGACTCCACTGTGCTCTGCTGAGACCTGCTTAGACCTGCTTAATGCTGCATAAATATGATAACAGCTGCCAATGTTTGTGCACTGCTAAGCTTGCTAATATTATGGTTCTGCAATTGTTTGTGCTTCTTAGATCAGTTGCACTGCTTCGTGTGGTGCTAAGCAATGCTGCACCTTTTTGAATGTTGCCCAATGATGTGTAAAGGTGGGAAAACAGCCCATATTACACTCAATAGGTGGGAATACTGCAGAATCCATTGGCGTTCTTCCTTTGACGTGTGCTATGGCTGGTGTTGGTGAAGGTTCACACTTTCGGGTGCAGTGCTTGGGCATTCTGGAGTCCAGGGTCATGGTTGGACTCTTAGTTAAAATCCATGAAGACTGGCTGCTGCAAGGAGGTTTCCAGGGATCAGAGTATAAGGCTGAGGCCTAGGACCAGCTGGCAACAGAACTCACCAGTGTTACTGATATCCCCCACACAGATGAGCAGTGTCATCACCACCATGATGACCTGAAATGAAGAAAGGGAGATCTCGTGGACATCTGTGTCCAAGAAGCTTGGGCAGGGAATTCCCCACAAATATATATGTAATTTTA
Source organism: Protopterus annectens (assembly GCF_019279795.1). NCBI lineage: Eukaryota > Metazoa > Chordata > Ceratodontiformes > Protopteridae > Protopterus > Protopterus annectens. The sequence continues at coordinate 338,245,479 of NC_056726.1, read as the reverse complement.
TCTCTGTTTCACCAAGATCTAATCTGAATTTATGCAAAACTGTTATGCATAATGGTGTGCTTCTCTTCCAACAACTGCAGAAGAGAGGGCTCACAATTATGAGTCACACTCCGGGCGCCTGGCCAGGTTGCACCATGAGTGTGGTGAGTACGGATATATTATGCTAACTGTAGTGAAATAAGCAAGAAAGTGTAAAGCATTAACTGCATGAAAGTATATACAATAAAGTCTGTAGTGCAATAAATGTGGAAATAGAGCTGTTTTGAAAGAAATGAATAATGACAACTTTTGTGCAATAAACACATGAAACAATACCAGTAACTGCATTAAAGTATATGCAATAAAGTCTGTAGTGCAATAAATGTGGAATTAGAGTTGTATTGCAAGAAATAAATTATGCCAACTGTTCTGCAATAAAACATGAAACAATACCAATGCCACCAAGGAAAATGGTGTATTTCAGGATTGTGTTGTAAACATTACAGTAGAGCTGTATGCCTTCAGGCTGTAAAGTAAGGTGCTGCAGTCAACTATGACAGTGTAATAGGTGTAGAATACAAATCTAATGGCTGACAATTGTTTTGTTTAACTCATATAGTACCATTTAATGCTTTCTCTAGCCAATATTGTTCACATAATTCTCTGCCATCCACAAACATCAGGTAATCAAGGTATATGGGTGAGGTAGCCCACTCCATCAACTGATCACAGATATTTCAAACCACTAACAATAAATTGTGTGCACCAGCATTATTTATACTGATATATAGCATACCTACTATATGCGCTATGCTTGTATTTCATGGATGTGTGTTCTAGTGTCACTGCAGTCTAGTAAAACACTGTAGTCGTAGTACTGCCGGATAATATTTTAGTTCCAGATAAGCTCTAGGCAAATATCACTCAGTCAGTAATTAGCAGTGACTCAGTAGCTCCATTTGTTAAATGCTCTGTATATAGTACATTTTGCATTACAGACCAGAGTTTGAATCCAATGCTACGTAGTACTACATATTACAGTAGCATTCATGTAATGCTCACATATTCTCTCTACACAGAAACTACAGGTAAATAGGTGGGATAATCTATATTATGTGTAGATAATTGTGTGTTTATATTTCCCAGACTGTTAAAATCATTAGCAAAAATGTGAAACATCAGCAATGTGCAGCCAGAAATAATATGTGTAATCCTGGTATGGCTGTATGCCTGGAGTGTCTGTTAAAAGTTGCTGCAGTTGATTAATACATTCCATTCAGATATCCCTCTGCAGTCAATGCTATTGGGTTCTATTCCCATTCCTGCCAACCAAGGCATGACTGCTGTTTAGTGTGTGTACTGTGCACATACATGTCTCTCAAGTGTCATGATTTCACTTTATGTAATTAATAGTGCATAATCCACCTGTTGCAGGAATGCAGCCACGGTGGTGCAGCGGTTAGCATTGTCACCTCACAGCAAGAGGTTCTCTGGTTCGATCCTCGGCTGGGGTGCCTTCTGTGCGGATTCTGCATGTCTTCCCTGTGGTCATGTGGATTTCCTCTGGGTGCTCTGGTTTCCCCCCTCAACCCAAAGACATGCTGTAGGTGGATTGGACACTCTAAATTGGCCTTAGTTGTGAGTGTGTGTGTGTGTGTGTGTGTGTGTGTGTGTGTGTGTGTGTGTGTGTGTGTGTGTGTGTGTGTGTGCCTTCTGTGGAAGGTTGGGCGCCTGCCTGGTAACTCGACACTGTAAAACTCCACTGCTAATCATGAGCGGACAGGTGATCCACTGTGGCGACCCCTAACCAGGAAAAGCCAAAAGAAGAAGAAGAAGAATCCACCTGTTGCAGGAACACCATGGCAATGAGTACCTAGATTGCAAAGTATTGCCATTTCAGCCCACATAACACCTTGGTAGCTGCATTGGTCCACCTGATGCGCAAGTGTTATGTGTAGGTGTGTGCCCACAGTTGTTACCGTTTGACCAACAGAGTCCCATGCATATAGCTTCAGAGGTATGTACATGCTACAGCAGACTTACTGTACACATAAAGAAAATACAGGCCTGTAGAGTAGATAGTAATGGTTTGTCCTACAAAGATAGTAGGTTGATAGACTAACATCTATTGCATTAGCATACATATTCTGATGGGTATGTTGTCTGACACTCAAGTGTGTCTCTTACCTTACCGACCTCAACCCACAATGTTTGTCAGTGAACTGCCAGATGACCACAGTTTCATGGGACACTGACCATAACTATGAGGCAAAACTGTGGACATACTCCATAAATCTCTACAGTTAACAGTTATGGTACCTACCCTCTGTGATGCTGTACTCTCCATACCTCAGTAATGTCAAAAATGAAATAGATATGACTCAAGCAAATGTTATGAAACAAACTGAAATGTTAAGCACCATAACCTCTCAGCATGATAACCTAGAGATTACCTTAAATGACATGGAGGTAAGAATTAAAGAAGACGATAACCAAATATAATTTTACTACAGTAGAATAACCTGCTAATGATAGAGATAAAGTAGGTTTAAGGAAGAGAGTGGGACGAGACTCTAGAAAGTGCATTGATGTGTACACAGTCCCAATTCAACAACCACCCTAACACACTGCTGCATGGTCCTCTAACATGAAGGCCATGCTGAACACAAAAAAAGCATTCTGGGGTACAGGCATATGCTACTTAGCCATGTCCTTTCTCCCAGGAACTACTTTCAGGAAGGGATCTACATGGCTAAGAGATTCAAGAAATTGTTCAGCTTTGAAGATCAGCACAGCTGTCTCCACAACAGACAAAATACTCTATTCAAACTCCTTGCAAAAACATTGTATGAAGATTAGAAGTGTGGGTAACCACTATACCACTAGAGATTACTCAAAGTGCCATAACAGCACCAATGACAGTATGGTGATCAAGGGGTGAAATAATACACTAGACCACCAGGGATGACTCTTAAAGTAGTGTAATCACACCAACACCACAACAGGGATCAGGGGTTGGGGGATACACTAGTCCATCAGAGATAATCAAAGATTAAAATGCCTAAACAGCACCAACAGCATAATGGGATTCAGAGGGTGGAGATAACCATGAGATACCAGGAATACTTATTTTTACTTTGTAAAAGTATGTATAAAGGACCAAGTAGCAGCTTCTAGAATACTTCTAGAACCCAACCCCCAAATAAGCTATAGAAGAAGCCAAGGTCCTTGTAGAGGGGGCCTTGACCTTGCCTGGAATAAATTTGTCATGGTGAGTATAACAAAAGGTAATAGCCTTAGACAGACATTGGAAATTGTTTTTGACAACTGTTATCCCTTCTTCTTATCTTTACAAGAAACAAACAATTGCTCAGATGATTTGAAAGATTTAGTTCTGTCAATATAGTTCCTGACTTGTCTGTGGATATCCAAGGTATGGAGAAAATGGGGAGATGGATAGTTTGACTTAAAATAAGGCATAAAAGAAGGATTAGTTCTCAAATAAACTCTGTCCTTGTAGAAAATAAGGTAGGGTTGACTCACCATAACAGCTTACAACTCAGTTGCCCTTTTTACAGAGGTCAGAGCAATGAATAAAACTGTTTTCCATGTTAAGAACCTCAAGTAAGCCAGATTAGCTTGCTCAAGTGGAACAAATGTTAGTTTCTCTAAAACAAAATTAAGATCCCAAGCAGGAGTCGCCATTAGAGGCCTCTTATGCAAAACACCTTTCAAGAAGACTTTGACATGCAACTGCCTTGAAAGGAGAGTATCCTTGGTTAGACATGTTGAAATTGCTGAGAAATGAATCTTGAGCAAGAAATAAGAAAGACCATAGGATAGTGACCCACACAAATATTGTAAAACCAGAGAACAATTATCCCTAAAAAAGGTGCTGGTTATATTATTGACACCAATCAGAAAACCTTTTCCATTTGCTAATATATGATTTTCAAGCAGGCTTTCTTGCCTCCATTAGTACCTCTTGTACATCCTCAAAATAAGTGCCTAAAAGGAATTAAGACCTTATCATCCAGGCAGTCAGTTGAAGATGATTGATATTGGGGTGTATCAAACACCTCTGTTCTTGTGTGCATAGACCCATTCTGTGAGGAAGGTTGTGATAATTTTCCCCTGGCCATTTCAAAAATAAGGGAGAAACATAGTTGCCTGGAACAGAAGGGCGTCACCACAATGATCCTGGGGGATTCCTTATGAATCTCCAGAAGTACAATGAGTATTATTGGAAAGGGTGGAAAAACATGCAGGGACATTCTTGTCCAAAGAAAAATTAAAAGAAAAGAAAATACAAGACAAGACATCTGTCTTTCATGCCTTTTTGCATGGTGTTCTGGAACAGAATTTTGCCAGTTCATTGTTCAGAGAGGAGGTGAAGAGGTCTGCTTGAGGAACTCCACACAGACGTATCAAATCTTGGAAGACCCCCAGATCTAATTTCCATTTGTGAGAGTCTGCACTGGTCCTGCTCAGTTTGTCTGCCACACAATTTTGCACTGACAGAATGTAGGATGCCTGTGTAATGAGACTGTGCTGTGAAGCTATATCCAAATCTAACATGACTAGTTTACAAAGGGGGTTACGACCTGGTTCCCCCTTATTTGTTACGATACCACATCATTGTCTGTACCCACTTGAAGAGGTCCCAGGGACCAAAGATGGTTCAGAGAATTGAGTGCCTTGATAAGGGCAAGCATCTCCATGATACTTATGTGCTTACATTTGTTATAGGTGTCCTGAAAAAAAATAAAAAAAATAAGAGAGAGATAAAGTACAATTTGAAGAAGGGTCTGCAAAGATAAGCAAGTCATTTAAATGCAGAAAAATGTGGATACTTATAGCCTGCAATGAGCTATAATTGGAGCTAGACACTTTGTGAACACTCTTGGTGCAGCAGATAGGCCAAAGGGCAAGGTAAAGAACTGATAATGTGATCCAGACACACAAAACATTAAGAAACACCTGAAGTCTGGATGAATAGGAATGTGATGATAAGCATCTTTTAAATTTAGTGTTACCAGGAAACTTGAAAAAAGGAAGAAGAGATAACAGGTTGTGAAGTGACATCATTTTGAATTTGGGCACTATCACAAACAGGTTTAGGAAAAAAAGAGACAGAACTGATCTCCAAGCATTTTCTTTCTTTAAGACTAGGAACCTCTTTGAATAAAACCCCTTCCTTACTCGAGAAGGAGGAACTGGTTATATCACTCCTTGGGACAGTATGTGATAAAGAACTGGTGGAAACAAAACAGTCTGATCTGCAAGAAGAGGAATGTCCATGGGCCACTAACAGCAATACATAAATCAGGGGTGGGGAGATACACCAGACCACCAAGGCATTAGAGATATGAGTCATGATGGCACTTCAACTATCACGGGGATGGGGGGACAGGAAGCCAAACAGGTTAGGGACATGTACAGGGACTGTTGTGTGTGTGTGTGTGTGTGTGTGTGTGTGTGTGTGTGTGTGTGTGTGTGTGTGTGTGTGTGTGTGTGTGCGCAAGTGTGAGTGTGTATTTGTGTTATGTGTGCTTGCGTTTGTGTGGGAGTGAGTTGGAGGGGTGCCACTGTCTACATGAGCATCTGTTTACTACCATGACATGCTAAACAGCAATGATTTGTACTTCATAGTAGTAAATGTGATTCAGAGACATGGAAATCAGCCATATATAAAACATATATATAAATATATATAATAAAAAATACATATAAAAAAAAACGTAAAATACATATATAAAACACACACACACATACACACACACACACACACACACACACACACACACACACACACACACACAACATATATATTTAAACATATATATATATATATATATATATATATATATATATATATATATACATACATAGATAGATAGATATATGTATGTATAGTAAAATAGTACACATTAAAAAGAAATTCAATGAATGGCATAACAAGTTGTTGGATAGTTGATAAATCAATGCACTTAAATTTAAGGATCAAAAAGGAGAAATATTTTAGATATGATGAAAGTATCAAGTAATAAATGGCAGCTACTGGAACAGTAGACAGACGTAATATTAAGGAAATTTAAACAACCATAGAACACTACATAAGTTAACTAAAACAATGAAAATATTAAGTAATGCTAATTGCATAAAGTCTACTAAATGTGCAGCAAATCATATGTAAGAGATTTTAAGGATACTTTTGAAGAATTCAGAAAATATAGAATGCTTATTGATAAAAACATATTTCCACTGGAAAAGGAATTAATATAAGATTTTCTTGTTAATTATAACAATAATAAGAATCATAATTATTATTATTAATAATAGTATGGTGCTATTAGAGCAACTGTTATTAAAACAAATAGATATTCATATGGCTGCCTAACAAATCAAAGCAGGACACCTGATTTCATATATATATATATATATATATATATATATATATATATATATATATATATATATATATATATATGGATCTAGGACTTATGCACGAATGTGCAAAGTCCGAATCCATAATCATCGAACATATATTAACAAAAGTTAAAGCGCTTTCATTAATATATGTAAAAAAAAAAGAAAGAAATCTACATTTATGCAGGGGGGCTTCACTCCCTGCACCTCCCACACTCCCCTACTTTAATATTCTCACTCCGAGACCACACTACAGTGAGGAAAAGGGAATGTACCCTTATCCACACCATAGTGCAGTCTTGCAAACAGGCATACTTACGCGAAAGTGCTTCTTCGTTGAAAAGCACTTTCGTGCAAGTATGCCAAACCAAAATTAGTTTCGGTGATTTTGTCTTTGGGGATCTGTACGGATTCCACACATATATATATATATATATATATATATATATATATATATTTATTTTTTTTACATGTGTGTGACAGCGTATGTAAAAAATGCTATTCATAGGATCATAGGAAGTTACTAGGCTATTGGCCCTGAGACCCTTACAAGCCTAGCTAAGAATTTAGCCCATGTTAGCCCATGTTCCGACAAATCAGCATCCAATGCCCCTGTCCAGCAGGGACACAGGTAGAATCCCAGAGGTGTATTTTCTTCTCCCCATCCAGTTATCCAAGTTGTGCTTAAAAAGCATTACTGAGGTACTCTGCTTGATGTAGAGCGGGAGTCTATTCCACAGAAGGGGGAGTCTCTGGGACACAAATCTGTCCTGCCAACAAGTCCTTTTGATGTTACAGACCAGGTTAAGGTTGAGCATGTGGGTTACTCGAGTGGATCTTGACTTGCAGAAATGCAGCAGTCCCATCAAGGCAGGGTCCTAGATTGCTTTGTATGCCAGACAGAGGTCACCTCTGCTGAGTCTGTAGAAGACTGAAAAGAGAGACAGGGCCTTTAGTCTATCTGTGTAGAGTAGATGCTTGAGGCCCTGAATTCTCCTGGTGAGGAACCTCTGTGGTCTCTCCAGCTGCTGCCCAAGTCCCTCATGTGTGATTGCATGCTTAGGACCTTGTTATTAATGTGATCATTTGTGGGGACATCACTATCCCTAAAGGAGATAATGATGCAGTTTTTGGCATTCAGTTTGAGGTCATGTTTCTGTCACTAGTCATATGTTTGGGTGAGATCCTCTTGGAGGATGTCCACATCACTAGCGGAACTGATGACAGCGCCCAGCTTATAGTCATCTGCAAACTTGGTCAGCCATTGCCTACTAGTTTTGGTCTGCATGTCAGAAAATTATATCCCAAACAACAAGGGCCCCACGACCAATCCCTGGGGTGCACCACTTGTTATGGTTTGACTGCTTGAGGTGGCTTCCCCTATTTTGACTAGTTGGGTTCTGTCAGTGAACCAGTTTGCTACCCATCTGCTAACATACGGATTGATGCCTAGTTGAGAGAGTTTGTCTATTATACTCGAGTGGGGAATAGTATCAAAGGCTTTAGCCAGGCCAAGGTAGATGGTGCGCACCTTCTTCCCCTCGTCCATGCCTTTGGTGACTGTCTCAAAGAAGTCAACCAAATTCAGCAAGCATGACCTCCCCTTGATGAAACCAAACTGTAAGGGCTCAAGTGTTTGGAAATTGCCAATGTCCTTGTTCATGAGGTCTAATATAATCTGCTCCATGGTCTTGCAGATCAGGCTAGTTAGGCTGATGGGTCTATAATTTCCTGGATCGGTGGATGCTCCACCTTTGTGCAAAGGGATGACAGTGGGTGTCCTCCACTTGGCTGGGATGAAGCCAGTACTCAGGCTTTGGTTAAATAGGGTGCCTAATGGTGCTGCAAGTTCCTGTCTGTGTTCAGGTAGGATACAGTCTAGTATGTTATCTGGTCCCATGGAGGCCGTATTTTTTATCGTTGAGAGGGCAGTGATGACTTGCACCCTAGAGATAAGGGGAGGGGGACAGGTGCTGGGGATGTCCTGATTTACTGATGGGGGGGGGGGAGAGGGGTGAAGGTTTTACCGAACCTGTCTGCCAGCAGGTTGGCTATATATATATATATAATGTTAGCATAGTCCCTGGTGTCTAGTGATTACTCTAACCCCCAATCCCCTACTGATGTCTGTGCCATTATGGCACTTTAAACTTGAAGTATCCCTGGTGTTTAGTGATTCCTTAACCTAATCCCTTGCCTGATCTCCATGCAGTTATGGCACTTAATGGTAGCATAGCCTTCAATGTCTGGTAATTTTACTACTCCCAGTCCCTGTACTATGGTCATGTTCAGTAGTGAAGCACAGCCTTTTGACCATGTTAACAACTATGGCATGTTGGGGCCAGCTGCGCTGATCTACACAGCTGTGTGATTTCTAGAATCACCTGGCATGTGCAAGCCTTCTTGGAGGTAGTTTTAGGGAAGAGAGTACATGGATAATTAGCATATCCATGTCCTCTGGACTGCGTCATTAGCATTCAGCATGGCTGAAAGGCCAGCAATATGTGGTGCTGCACACCTTTGGGAAGAAGCACATGCAGCACCATGTTAGGGCAGTTGCTGAGTACCAAAACGGAGGTCTACCCTTCACTGTACCTTCATAAATACTGGGTATTTCTTATCTGGTGAAATAGATATTAAGAAATAAGCCAAACCAAGATGTTTATTATCCCCTTTGATTTTTTTATTTAGTTATGGAATCTTTAGCCAATTTTATAAAAAGTGACAACAAATAAGCTGTTTTCACAGAAATAATAATCAGCCAAAAAATACTGAAACATTTGGAAAGATATCTGGATAAAATGTAATAATTGTTAAACTAAGTACTTGATAATAAACACTAAAAAAAGATTATAAAATAAAATTCAGTTGGTACTTTAGTTAAAAGGATTTGTTTTATGTAGATAAATTTAATTAAACTGAGATCAATAGACCCTCATGTAACTGATGAAGGAAAATTTGGCTATCCGTGAATAATATTGAAGATTTATATGGGACAAATAATTCTTGTAAACACAAACAAGACAATCGAACAACTAAATGCAATTTTTATAAAATGTAATACTTTTTTAATTTTGAAGATTGAATGTTATTAATTAGAACTTTATTGTTAGCAAATATCATATTAATTATTCAAACAATAGCGTCAGCACTCAGTAACACACAAGTTAAAACATATATATATTCTCAACATTTTTGTGGCATTTGAAGAAGTCTAGGATAGCCTAGAAAAATCATATTAGAGCCTGGAATAATGGGGATAGGTTTTCCTGATAAAGAAGCCTATACAATTACATCCAGTATTAAAACTTACCAGACAAGCCTGCATAAGGTATAGCACTGCTGGTGATTCCCTGCTAGGGGGTTCCCACCTACCCTCCCATGTGTCGGTCTTCTTTTTTAAACCTGGTGATTATACGCTTCCCACCCCTAGTGTAAATTGAGCTTAATAAGTTCCTTCCTTTCTTCACTGCTGCTGATATTTTACATTTTTTATTTGAATTATTTATCTGCCTTTCCTTGTGCTTATATTGAAAAAGTGCATTTCGAATCTTACTGTCCATTATACTGATTTACTTCAGCTGAATTCATTACCTAGCTAGCTGTTGGATAAAGTAGTGTATTTTTACACTCTAGCAATCACTTGTTTTCTTATCAAGGTCAGTGAATTTTCCTTCTAGTTCACTGGGAGGGAGCCTGGCCTGTCTAGGTTGAGGAAATACTTGGGATTTCTGCATGTAGTTTTAGTGGCTCAAGAGCGTATTAATCAGCTTATCTTGTTTTTAGTGCCTTTATAAATTCTCTACAATTGAGTGGCTCTTGACTCATTTATACAAAGTTTAGTACTTTTTTTGAATAATCACACTTTTATGAACTGTTTAAGGAACACTGCTGTATCTATATCTTTAAATTTGTTTGTGGTGGCACTTCATTCTGGACACACTCTTACTGTGCTTTTTGTCATTAGGAGGACTGGGATTATTCATCTAGTGGCTGGACATGTTTACCTGGTCTTTCTGAGCTGGGAAACCCATAAAAGGGCTCTAAGTATTTTTTCTTTGCACTTCTCTTATATGCTGTGATTGTACTTCAGCAGTTAAAAATATGGACTGTTTGCTGCTGCTTTGCACTGTATTTTACTACTGCATTTGTTGCACTTTGACTATATTTCACACCAACTGTTGCTTTTACTTAATTGTAGAAAATAACTGTTTTTGCCATTTTATTCTGTTGCTATTATTAATTCAAGAAAAACTGCTGATTTTTATACTGTTGCTTATTTAATTAAAAGAAAATATCCTGCTTTTTTCTGTTGTTCCGTTGCACTTTTGTTGACCGTAGTACAGACTAGATTCAGACCAGTTGAATTCAGTTCTGTTTACAGACTGAGCATTAAAAATCAGGTCATCTGTTTTTGAAGAAGTCCCCCTGTACCCTCGTGGCAGGAGCTTACAGAAGGACTGTTTAATTAAAGGTTATTGGTTCAGGGCTCAGTTTAAGCTATTTCATTGATGCAGGGCTCAGTTTGAGCTATTTCATTAGTGCAGAGCTCAATTTGAGCTTTTTCATTGGTTTCTTGTATTAGCTGCTTTGCTCTTGCATGTAGCACACTATTGTGTATTACCATGCAGAGGGGCTAACTTGGTGGTTAAAGATGCAAAATCACCAATAGAAGTATTTTCCCTTAGAAGTGGCTGCTATCTAGCAGAGCAGTTCTTGAATAGCTCTCAACTGTCCAGTGAATCACCCAGCAGATATTTATCCTCTTAACTATCAACATCAGACTCTATAGATCCCCTCTTTTATAGACCTCTTACTGCACCCCATAGGTTAATAACCCTAAAATAGCTCCCCACCTGATACCCCCATCTTTTTCTCCTTATATGCTGAGATACAAGGTTCAAGCCTTGCATTACGGACTGTCAGTTTTTCTCTGTTTCTCCTGCCATCTTGGCGGACATGGGTTTTTTGAGGCAGTGTAGCAACTGCCTCATATATACTGACAATCCCTTACTCCTAAATCACTCAAGTACAATTTGCGAGAGATGCTCATACACTAAGAATTTGAAATCACTGCTCTCTCATGCTCAGAACAGCAGCACTAAATAGGTTGTCAGCACACACACCATGACTCCTATTCATAATATGCACTCAACACATAAACCTTCATATGCAGGGGTACTCTCCAGAAACCTACCTAAACACCAGAGACTTCTAAAACACAAGCATGCTACACCTTACACAACATCCAAAGCACCCAATACACATAAAAACACTAGCACATGTGTCTCATCAAATAAGCCCTTAAGGCAATGCACAACTATTCCAAATATTTGAGTTATAGGTGACATTATAGTGAGACATACAGATGCCCCACTCACCAGGCTGAACAAGGAGAAGGTTACGGTCAGCTATCTGTCTGGTGTAAGGATTCACCAGATCATACATGCACTCAAGTCACTCAACAAGTACCGTTATGACTTTGTCATAGTTCATGTTGGTGTGAACGACTTGAGATGTACCTCTCTGGACTATATGAAGAGAGGCATGACTGAGGTCTCTGAATATGTGCCCCAGGTGGGTATGTCCCTAGCTTTGAGCAGCATTTTACCCTCACTTAGGTTGATACCAAAATATAAATAGAAAATAATTGACTTCAATAATTGGCTTAGTTTCTGGTGTCATTCAAAAGGGATCCAGTTCCTGTCAGCCTGGGATGACATGGCAGATAGGCCATGCTACTTTGCCAGAGATGGTCTTCACCTGGCACCTCTAGGCTTTCAGTTGCTGGCTAAGGCACTTGCCTCCCCCATAATGCCTTTTTTAGACAAGGTCACAACAACAAAATTCTGACATGAAAATATCAACCACAAAGAATCTAAGGGTCATGCTGCTAAATGCTAGAAGTTTAAATCAGAAACTGCACTCTCTGAAAGCCCTCCACTCCTTGGAAGATGTTGGCATCGGTGCAGTCACAGAAACTTGGCCCAAGGCCACAGAAAGTACCCCGGCTTTGCAAGGCTACAATGCCTTACACACCTTCAGACCGCAAATTGAAGGTGTGAGAACCAAAGGAAGTGGAGTGTCTATCTTAATTAAAGATAATTACACCTGTAGATGGGTTAGACAAGAAAAATCTATGGAGCTACTCTAAGTCCAGATTACCATGGGTAAGACCCCCCTTCAGGTCATCATCATTTACAGGTCCCCTTCCATGAATCAAGGTACTCACATAGCTTATTGAGACCTACTTGGGACAATTAAGGTACAATTTAACACCTGAATCATGGGTGACTTCAACTACCTTTCCATTAATTAGGAAACTTATATGAGCCCAAACTCACTTGCAAAAAAATTCCTGGACTTTGTTATCTCAAATGCCCTGGAACAAATAGTGCAACACCCCAGAAGGGGGTCCAATATTCTAGATCTGGTCCTCACCAATATGAGTGATAGATGCAATGTCTCAAGTGTTCATAGCTTCATAGGTTGGTACTAGGCTATCTGCCCTAGAGCCTATACAAGACTAGCCATAACAATTCCCTGGCTATTTCTTCCCACAGTATTTACTTCCCTGGACCCCTGTCTAGCAGGGTGACTGACGTGATCCCTTGGGTGAATTTCCTGTCTCCCATCCAATCATCAAGGTTCCTTTTGAAGAGGGCCAAAGAGGTGCTCTGCTTGACATGTATGGGCAGTCTATTCCAGAGTCTGGGGAGTCTCTGGGTCAGGAACCTATCCCTCCAGCATGTTTTGTTCATTGTGGTGCCAAGGTTTAGATCCCTGGAGCATGTGTCTCTGAGGGATTGGTATTTCTTTAAGTGTAGCATGTCCAACAGCTCTGGGTTTGACATGGCCTTGTATGTTAAGCAGAAATCGCCTCTGAGTAGATGATATGCAACAGAGTTTACGTGAAGTTGTTTTAGATGGTCAGCATAGGGCATCTGCTTTAAGCCTGTGATTCTTTTAGTGAGGTATTTCTGCGGCCTTTCCAGTGTTGCAGATGTCTTGAGAGGTACATACCAAATGGGGCATTGTATTCTATAATGGGTCTAATGATGGATGAGTACAGTGGGACAATGACATCCTTTTTTCTGGATGAAAAGCCCTTAGTGATGAGGTGTGCCACATAGAAAGATTTCCTGACTGTTGTGGCAATGTGGTTATCAAAGGTGAGACCACTGTCCACCTGTGTCCCTAAGCCTCTTATCACACTTTCAGTGTTTAGTGTACTGCCACCTATGTGGTAATTCATGGGTACATGTTTTTTTTCCCAATGGTGATAACTATACATTTCTTGGCATTGAGCTTGAACCCATGGCTCTGGCACCAAGCATCTGTTTCTGTAAGGCCCTTTTGTAGAATATCCACATCATTTGGGGATTAAATAATGGCTCCCAGTTTGCAGTCATCTGTGAACTTTGTTAGCCAGAGTCCCTTAGTGTTGACCTGTACTTTAGAGAAGCAGATGCCAAACAAAAGCAGTCCCAGGACTGAACCCTGAGGTCCTCCACTTGTCACTTATCTGGAGCTGAATTTGGAGTCAGCTACTTTTACAGTGTGGGTTCTGTCAGTAAGCCAATTGGCAAACCATTGAGTGATGTAGGGATTAATGCCCAGCTTAGTAAGTTTGTCTATGATTCCAGAGTGGGGGATGGTGTTGAAGGCCTTGGCGAGGTCCAGATAGGCTGTGTGGATCACCTTACCCTTGTCCACAGCTGTGGAGAATGATTTGAAGAAGTAAATCAGGTTCTGGAGACAAGATTGGCCCTTCACTGACCCGAACTGTGTGGGGTCCAGTGCTTGAAAGTTGCCAATGTCTTTGTTTATAAGTTCTATGTGTAGGGCCCACACCAGTTAAATCAGTCCATAAATCAGTCATTTCTGAAGTAGGAATAGCACCAGAACTCTCCAAAGGAGAATTCAATCACCAAAGCTAACTATACCCTCCTAAGGGATGGTATAATTGACTTCCAAGCTTCAGTTTCCACAGATGGCACTGATGGCTATACTAAGGTATACACTGATGCCCTGTATAAACATATACATAAATGTACAGACACAGCTATGGTGGATAGGATTAAAGCAGAATCCTCAAGAAACAAAAAAAAAAAACATCCTGGTGGACATCCAGCATTAATAAATTATACAATAAGTGAAAGAAGCTGCTGTGTAAAAGCACAAAAGTGAGATCCCATAACTGGAAGAGCACTCTCCTCAACCTAAACAAGCAAATAAGACAACTTGTAAAATCTTCAAAGAGCAACTATGCAAAATATTTAGCAACCATAGCCAAGAATAACCATAAGGCTTTCTTCAGCTATGTCCACAAAATATAAGGTAGGGCTCAGATATGTGCTGAACTAATTGTGGATGGCATCACACACACTGACCCTGAGGAAATTACAAACCTGCTAGCAGACAGGTTTGGCAAAAATGTCACCCACCTATCCCCTGCCAACCATGCCACAATCTGTATCTTCATCATCTCCTCCTCCCTGCATCTCCAAAGAGCAAGTCATTAATGCTCTCTCCAAGGCTAAGAACACAGTCTCCATGGGACCAGATAGTATTTCAGGTTGCATTGTTAATATTCTAAAACAAGAGATAGCTACTCCATTAGGCACTCTATTCAACCACAGCCTGAGTACTGACTTTGCCTCACTGAATGGAAAACACTCCTCCCCACATACATCCCTCCACAAGGGTGGCTTGGAAACTGACCCGGTTAACTATAGGCCCATAGGTTTAACCAGCCTCATCTGTAAGGCAATGGAACAAGTCATCATGGACCTTATAAAAAAGGATACAGGTGACTTCCAAACCCTGGATCTGTCCCAGTTTGGTTTTGTCAAGTGTAGGTCATGCCTGCTAAACCTGGCCATGCACACAGACTATCTTAACTTGGCCAAAGCCTTCAACACTATCTCACATTCAGCCATCACTGACAAACTAACACAGTTGAATATCAACCCTTGTGCTGTCAGGTGAATTGCAAACTGGCTCACAGATCAACAACACTCATAGGTTTATAGGTATGTACTAGGCTATCGGCCCTAGGGCCCATACAAGCCTCGCCAAAAAATGTACCCTGGCTTTCGCCACCCAAGAAAATTATTTTCCTGTGCCCCTGTTGAGCAGAGCCACAGAAGTGATCCCTGGGGTGAATTTCCCATTTCCCATCCAATCATCAAGATTTGTCTTGAAGAGTGCTAATGAGGAGCTCTGTTTGACATAGATAGGTAGTCTGTTCCAGAGTATGGGAAGTCTCTGGGACAGGAATCTATCCCTCCAGCATGTTCTGTTTATTGTGGTGACAAGGTTAAGGTCCCTAGAGCATGTAGCTCGGAGGGATTGGGATTTCTTTAAGTGGAGCATGTCCAACAACTCTGGGTTTGACATAGCTTTGTATGTTAGGCAGAGATCGCCCCTGAGTAGGCGATATGCGATGGAGTAAAGCTGTAGTTTTTTGAGATGGTCTGCATAGGGCATCTGTTTGAGGCCAGTAATCCTCTTTGTGAGGTATTTCTGTGGTCTTTCCAGTTGTTGTAGATGTCTTGTGAGTCAAAGTGGGAGAATTTACCTCTACCAGCAGACCTGTCACCAGTGCTGCCCCCCCCCATTTGGTATATACGTCTCAGAAGTCTAGGCCAAAATGGAGGGCCTGTGGTTAACCCAGTTTGTGGATGCCTGCAAATTAGGTGCTATCATTGAATCCCCTAGCAATGTCAGCATATTTCAAAAGGGGCTTACACAGACCAATGATTTGTACCAAAGCCATGGTCTTAAACTGAATACATAAAAATGCATCATCATTCCCTTTGGTAAAGACAATGTCCCTGCTGATTATAAAACAAACAATAATACGACTGGAGTCACACATTCCAGGGACCTAAGTCTAGCCTGCAACATAAACAGGACTTGCTAGAAAGAGATATAGAGAGAGATACATCTCTCAGAGATTGCCACTCCTCTGGAATAGGCTCCCAATCCATAAGTGCAACCTGGATGACTGGATGAAAAACTGTAAATTTCTGCCGAGTATTGCCCTGGCTTCTCACTTGGAGATGGGTAGTCTTTGCTAGAAAAACCTTGGGTACAGGCAATATCTCTCATCTAGTATTATATTGGGATCTAACAGCTAAGCTTGTAATGACCCTTGGGTCAATAGCCTAGTAACATCCTGTGAGCCTATGAACACATACCCTTAGCTCAGATAGTCTACTAAATTGTGCACTTCACTCAGGGCAGAACAGCTGAACTCTACACACATCATCACACCTCTAAACACCACCTGCTAACTCACTACTATGATATTTCCTAACTCAGCAATACTATTTTTTTTATTTATTTATTTTATTTTACATTTGTTAACCTGGAGAGTCTGACTGGACGCAGGTCCATTTCCAGCGGAGGCCCGGGGAGAAAAGCTCCAAGTTAGTTAACTTACAAGTTGGTTAAATTATTTGGTACATATGTAATAAGCATCAATAAAGGTTAATGTCAAAGTTACAAGTTGCCAGTGTGATTCTATGCAGCAAATAGTCGCACACAATTCATTATCACATAATACATAGGTCGCATAAAAATGATTGCTAGATTCTTAGTCTACACATTAGGTCATATGTAGGCAGTCATACAAAAAGTAGTTAATTTTTTTTTACTCCCTAGTAGGGATAGCATCAACAGAGCAGGCATTCGCTAAGGGAAAAGGTCTGGAGTTGGTTGTTTAATTGTTAGGATACAATTTGAGAGATAGATTGTCTTAGATTAGGAGGTTACTGTTTATTAGAGTTCAGTTTTGTAAGGAAGAATTCTTCATTCATATGAGCAGTAGAGGTTGATTCTACAAGGAACTTTACAGTGCTTTGTAGGGATAAATATATATTGGTGGAGAATCTTAAGGATTTGCCATGGTCTGGATTATCCTGGGGAGTAGCATGAGCATAGCCAATTATTAGAATACTGTTTTTTTAGAAGGTGCTTAAATTGTTTTGGAGAGGTTGTGGAGGTTAAGTGGTTTGGAAGTATATTCCAGGCCTGGGCTATTGTGCAGGCAAATAGGGATTTACCTGCTTCATTTTTGCGGCTGATTACTTTTATTAGATTTTGGTTGCTAGATCTTAGTGCTCTAGAGGTTCTGTAAGGCTCTATAATGCTCTGAAGGGCTGGGATTTTATCCAGTAGATGGTAGAGCTTTTGTGCTGTTGAGATTTGATTCAGTAGTAATACATGGGGTAGCTCTAGCCAATCGAGATGTTTTAGGGATGTACAATGATGGGACCTGTGTGTGACTTCAGTGACAAATTTGGCAATCTTGTTGTAACAAGATTCCATTTTGTTTAGGTCTTTTTGACTCAGGTTGGTTAATATGGGGGAGGCATATATTAGGATGGATAGCAAGTGGGTTCTAGCAGTAGTAGTTTTAGTATGCGTGGTCATGAATTGTTTGTTTCTATAGAGTAGGCCAAGTTTCTTGTTCACTTTTTTGATGGTTTGTGCTATATGGGTATCAAATTTTAGTTGGTGATTGATTTCTACACCTAGTAGTTTTGTGTGAGGAGTTGGTGTGATTTGAATATTACTTTTGGAGTTTATAGTTAATGATTCTTTTGAGGTATGGGATCTTCTGGGATTGAACAAAATCAGTTTAGTTTTGTTGGGATTGAGAATAAGTTTGATGTTGGCAAACCATGTTTCAGCTAGAGTGAAGTTTGATTGGGTAAGGGTTTGTAGTTCTTCTATGTTTGGGGTGGTACATATAATGGTGGTATCGTCAGCGTATTGCACTACTGAGGCAGTGGGTAGGGTTGAAGAGATCTCATTAGTGAAAAGAGAAAATGGTAGAGGGCCTAGGACAGATCCTTGAAGGGCTCCTATGGAAACTGGCAGTAGGGTGGACAGTTTGTCTTGCCATAGTACTGCTTGATGTTGGTCTGATAAGTAACTGTGAAACCAACTTATTGTGGTGGAGCAAAGGTTAAGGTTAGACAAGGTTTGGAGAAGCATATTATGGTTCACCATGTCAAAGGCCTTTGATGGGTCTAAGAAGATGGAAGATATAAATAAGCCTTTGTTCCTATGCTGGTTAACTGTGTTTGTATAGGAAAGGAGAGCAGTAGTGGTGCTGTGGTAGGCTCTAAAGCCATGCTGGGTTTTGGATAGTAGATTGTTTTTCTGGAGGTAATATATTAGCTGGGAATGGACAACTCTTTCCAGTATTTTGGATAGAGGGGATAGGATAGCATTTGTGCAGTAATTGGTCAATTCTAGGGAAGAACCACCTTTATGAAGTAGAATGATATGTGAAGTTTTCCATAAGGTGGGTACTTTTTGTTCAGATAGAGATCTGTTTATGAGGATAGATGCAGGATAGGATATGGCCTCTGCAGATATCTGAAGAAAATCTGCAGGTAATTTGTCAGCAGCCAGGGTAGTTGGTTTAAGTCGCTGAAGGAGTTTTGAGATTGTCTTGGTTGGGACTGGTTGCAGGGAGAAGGTAGTAGTAGTGGTCTGTGTTTCATTATTGTGGAGTGGGGTGAATAGTTGTGTTGGACTGTTTATGTTTGGTTGGGCATTTGCTAGTTTTACTATAGTTTCAGTGAAGAAGTTGTTGAATTGTGTGGGGATATTGGTATCATTATTTGGGAGCACAGGAGTATGGGTGGAGGATTTTCTTGGGTATAGTATTTTATTTATGCTGGACCAGAATTTTTGTGGGTTATGTGCATATTTTCTTGAGTGTTTATATAGTAGTTAGTTTTGTCGGCTTTAATCTGTGGTTTAACTTTATTACAAAGTTCTAGCTAATTTTGCCTTAGTTTAGGGGATTTATCTCTTTGAAACAGTATCCAGCTTTTATTATTTTCTTTCATTGTGTTTTAGTCTCCTTTGTGAGCCTTAGGGCATGGTTGTTTTTTATCCTTACTGTTGTAGAGGGTGCATGGTAGTTTCAGATGTCTAGAAAGGTGTTATTAAAATATTGGACAGCATCATTGAGGGGTAGTTATTTAAGGGGGGTACAGTTGCAGCATTTTAGTGATCTACTAAAGTCTGTGGCCTTGAAGTACTTTTTGTTGCGTATCATTTTATGGATGGGCTGGTTGATGGGTTGGTTAGATTTATTCCTAATTAGATAGGTTGGCTGGTGATCACTTAGACTGTTCAGTAGACACCCTGACTGTTGTACAAGGGAGGGGTGGGATAACAGAATCCACTCTAAGATGGATTGACATTTAGTTGCTTTGTCAAGTCTGGTGGGGTTGGATATTATTTGGGTGAATCTGTGAAGGTTGATGTGGGTGGTGGGGTTGTTGTTAGAGCATTTGAGCCAGTCTATGTTAAAGTCACCTAGTACTATAGGAAAAGAGAGTGCAAACCAGATAAACACCGAAACAAGTAACCAAAATCAGGGACCAGTGATCGAGGCAAAATAAATACAAGCTGATTAGCGTACCACACTTTATTCAATGCTTTCGTCAAGAGACTTCATCAGAATACAGAATCCACTAGTAAAAACAATGATTAACCAAACCAATCAAATAATTAATTAACACAAATTACTTAATAAAAATCATTTAAAAGGACAAACCCTAAAAAACATAACAAGAAAAAAGTGTAAAAAACACAGGAATAATTAAATATCTTAATCAAAATAAGTAATAAAATCCAAATGTTTATTTAAATTTAATTTTCTATATTTTAAGAAACATCTGATGTTAGTAGCCAACATCAGATGTTTCTTAAAATATAGAAAATTAAATTTAAATAAACATTTGGATTTTATTACTTATTTTGATTAAGATATTTAATTTTTCCTGTGTTTTTTACACATTTTTTTCTTATGTTTTTTAGGGTTTGTCCTTTTAAATGATTTTATATTAAGTAATTTGTGTTAATTATTTGATTGGTTTGGCTATTCAGTCATTGTTTTTGCAAGTGGATTCATGTATTCTGATGAAGTCTCTTGACGAAAGTGTTGAATAAAGTGTGGTACGCTAATCAGTTTGTATTCCCTTGCCTCTACCACTGGTTCCTGATTTTGGTTACTCACCTAGTACTATAGTTTCATGGGGAAGGGAATTTGAGGTCCAATTAAGTAGGTTTTCTGTTGTGTTGATTTTATAGCCTGAAGGGAGGTAGGCCCCTGCAATTACTATTTGTTTGTGAGAGTTTAGTTTGAGTTTTGCCAGGATGAGTTCTATATCCTTAACTTCCTGGTTATCACAGTCAAATTGTTTCAGGGTGAGATGGTTTTGAAATAAGATAGCTACCCCATCCACCTTTTTTCTCTACCCTATCCTTTCTTATTATATTATAGCATGGGGCTATGATTTCATTATTACTATGTTTAGGTTTAAGCAAGGTTTCTGTTAATACGACTATGTCTGGTTTATATAAGGCTAGTAGGGCATGAAGGTCCTGGATATTGTTTAGTATACTTCTTATGTTTATGTTTAGGAAAAGGAGGGATGAGGTAGGTCTGTTGTAGATAGAGTTAGCTGTGCTTGGGTTAGTGGTAATAGTATGAGTGGGTTCTGGGTTGGGGTGTATGTCACCACAGCAGGTCAGTGTGAGTAGGAGGTGTAGATATAATTTGGTTAATTTGTGCAGTATTTTGTTTTGTTTGTGGGAGGTGAGTGGGTTAGTTATTGGTGTTAGTTTATTATGACCATATGTGAGTGTCTTAAAGGTATTGATATTGGTTGGTGTGATTGTAAAACATTTTAAGTGATTGTGGTAAAGTATGGTTGTAGTCTGCCATGGAGATGGATTGTTGAGTTGTAGATGCCAGTGGTATGTAGAGAGGATGGAGAGAAGGAGGAGGGTGAAAATAATGGTTGGATAGAGTAGTAGTTTTAGTAGTAGGTTTTTATGTGATTTGGGCATCTTTATCTTTATGCAGAGAGAGTTGTTGAGATATAGCTAATACGTGAGTATTGATGGAGGGTGGTGGAGTGAGTAAGTAAGGGTGTGGTGTAAGTGGATATGTAGTAGTTGGTTGATGTGGGAGTATATAGATTGTTAGTGGGTGTGGTGTTTTCAGTTTAAATTAGGTTGATAGGTTAATTGTGTGGTGAGGTAATTACTAGTAGGTGTGGTGCTTAGGTATAAGGTACAGTTATCTAGGGGTGGGTAGGAAAGGGGGTAGGGTAGAGGAGTGGAGTGAGCCCAAGCGTTAGCGAGGGGGAACGGAGATGGTCTGCACTGGGTTGGAAGATGCCCAATATTCACAGAAACAATCAGTGTAAGTTGGAGAAGATGGAGGAGACCTATAGCTTCACTGATTTATTATATGCATAAATCTCTGAAGGGGAATTAGATAGCTCTAGGGCTGAGAGCTAACAGGCACTGGGCTTGGAAGAGGGTTAGTGATAGGTATATTTGCACTTCTGTTTAGGTGGATATACAGCCTTAGAGCTGGCAACAGGATACAGGAGGGAAAGTGTAGATACTGGGCTGGGAGTAGGGCTAGAGAGGTGAGTGGATGTGTAATTTTGGGAGAGTGGTGGTGGTGGGCTAGGGTTATGGGAGAGATGCTCCTGTTAAGAGAAGAGACCAGTGTGTACTAGGTCCACTTCATTTTAAATTCATACAAAAAACACATTAAACACCCCTACAGTGTTCATATATTTTCAAGCCTCCACCACCACAACATTCTCCCAACACTAACATAGACTCATTTAAGTTCACTGTTCACATAAGATTACTCACCCAACCCATCCTTTCTCTCACTCACTCTTCCTCTTCAAAATATATTGATTAGCACCCACTGTCTCTTTCCTACTAACATGCTCTATCACACCATTCAATGGCCTCATCCTGTACTTCACTATCAAATTCAATAAACTCCCACAGGACATCACTAGACATAGCCCACACCTTATTCCCTCACCAAACTGTAGACTTCCTTAAGTATAATACAAATCTTCACAAACTCATAACCAATAAATTCATCCTGAAGCTAAAAAAACACATTAAAATGGCATACAATCTAGCACTACATCTTCCGAAATTTAAAATGCAGTTGTGGCATACACCCTAATCCCAGCCCAACTTCTACCCCTCAAACATCTCACCATGGTAATATAGATCCCTTCTCTCCCATACAATACTCCACAAATGTCTGTTCTCTACTTATCATCCATATCAACATTAGAATCACCTCTAACAAGCTATCAGAATTCTGCCTGACATTGTAGTAATAGCAGAGACATGGGAAAAATGAAACAAAAGATAATGAGATACTCCTACTGGATTACAGCATACTTAGGGCAGACAGAAAACATAAGATACAGGTCACTACAGGCACTATATCACCTCTAACACCACCCCCTGTATTCCAATGGCCTTCACTACAGGAGGTTTAAGATATTACACAGTGAGCTTCGCTGAGTTTTTAATGTATTTTTTACTGAGTGGTTTGTTTGTGTATCCTTTTTACTTAATTCTTAAAAAGGATAGCTAATTTCATACTGTTCAAAATCTTAACCATATTTCCACCCAAATAAAAGGTTAATTGTGCCATTACAAATATCAAACAGCCAGAAACCAATGTGGTCCAGTGAAGATGGTGTCATCCTGATGGCCATGATGTAAAATCTCACCTTTTCCCATGACATGAATGTACTAAGGTAAAGCCTCATTATTTGAATGTAATCCTAATGCCTAGGAACATCTCCAACACATTTCTGAGCGAAGCAGTCCTTGCTCCTTCAAAGTGATGGAGGAAGTTACCACATGTAGAGGTTTGTAGTGAGAATAAGCTAACAGAGCTTTCAAATAATTTTTCCAGATTCCTGAAGCCCTTTCTCTCTGAGACTCAATAATGATTCTGCGAAATAACAGTTCTATTTTTTTGTTTAAACCTGCAAGAAAGTCCAATGAGTTTTGAAGAAGAAATATATGTGGAGAGATAATTCATGAGCTGGGAGTTGCCTAAAATTAGGGAAATCTAGAAATCAGCTTGAAATCTAGAAACTATCCTCCATAACTTCACCACATGGGGGATGGAGCCCTGACATTCTCCGACATGTTCACTTAGCCAATCCATCGGCTAACACTCGGCCAAACTCTACACTTCTACAGGCTACCCCTGGCTTCCTTACCCTCTATCCCACTCTTGCCCACAATGCCACTACCAGATCTAACCCATTCAAGCCATATTTACACTAAGACAGAAAACATAGAAGCAATCTCCAAAACTATAAAGATCTCCAAAAGGATCTCCAAATCTCTCCAAATGGAAGGGGAAAACTTCAAAGGAAGGGGAATATGATGGATCAGATAACGTCCCATACATAACATTACGGTAAAACCACTCAGGGATGTGGAACCATAGAAGCAATACCTCGAAACACCATCTCTCAGCGTACATTGGCCTATGAGAAAAGAAACTGAGCGGAACGCTCCCAACAGCTGTCATGGGAACCATATCTTGGCGAAAAATAGGAAACCAGAAGCCATTGGAGAGGTAGATGGAGCCTTAATGAAAAGGAAGCTCTTTGTAAGCCTGGTGGCATTTGATTGAAATGCAATCTGAAAGAATTTTGCTATGGAGCTTTTTGCTGAGCCTGTTGATAATTTGTTTATTGCAAAGGAAACAAACAGTTGATTGCATTTTTTAATGAGCCGGGTTCTGAGTTTTTTGCTACTGGTTGTTTGAATTTGTTTATTTGAAAGGAAACATTGAGATTGCGTTCTTCCACTATCTGAAAAATACAAATAAACAAGTCTGAATACAGAAAGAAGATCAATTGATGAAGAAGAATATTATGCGTTAATAAAAACACTCTAAAGAGTCAGAGAGCCTAGTGAGGGGACTGTGAGGGAACTCTAGGAGTTCCTGAACAAGGAAGATTGGTTTAATTTCATAAAACTGTATGTTCCAGAACAATCATTTCCAAAACACAGCAGTGAAATCGGAAGGCGGGCAAAGTTACAAGTTATGGAACCATAAAAAGGCAAGGATTTCAGACAGAAATTTCAAATCGCAGGGAGCAGGACCCTTTAAGGAAAGATCTATAAAGTTTAGAGGAGATAGGGTGATTTTCAGGGGAAGCAGAGGAGGGGGAGATAGCCCATGGCTGATAAGGAAAGATGGCCACTGAAGAAAGACTTACAAAATTTAAGGCCAAGAAAAATAAGAGATGTGAGACATGAAAGTAAGCTGTCTATACCCCCTGAACCTTGTCTGAAAGACTGAAAAGCCCTCAGAAGAAATAGAGTTTGACAGCTGAAATAGCATGAGAAGAGGATAATATGTTTCCATTGCTCAGAAAGTGGAACACCCTCGGCACGATGTATGAGTTTTGGATAAGCTGGTTTGTTTGTGGGAGGGGAGATAGAACTGTCCTGACTGATGAGTCAGAAGGGACTAAACTGGGTCCAAACCATGAGGAGGATAGACACCGGGTGAAAAGCTGCCAACCTGATTCAGGACTGATGACCTGGAAGAAACAATCTGAATCATCTCGCCAACCAGGTTGGCACTGGAGTCCAAAACTGTGGAGAGGCCAGGCAACCTGAATCAAGGCATAAAGCAAGAAGACCGATCATGCGGGGCAAGGAAAATCATCTTCCTGTGAATCTGAGGAAGGAGAGAAATGGAGACCGGCACCAGAGACCGGGGGCAGGGATGGGGTCAGGGGGCCTGTCGCAGCAGGGGGGTCCCTGAAATGTGAAGATGAGGGATCGAGGTGGCTCTGTCAATTGTGGGACCACTCGGAGGGCAATCAAGTCGCCGCATTGGGTGAATTTGTTGAAGACACTGATTTAGAGATCCCACTTGCCGAAGGAACAGAATGGTCCATCAGAATGGTCAGTGCCAAAGTGTCATGGCTTCTTATTGGTGGCTAAGACCTGGTTCCACCTAGCTACCACCCAGTGCCAAAACCAATTTACATAAGCACGGTGGCTTTAGCACCCAGTGGGTAAGGCTTGTTTACACCTTGCTGTACCAGGAGTTGTCGTACCAGACATGTGATAGGATAGTGCAACAAGCGTGATCCTGGAGTTGTCAGGCCTTGGACTCAATGCGGGAGGTATGATTGGATACCATACCTGAGGAGGCTATCGCAGTGGGCCCCCGGATTGAGGAATAAATCGCCTCTCACAGTACCAGGGGGGATTGACCCGATCAGACAGGGGCTGGCAACTCTCCGTGATCATGGAGGCATAGATCAGATCAGATCTGATGGACAAGGGAACGATCCCAACTCATTGTGTTCATGCAGATGTGAGCCCGGCTAAGGAGAAAGGAGTATAGTAGACGCATCGGTAGGATAGAAGAATTGGAGGGAGCCACTGGAAGGGGCATTAGGAGTACAGGACGCCAACAGCTTTGTTAGTAGGTGGAGATCAGATAAGGAGGCGATCAGATAGCATCTAATTCATACCTAGACAGTTGTAGAATTGGAGTTGCTGCCGCTGAAATTTTGCGCATTGAATTTGTATCTAACTCTCGCCCAAGGAAAGTATGGCCCTGAGAGACAGATTTGTGTAGATATTTTTTAATGAGTCAGTGAATCTGTGAGGTGGAATGGCAGTGACTTAGCTGTCCTCCACTGAAATAGTAGATAGCAGTAAAGACCAGTCTCGTGGGGTAGGGGTAGACACACTTGGAATTAGACCTCAGAAGAGCAGTCACCACTCTCAGGCAGAGCGTAGTGTGGCACCCTGGTGAGCTCAGGTGAGAAGAACCAGAGCCACCTGGAGATTCGTATGGACTGACATGTGGGCAGAAGCTGTGATAGTGGGAGAATGGATTGAGCTAATCCCTATCTAAGCGTAAGTGTTTTCCACATCTATGCATCCATCCTTGCAAGGCAGAAATGTCGTGGATTGGACCCATGCACAGGTGCACATTGAAATACTGAAGAGTAAGTTCCTGATCCGGGGTCTGGTCGGTGCTTGCAGGCTCCTGTCTCTTTCTAGCAAAATTGAAAGAAAAATATCCTCCTGATCCCGGCTGACTGGGTGGCACATCCGGGATTTCCTTTAAGGATCAAATTTGATGAGCCTGTGAGATGGGGACAGGCTGGAATCCGGCTAACCCACTGAGGAAGGGGGGGCAGATTGAGGGAAGGAGATTGATTCGGAGTTACATCCGAAGACTGGGTCTCGAGCTGGCTGCCCGGCAGCAAGCAGTTGGCTTTTCCCAAGGGCGAACCACTGACTAAAAATCGGTCTCCTGGAGTTGGCTGGCCTCTGGACGGGCAAAGGCAGGAAGAACCATGAAAAGGATCGTGGTCTCTGGGTGGAGGGGGGAAGCTTCTGGTGGGGGCCTCCCATCTTCGAATCCCTCTCTCTGGAATCCCCGCCTCCTGGGGAAGGGAAAAGGCTCTGAGTTTTCAGTCAGACCATTGCCCTCTCTCTCGCGACCGAAGTTAAGGCTGCTGGGAGCTGACAAGGCACTTGGAGATGAGCTTGAGGCCTCCTGCGGCCATGGAAGGAAGAGTGTCCTTCACCTTCAGTCCAAACAAAGATGACCCATCAAAGGGGCGTCGTGGCAACTGAGACATTGAAGGCCTCTCGGCCACACAATGCATAACCAATCATGGATGAGTTAACCGGCATAAATAATGAGTTTATCGCCTCTTCCACAGTGGGGGCTAGTCGCCTGTAGACGTGAGTTTACTATGCTCACTTAGCTCTTCAAGGAGGTCTAAATAGCCTGGTAAATGAGAAGCCTAGATTGGCAACCGTGCCTCTAAAAGGCCTAGCAAGGAAGGGAGGTCTTCCTGTACCTATCCAAGGTCCTGAATAAGTATTAGGAGCTGAAGGTAAAGCTGATCCTGAAAGTGCGTCCGCCTTGTGGAATCAAGTGCCTGGACCAGTTATTAGAATTGGACACCTCCTGAAACCTCTACCCCTCTGGGGCTTAAAGAAATCACCACCCAAATCGCGAGGCAATCGTTCATTGAGAATCAGGGTACAGACTCCAAACCCCTTTATTCAAACGGTTGAGTGGATCAAGGTGTTCAGATTAGGTCTCGCGAAGGCTCTTGAGAATGTCCAGAGGAAGGAGTTCCTCAAGGGCTGAAGGGGTTCAAAGGAGTGAGGGCCTCTAATCTCAGAAGGCTGGAGGATATCTGGAGAGAGACATCAAGGCTCGCCATCTTAAGGGACCCTTCCGGTCCAGAGAGGTCATGGTCCCGAGTAAGAGTCTCCATTCACATCATCCACGGGCTTCCTCTCACAGTTTCTTGTCCCGTTGGGGTCCAGACAGATTTGGACGGACTCCCTGAAGAAGGTCTTCCCTCATTTCAGTCAGGCAGCCCTGGGGCCCCGGGCTGCCAGACGGACTCCGGACGGAGAAGAACCAGCCCCCAGGGGCCTACTGACAGGAGGTGGACCCCTGCAGGAACTGGCCTCGGCAGTGCCACCAGTCTCCAGGTGCAGGTCTGGAGAGGCACCTCCAGATGGCTGGCAGGGCACAAGGGCCAAGCTCCAATGATATGCCAAGGCATGATGGCCAGAGCCCCATGGCTGAGGGGGAAGACAGGGTATCGGCGGGCAGACAGTGGTTCTGGCAGCCCTTGGGGCCCGAACCCTGATCCCAGCCTGAAAGGAGGACCCTGAACCCGGCTCCCCTTAACCCAGTACCAGTCACCGGACCCGAGAAAGGGGTCTCGGCTCGACATTAGGAGACCTCTTGCCCGACCAGTCACAACGCCCGGGTCCTGGTCCGGTTTGCTCCACCATCACCAACTTCAGGGGATTGGCTCTGAATGGAACGGAGCCAGAGCCGAGACCATTTTGATTGGCTCTGGAGAAGCTCTGAGCAAAGCTGGAGCCCAGAGAGCAGACGGTTGTGCAAAAGAGGATTTAGAGAAGGTGACAATCCGAATCTAATCCATTGAGAGCTCGAAGGGAGAACTAGACAAGGGCGAAGAAGAAGGAGCACAACACTATCGCCGGGGACCGGCCACTGACTGAATCACAATCGCCCTGCGGTTCCGCCACAGCATGAATCTGGGCGGAGAAGAAGTTTTCTTGCAGCGGAAGGGAAACTGAGCCGGCTCCTGAGCTCCAAACCTCCCTCCTCGTGGAATCGATGGAACAAAACCGGCTCGGGAGAGGAGAAAGTCGGCTCCGAAAAGACAATGGAGGACCGAAAGACGCCGAGTGAGCCGAGGAAGAAGAGGTCGGGAAGAGTAGCAGCCGGCCGAGACGAAGTGGGTTCTTATGCTTTTTAGGCTTTCCGAGGTAATAGGAGTCGGAAAAGCTAAGCTAATAGGCTAATCTAAGGCTAAGAAAGAGAGAAGACCCTAAGAGATGGAGAACTCCTAGATCAGACTGGATTTATGGAGAGTTTACACAGACCTCATGACACACAGGCATGACATGTTTCCACACACATATCGAAAACATAACGAGTGATTGTACATTTTGTAATTCTGTAGAGTGCATTTAATAGTGCTTTTTTCTTTTTTGAACCCTGACTTCTGCTCTTTGGACATATCTGTATTAAAAAAAAGTTAGCTTCAGTTATCGCCAAAAACAGAGAACGAGAACAAACAGAGAGCCCTCAGGAGAAGATTTCCTCACAAGAAGAACACAAAGAAACACACAACAATAACACAACAACAACAATGCCCTCTAACTTCTCTAACCATTTTTCCCCGGAAAAAATAAAAGCACAGAATTCCTTCCAAAGGCCCAAAAACCTCTACGCAAAACTCTACTTGCCCAACAGGGAACTCTAAGGAAAAATTAAAAAATCAAATCAAACAAAAAACCTAAACTACAACTAAAAATAATAAATAAACAATAAAATTAAAACAGCTGTTTTAGAAGAAGAGAAGAGGTCAAAGACCAGTAAAAAGTAAAAAAGAAGAAAATTAGCCTCCAGCCCGAACAAACCCACGTCCTAAAGTGGCAAAGTAAAAGCGCAGATCTGAGGTGTGGTGGTGCATCCTGGGATAGAGTGTAGCCCAGCCAATAAGAGACTTCGTTCTAGTGTACTAGTTGGGTTAGTCCGAGCGAGCCGATGGATCCGGAGGAGCATCAGTTATGAATGTAGGCGAGATAGGATCCCATTACATTCATGATTTTCCTTTAAACAGAACATCTTTTAATAAATTTATTGTGGGGTGTGTGGTTAGCTTAATGGTTAAGATCTTTACTTTACAGAAACAAGGTGCATGGTTTGATTCTCCGCTCAGTTAATTAATCAATGGGGCAGCAAAAGCCGACACACTTTGGCTAGGCTTATAAATGCCCTCAGGCAGATAGCCTAGTACCTACCTATGAACCTATGAATCATGGGGTAATTGACTAGGCTTAAAATGGCACACAAGGGCAAATAGCCTATTATGCAATTATTCTGTCTTTCAGCTTTATCCCGGTATGGGGTCGCCACAGCAGAACTCCGGTCCGCTAATGATTGGCAGTAGATTTTTACGAAATGCCAAAGTGCCAGCTCGATGCCCAACCTTCAATGAAGGTACGCCCATTTACGCACGCATGTCTTTCGAATGCTACCCAACCACTGGGAGGACAAGCAGACCTATGAATAATACAATAAGAAGTATAAATACAGTAAGAAGTATAAATTTTTCTCAACTGCAGATATTGCCAGATGTGAATATAGTTTCTAATTGGTTGTTACTCTAACTGCCAATATCACCAAGCAGTTATGGTGAAAATTACTTTCAATGAACATTTTTTAGTGTGTTTCACATTATTGTACATATATACAGTTTACTGATTGTATTTTTTCAGCATAACATTTTTCACATTAACAGCATTTGCAAAAACTATCTTCAGACAGCTGTCACATTTTCAGCCTTATTTGTGGGCTGTATCAGTTTAGGTATAAAGGCTGTAGTGTTTTAACAAAGATTTTAGCCAGAATTTTAGCTTCTGACAGAATCAGGGAGATGGGTTGTTGGTTGACAGAATACCATGGTTTTGAGCCCACTTTATGGGAGAGTAGAAGTGAGGTGATATATGCTGAGTGAGGAAGTGGACCCCCTTAATGGTATTGTTGAAGAGACTTAGTTGAAGTATTCAATAACCTTTAATAAAGCCCAGTCAAACTGCCATTGCAGTCAGGTGCCTTACCCAATGATAGTGGATTTAGATCACCAAATATCGACTCTGAGGAGCTGGGTCAGCCAAGTTGATCTAATTAATGAGCACTGATCTTTAGAAGGAAAAACTGCTGGTAAAGTTATCTGTATCTTGGCAGGAAATCTTTGCATCTACATGGCATACTTCAGTACAGCAAAGAGAAGTAATTGGATTAACACAATAAAGTTAATTTGAGATGCTACCAGATTCATCGTGGACTGCAATAATAGACAGCCTCCCTCTTCTTTTCTCTTATTTCTTTTAGATAGCAGCTTGGGGGTAACACTTTTGGTCCAGTGCAGAGCCCTCTATCCTTCCATAATTTCATTTAAAATTGAAAACTGGAGTGTCATACGGTTCTTTAGTTTTAGCAGTTCTCAATGACAGTAGGTGTTCAGTACATTTGCTTTTCAAATGTACACATTTTATTTTACTCATTTAGGCCTCTGTATGTTTGTGCTAGTCCTGTACTGCTGTATCACTATGGATGCTGTTTTATAATATATGACAGTTGCTTAATAAGCAGTTTAATGAATTCACAGGTAACAGTTGTATTTTCTGCACCCCATAGTAAACAAGTGCAAACCTCCTTAATTGCAGTCTTAAGGAATGCTTTATTGGATTCAGTTATTAGCACTAGGGAGTCCAGCTTCCAATAAGAGCATACCAAAAGAATGTCCATTTCCTGTTTTTTTAAGAGCAACTATAATTAGTTAAAGAGGTTGCATGCATTTCTGTAATAGAAATGACAGATAATAAAATAAACTGACAAAAGGGTAATATATTCTACTATATAAAGACAAAGTAATACTATACAATGAATAATCTGCCAGTGCTGTGACACAGATGTATGTATAAAGCCTGACTACTGTCCAGGAGACATAAGTTTGGTTAGCAGCACAGACATTTGAGACAGCGGCAGGGAAGGATGGACATGTCCATCTTTGGGGGAAGGTAGGAACTTGGATGTCCTTGTGGCTGATCTTCGTCGGAGGCGGGGGATATGTAGGTGGCATTGTCACTATGGGGAAACAGGTAAGAGGCTTTGACTGAGCACATTCTCACTGTATGTTACCCTCTCCAACTTAGCAGGTATGTATGGTGGGGAAGTGAAAGGTTCGGGCATTAATGAGAAAACACTGACAGAAGGATGACACAACAGTATTTTCAGTTTCCTCACTGGCCCTAGACATGAGACAAGTAGAGCCTGGGGGACCCTATAGATTGATCAGGTAGACCCAGCAGATGAGGAGAGGAGCTGATGGTAGCTGACAGTAAGATGCTGCAAGGAGACAAGAAGACACTCAAATAAAAAAAAAGTAAATACAATGACAATAATCTATACTTGTGGGGCATGTGGCTCTTTATATATTGAAAATATTGCAGTACTTAAAGTCATTGATGGCTCTGGTATTGCGAAGAAGTCTATGTCTCTCATAGAACTATCATAAACTCCCATCCCAGGACAGTTGCTGACCCTGAACTTTGCAAAGTTTTTAGTGGTTTTAAAAATTCATAGTGTCTGTGTTTCATCCTTATTTGGTCCACAAAAGCTACCAGGTATTAACTACCTCCAGGTTCATACCCTCTAGCTACTACAACCTACCCTGTTTATCTTGTCTGGCGGCTACTACAGTCCATTTAAAGATTTGATTTTCCTTAATTAACACTCCATTTCCTGCTTCTTTATAACTGACACTAATTTCCACTTCCATGGCATAGAAACTGGTTAGTGTTTTATATTTAAGCTTCATGTCTTTGAGGAAGATCACCTTAGTGTTACATTTTAATAAAGGTGAGGCAGTATTCTGACAAGATTTAAGGCATTCATAAGCCAGGGAAGAGAATCATCCTCTGAAATACCTGTTGAACTAGTTTTGGATTTCCTCATTGTACAAATAGGAATTCAATGGTACATCTACTTTCAAAATGTTGTCATGAGATGTTAGTGTTTTAATACACTTAAAAAGGAATATAAATAAAATAATTGTGTGGAAGCTACAAATACCTTGGAAAAAAAATATCTGTAATAAACTGACTAAATACCTTTAGGCTAACAGTAGTGGGCTGTAACTACAAAAGACTTCCGCTTTATTCTAACGACATAAGACAGCAAGCCTTAGCTATTGACATACAGTGATAAATCAAAGAGTAATGCCCAAGTGACCGAAATTTGAATTGTGACTCAGGTGCTTGATGTCAGTGGCAGGGAGGATCTACATGTGCATCCTTGGGAGGAGTGAGACAGACACACACACACACACACACACACACACACACACACACACACACACACACACACACACACACACACACACACACACACACACACAGGGTGGACACACTCATGCAGTTTCATTTCCAAGGTGGAGACCAGGGAAACAGCCATGCAGTGCCACCTGAAGGTGGATGAGGAATCTTGTTGACATCATCCTCTTGTGGAAGTGACGGCGGGCCAGTTCTGACTCTCATTGCATGCCATGCCCTCAGGGTGTTACCTGATATGCACAAACAAGGGAAAAACACTCTCTTGACAGCAGTATGATACTGGCTCAAGATACTTTGATCTTATTGCCCCACTATAGCTAGGACAAGACTGGGCAAGACTGAAAGGGCTCAATTGAGATGAAACTGTGAAAGCAGCTGATGGTCAGCAGAAGCTGGTCAGCAACTGCATAACTAGATCAGTCCATAAAGAGAATATTTTATGCTGCCTTTTATGGCCATAATTCTAAAAACAATAAATATGGAGTAGGATAGATAACATATAGATCCCTGACCTGCCTACATAATGCCAAAGCTAATCTCAGTAGATCTGTAATACAGACATGAGAAAAACAACAATAATGAAGATTAGCATATTTCTGATAAAAAAACACTTTCAAACAGAATGTGATAATTTCAGGTGCATAGATGGTGTTGGCAGCAATAATAGAACTGAATGAATAAAGCAAGTTAGCAGAAGAGAAAAGTCAGTATTTACATAGGTGCTTCCATCACCATGCTAATAACTTTTGTTAAAAGACATTATAAACTAAAAGAGGCATACCAACAGACAGCAGATTTTGTGGACTCAGAGAAGCTGCAGCCATGAACGGTTTGTGGAAGGAGTAACCACATGTCATCCAGTCCATATATTTATAGTGATATGTTACATCTGATTTCTGTTATTAAGTCAAAAATGCATTACATGGTGGAGTAACAGTCTTTCAAGGATAAGGCTTGTCTCACAATTTGTTTATAATTTTCATGTGCAAATGATCAAGGTGCACTTGAAGTTAAGACGGCATCCATTTTGGGGCCACGAAGGCTGCATCTTTGTTGTTTGCATATAATATTGTTGCCCTGGCTTTATGTGCTTGAACACTTCACTGTTGGGAGTGAAACAACTAGGAGGAAAAGGAATTCCTCCAAGAGAGATAGCATAGGTCTCTAAAAGTGTAGATAACCTTCTTCAGAGATAGCATAGGTCTCTAAAAGTGTAGATAACCTTCTTCAGAGATAGCATCGGTCTCTAAAAGTGTAGATAACCTGCTTCAGATGAGAGGAAGCAGCCACTTAAGGTGCAGAAGATACGTATTTGGGGGTCTTGCTCATTAGTGCCGGTAGATGGCAGAATAAGAAGGACCAGCCAGTGTATGTAGTGTTACCAGTACAATAGGCATTGTATCATACTGTGGTGGTAAAGCAGGAGTTGATTCATAGCAGAAGCATTGATGAGTCATATAACAACCCTGGGCAGTTACTCATACTGGTGCCCCCTTAAATTAAAGATGACAAAAAAAATCATTCACAAAAACCAGACCAAAATCAAGCTCTTCTGTGTTCTGTCACTACAGCAAGCTGCTTGCTACAGTTAGTACCACATACTAACTGCTTCAGCTGTAACCACAAATGCAGCATTCATTTATAAAACACAATGACCTCAAGGCTTCATAAATCAATGAGGGTAATGCACTCCCACACCATCAGCACCTGCCAATCATACCCTCTAATGCCTTGCCTCTGGGACAGCTGAAACATTTACCGCCAGTTACAGCTCAATTCACAGGGTGATGCTATCAGTTTACCAGTGCTTATCTTCTGCTATGCCCACAAGTTTAAGTAATGCCCAGTTAGATGAGAATGTGGGTACAAGCAGAAGGTATGTGGTTACTTTGCAGTTTTGCTGGATTCACTGTCCGATGCAGTGTTAGGAACATGCCAATCAGGGAGTCCCTGCTCCTTCAGATCAACAGCAGTTAGCTCAGGTATTTTGTTCGTCTAATAATGATGATGCCCTTGGTGCTTTGTATTGGAAATATACTAAACATGGCCCATTGAGCAGAGGTCCTGGCGCAGACCTGGATAGGCTGGTAAGACTTTATCTCTCAGTTTGCTTACCTAACTACCTAACTCACATTTATTTTCCATCCTATAACTGCTTTAGGTTCCCTACCCCTCTGTTCATTGTGCATGCACAGCTAGTAAGTAGAGCAGTGCCACATTTATATTAGAGTTAATATGCATTACTGTCTTATTACTATTTAACATCTGATTTATTTGGTTATTTCTGTTAACTGCTAAGTCATTTGATGGTGCTGAGTTGTAACTGATGTTCAGAACACCTATATTCTTTGAGAACTACTGCTTGTATTAACTGACAAACTGCTTGTGTGTCTATCGTATTTCATGATAGTAGAGCTTAATTATATGTCTGCCGGGCATCCTTTTAACTGCTTGCAAATCTTATTCGTATTCTGACTGCATCTGTAAGCATTCCGGTTGTATGCTACTGCTCTGAGAAGGCTCAGAGACTGTACCTTTTTAATTGCTTTTATAGAGGGCTAAGTGAGTGTAGTTCAAGTTGCTGTTAGTTCATATTGTATAACCTAGCTGTAAAATTATTGTCTTAGAACAGTCATGCATTGCTTTGTGCAATATATCCTGTCTGTATTCACCGCTGGATGAGTTTCTTTCCTGCGTGACCCCCCCACTTGGGATTAACTGCAATACACATTTTCCACTGCATCCACTGAAGCTGACTATCATAACTAAATAAAACTCTGGGAAGCAAGAACCTGACACCCTACAGCTTTTCTGTTGTAATAGGTGAATTGCAACTTAGTTTTTGTCAAGTTTTAAGGCTTAAAAGGTGTAGGCACAACATCAGTGGAGGGTTCCAGCCAATTAACACTAGATTGGGCCAATATCTTGAATCAGCCTTACATACACACACACACACACACACACACACACACACACACACACACACACACACACACACACACACACACACACACACACACACACACACACACGCACACGCACGCACAGTCCCAAGCCTTTACTGTTTACATTAGTAATTTTTGCTTTTACTTTTAGCATAGTCTCTACTAACCACAACTCTATCTAAAACTGCCAAACAACCCTGTTTATGTGCCTGCAGTGAAAAGTAAAGTATTCCAGTGCTACTTAGATTAAGCTTTTGTTAGATACTGATATTTAAGCTCATTACTCACCTTAGACTGATACTTTTTCAGGTCTTCTCCCTCACTCCGCTCCCCTCCCTGTCCCCATCCCCACCCTCCCCCCATACCATTAACATTATACCTAGCCTGAGCCCTCCCATACTTCTCTTCCACCCAAGGCCGGTGTTAGCATTTTGGGGGCCCCCAGCAAATGTCAAGTTGGAGGCCCCTTGGACACATCCCATCTAAATATCACCCTGTTACTACCACCCCTCCTATACAACCATTTAGTTCATGCTGTAGTGTTTTGGAGGTACTATACATAGACTGAACTGTAGTTACAGTGCTCTTACATTATGAGAGGCCTGTGTACCACACTATGTTGGCCCATCTCACAGAGAGACATTCACAGTTGCTGGCATTTTGTTGTAGCAATGATACATTACAGCAACTCTATATATGGGGCTGGATTTAGGTGAAATGATGCCCTAAGAACTGCCACCCCTCCACACACACATCCCATGGACTTCCATCTGCTCCACCCCCCCCCCCTCCACATTATGCACCTTACTTTTTCCCCTTTTTTCACCGACTTGCTGCAAATGCTGTCCTCTGCTCTTTTGGTGCTTATCAGTCAATAGAGAAAGAAACACACCCACCCACCTTAGCACTGCAAGGAAGTTTTTTTTTTTTTTAACTTGAAAGCCTCCCTTACTGCTGGTCCACTCACAGGTCCCTGGTTTATGAAGGAGCAAAGGTTCTGTCTTTGACTGCAATAGTGATGACTCTGGTCTGACAGCTTCATGCACAAAAGATGGTAAACTGGCATCTGAAGCTGACTTACCCATTTGGGTGAGGGATGACTGGGCCAATATATGGGGAGAATTTCCTTGTACATATCAAGAAAAAGCTTCCCAAGAAGCCATTACTCAAAACCAGGTGACAAGTCTGTGTGTAGGAGCACACAGATGGTACAAGTAGAAAGACCAGCATTATTTCTACTGCAGGCCACAATCCAAACTTCAGGGGTGAGGAAATGTTTGATCATTAAAAAGGATGATACCCCTTGCATCTGTGAAAGTCAGTCTCTCCATGAAAGTCAAGACAGCCACTTGATATAAGCAGAAGTCCTAAAATATTTAAAAAAAGTATGCCACATGACATTTATTTTTGTCTAGCAGA
Organism: Protopterus annectens; assembly: GCF_019279795.1. Taxonomy (NCBI): domain Eukaryota; kingdom Metazoa; phylum Chordata; order Ceratodontiformes; family Protopteridae; genus Protopterus; species Protopterus annectens. Next base: position 338,208,361 of record NC_056726.1, on the reverse strand, counting down.
ACTCTAAAATGTCATAAATTGTACCAGCAACGGTAAACATATTGCAAATTCTGAGAATGAAGCCAAGCAAAGCTCAACCAAAATTGAGGATGTCCAGCAAAATAATCACTTGTCTACATTGTACATCTATCAAACTGTGTATTTGTCTGAGAAAAGTATTTCAACTACCTTCTACTCAGGGCATGTATTCTATCTAGCAAAGAAAATAATACACCAGGTGCACACAATTTTTCTTCTATTATCCATGCAGCTCTGGGATTTAAAAGTTATGCTAATGGCTTGTGCAGTTACCCAATAATAGTATGTACAAAATGCACTGTTGAACAATATTTATACTTCAAACTAGGATAGCCTGCTGCATTTTTAAAGCTGTATCTTATACAGTTAACCTCCTTATTTTTCTTCCAAACAATTTGAACATTCAAAAATGTATGCAAAATAATCTCTGCTTTCAACTTATACTAATGCGTATAATTTCTACTTTACACATTACCAAAAGACAACACTGTTTTAGTTGGTAAAAGGTCATCTGACAGTCTGCAGGTACAACTGCCAACTATTATTTACAGACCAAAAAAAGTGTTGGTACTGCCAAACAAAACTGTAAAATATTTTGATTCTGCAGAATTATACTATTGCTTACCCAATTACAGTCTGCTGCCGAACTCCACTTCAGCTTAACATAAAAAACACGCAATATGTAAACTGAAATTATTCTTCACAAGAGATGTAATGTTTCTTATACTGTTAACTTAACATAGTTATTCAGCATCTACTACTCTTCATAATCAACTTAGCAAACAAAAAGATAAAACTGTTAAATTGTTTAGTTTAAAATAAGATCGAAATGCATCCCCATCCCACCACAAGCATCTTATTTTAAACAATCACTTTCTATAAAGTTTTCATCAACCTCTAACACACTCTTAAGACATTACTAAACAAAGATACTTGAGATAAACTATATAATCTAGGACAAAGATATCTCAGTACTGATCTTTTACTAAAATGCCCCAATCCCACTGCCACCTAAATCAGTTAACTCATTACAATGGTTCCCTCAGGACTACCATACGATGTTAATAGCTTCAGACTGCTATTTATTTCACATAATAGCCACCCCCCCATTTTCTCCTCTAAGCAATGGAATACTTACTACAGCAATATTTATTTAAGACAACTGCCTTACAACGACCCTACTCTGGAATTCTAATATGTAAAAAAAAAAAAAAAAAAAGTATTTTCCTGGGTACTGCAGCCAATCAGGTCGCTCACTTCACTGAAACGGACCTGATTGGTAGCAGTTTGCTGACAAATGATGGGGAAAAAACAAAACAACAAAAAAAAGTTTGCGATCGTGCGGTGACATCACGCAGCTGTGTGGATGTCCACCGTGAGCTGCCGAGGAGTAAAGGAGGAAATGGAGAAACCCGCAGCTGCTGCATGGGGGCCCTCATTTGCTGGGAAAATAATTGGAGGATCCCCGCAGCCGTGGGTTCTGCAGGTGCCTAACGCCGGCTATGCTTCCACATATCCCATAACCCCTCCCTAATTATTTCCCTATCATAATATGCCTCCTAATTACTGTACTCTACCTCCCCACTCATTTCTAAATATGGCAATATAGTGCTCCATCCCCTAAACCACCACTATCCTGTTCTTATTCTTTCTGTTATCACACTGCACTCAACCACCATCATGTCCATCACAACTATTACTTTGATCTTGCTTCTCTCACTTACACTCTCTCTCCTAACAATAATCACAACTTTCCAGACTCCCAACCTACCTTCTACACCTACCTGTACAACTAGCACACATAACCCACATTTATCAAGTTACTCAGACAGCCATCCTAGCTTACTCACAGCTAATACCTCTGTACTATCCAAAGTGAAAATTCTACCTCTCCAAAGACACTCCCATTATCATACCACCAGCTGCAACTACACCATTTTTTGGAAAAAACTGTTAGATATAACATACACAGTTTGCCAAAGCACCATTTCCCAGTGCAGTGATGTACAACCCAACCCAGGCCCAGCCCCCCTCAGCCTCAGCAAACCTAGCAAATCTCTTATGCTATCAACCATAAATCTCCAAAGCCTTAGAAACAAGATACCTGAACTCCATGCATGGATTTCATAGTACAACCCAGATATTATAACAGCTACCGAAACCTGGTTGAAATCGTATGTAAAAGACACTGAATTTCTCCCCCCAAGCTACATGCCTGAGAGTCAATCGACTCAACAAGAGAGGAGGAGGAGTAGCAATACTCTTCCCTAGCAATTACACATCCCTACCAACACCCAACTTCTCCCCAGTCGAAGTACTAATCTCTGTATTAAAACTTAACAACCATAAAAACATTTGCATAATTGCTCTGTATATTCCTCCAGAAAACAACATACCAATATTAGAAAACATACTTACCTGGACTTCCCAAAATATAGATAATGAAACCATCATTCTAGGTGATGTAAATATCGATTGGCTAGACATAGGCCACACATCCCCTCAAAAAACATAAATCTTTACAACTTCTCCCAACTAATTGAAGACATCACCAGACCTCATAAGAATAACAATTGGGGCTCCACAATAGACTTAATGTTAGTGTCCCACCCTTTCAATCTCATCACTGCTGGCATAATACCTAATACCATTAGTGACCACCACCCAGCATATATCATATGCAAAACTATCCCAACCCCAGGCCAACATCAATACATATCAACCAGAAATTTTACTAAGTTCCAGTCATCCATACTTAATGAAACCTTAGCTAAAGTAAACTGAGAACCCCTCAAATCCCTACCATGTAATGAGGCTGTTGAATTCTTTAACTCAAAATGTCTAGATATCCTAAATATTCAAGCACCCTCCCACCAAAATTGAATAAAGGATAATCATGCAAGCTGGCTCTCAAAATCCACCAAAGAAATAATGTCCACAAGGGATAAAATCTAAAAATCATGGCAGAAAAACAAAGACCCCTCAACTCTATTACATTACAAGCAACTCCATAACCAGGCAAAACATCTAATAACCACTGATAAAAAGCCCACTACTTCCACCTACAAAGCCAACATAAAAATAATCTCAAAAAATTCTGGTCCTCCATCAGCCAACTATTACACCCAGGCTCTCAAAGCAATCCATCCCCTGACCCACAACCACCCCCCATTGAACTTGCCACCCTCTTCAGTTCCTTCTTCATTGACACCATAGCTAACCTAACCACCACCTTTCCTACAGTTAACAGCACCACCATCAAGACAGCTGATGACAAATCATCTCAGAAAACAAGTCTATCCTTAACCCTAACCTAAAATTCTCCCCCATGCCCACCAGCACAATAAAAAACTTTTACTTAAGCTAAAACCCATACTCTGACCCCTGAAAATCTACCCCCACACTTCCTGCAGCTAGCAGCAAACTCTATAGCTTATCCCATCAGCATACTCATTAACAGATCAATTAAATAATCCCTTGTCCCAGACATCTGGAAAAAAGCAATCATTCTCCCCTTACACAAAGGTGGCATCAACACAGACAACACAAATGTTCGACCCATAGCAATTCTCTCACCCCTCTCTAAAATCCTGGAAAAATGCATCCATGCCCAAATCCTCAACCACCTGCTTCAAAATCAAATTTTATCACCCACTCAGCATGGTCTCAGACCAGGACACAGCACCACTACCGCCCTCCTATCCTTCCTTGATACAGTTAACTGGGCACGAGATTCTGGTGAAATAATTCCTTCACTTTTCCTCAACCTCTCCAAAGCTTTTGATACCATTTCCCACACTATCCTCCTTTCTAAACTATCCACCCTCCACATTTCTCCGCCTACCCTACAATGGTTCAACAGCTATCTCTCCAATAGGCAGCAATCCACCAAATACCAAAAATCTTACTCTCCCTTCCTCAGTACTTCCACAGGGGTACCCCAAGGCTCCATATTTGGTCATCTCTTATTTAGTATCTTTATTAACAACTTTCACTCCACTCTTCCACAATGCTCAGTAATCCAGTATGCTGATGACTCTACAATAATATGCACTGCAAATTCCAGCTCTGAACGACAGAAAATTACTCAGAATGCCCTCACCTCTACTGAATCTTGGATGCAAATTCATGCAATACGATACCAGAAACAAATAAAAACTTGAGACAGATGTAAAGTGATTAAAGGAGTAGAAAATTAGTGGTAGGTAGAGAGAAGTTGAAATTTGGAATTTGAAATATGGCTGGAAGCACAACATTTGTCCACATAGGTACCTAGGTCTTTTATAAAAGTATCTGTTTAAAGAGGAGTGCCATTTATAACATATGAGGTGGGAGTGGCTTTTTAGCTGAATGCGACAATATTTGTACTTTTTGTCATTTAGCTTGAGACCATTTTGGTACATCAAGCATATGCATATTACAGCTCTTGCTGGAGATATTTAATATCAGTGAATAAGTGCCCCTTGTAGTCATCAGCAAACCTGCACAAGTCATTAACAAACTAGTTAAAGTATGATGTTAAGATAGTACTAACACTTTTCACAACTTGAGATGTCTTTGCCAATTTGCAATCTAGCAGACAATGTAGAGCTTTACATTAAGTTTGTTTAATTTTTCAGTAATAACTGCATGAGGAATAGTGTCAAAAAACTTGATCAGGTCAAGTGAAACAGCATTCATGGAGTAACCACTGTTCATAGCATTAGTAACCTGTTCACTGAAAATTGCTAGGTGCAGGACACAGGGTCTGCCCTTTACAAACCCAAATGGATTGCAGTCTAGATCCGCTGAATTGCCTATGTTTGTATAAATGAGCTCTGCCATGACGCATTTCGTGTCTTTGCATATAATGCTAGTGAGTCTTTACACATAATGCTGGTGAGACCAATGGGTCTATAATTACCAAGCAGTGTAAAAGGGCCACCCTTATGTAGGGGAGTCACAGCGGCTGTTCTGTAGGCATCAGGCACAAATCCTGTGCATAAGCTGAGTTTAAATAGAGTTTTGAATAGTGCAGTGCATACATGGCTTTGATGAGAATGCAGCCCGATTTGTTGGCTAGTCCAGTAGAAGTATTGTGTTTAGCCTTTGTCATAAATTTCAAAATTTGTTACAAGGTACACCTTTATGGGCACTGGGACAACAATCTGGATAATGGGGTAAAGTAAAAAATAAATGTCTTCGAATATATTGGCCATATTCTTGGGGCTGGAATGTGTGATATTATTGTGGATAAAATTAGTGCATTGTTCAACACTATTCCTTAATTTCCTAACATAACACAAGGCAGATTTGTAATTTTCTATTGGTATCTCTAGTGACAGTAAGATCATACTCTGCTCCATATTTCTAATTGTGCTCTTAAGGTCCCATTTCAATGTGGTCTTAAGATAGGGGGATAAGGGTGTCTTACTTTTCATTGTTTCCTTCTGTTATGCAGTTTATTAATGTGGGGTTCTAGAGAGTTTTATTCCTGAATTTACCATTATATTTAGAGCAGATCTGTACTGTTTTTTCTATGCAACTGTTTAGGCCCTGGTAAAAGTCAGAGGTAAATATAGCATCCTTCTCAGGTGAGCTCACTTGCAGGGGACTGATGGGAACACTGCATAGGTCTTTTACAAGCTGAAGGAGATTTGTCCTGGAGAATTATCCGAAAAGGGTCTCATTTTGTGAGGAGGTGGTACCAATAGATCTGAACAGAAGACTGATTTGTAATCAGATGTAGAAAGGGATTTCAGTTGGGGTATAGACAGATGCTAGGGTGCTAAGGACCAGCTCAAGGATATTACAGCCTGTAATATATAATTTGAAGATTTCCTCCAGCACTTTGGTACTAACAAAGTCAAGGAAATGCTGAGCATGTCAATTTTTAGAGGCTGAGCATGTCCATTTTTAGAATTATAAGTGTGCTAATTAATGACATCCCTTAGCAAGGAAACATCTGGTGTAATATATAACCTCTCAGTGGTGTTAAGGTAATTTGCATGGTCTTCAGGTACATTGATGGGGACCAGTAGCTAACAATGAAGTGCTTTATAGTTGGATTTTTAAGGGTGATTTGGATTTTTAAGAGCTTCTCATTAGGCTCATGGGTAATTTGATGTGGAATGACTGTGTCTCTGAAAAATAATGATACTCCTCCACATTAACCAAATGGCCAGAAAATGTGGTGGATATTAAACACTGGTGTAGAGGGAATGCAGCCATTGCAGTAAAACCATCTCTCAGTAACATTACAAATATGAGTGTGTTTAAGTTGTAGGAGATCATACAGTTCAGGCAATTTCCTAGTTAGAGTCTTAGCACTGAGTAGTACAACCCTGTTGTTTCTCAACTCTGACTTTGAGTTTGCTATGTAAGAATATCCAGAAGGGTGGATTCTGTCTACAAATGGCACTATGGTTGTAGCAAAAGCCAACACCAGTATGCATAAGCCCTGGTATGACAGATATACAGTAAGCCGTCGTTGGTGTAACAGGATTTCTTAACTACCATCGCATCCTAGGCCAACACATACTGGATCCCCTTAGAATGAAACCAACTACTTAGCCAGTTGTTAAAGCCAATTATCTTGTATTATTATCTAGACATCATTCTTGGCAAAGGCTAGACACTATTAAAGGCCAATGTCATTCCTCCTCTAACACATTCATAGTAAGTTTGGATACCTATCAAATAATCGAATGGACAAATTGTCAAATGTCATATGGTGAACCCATATCACTTCAATTCATAACATTGAACTGTTCTAACTGAGATTGTATTACAGTAGGGATCAGGTAATTTGCTATTTTCCTCACTATAGTGTGATCTCGGAGTTGGAATATATAATTAGCAGGGGGTGTGGGGGGTGCAGGGGGGCTTGCTCCTCTGCAAAAGCAGTTTTTGCGGTGTATGCAGGTGTTGTCTTTGTTTGAGTTTGTTTATACATATGGAATTGTCGATGATATGAGTTTGACCATATAGCATTCGACAATTTGTCCATTTGATTATTTGATAGGTATCCAGTAAGTTCCATGATAACTCTCTGTATCTCCCTCTGTACAGAATACCTCAGGACAGTCAGTCCCACAATAGCCACCACTAGCTTATAGTCATATTTGTATGGTATAAGGGACCTTAGGGTCAGAAAAGCATCCTACAGTTACTCTGCTCTTGTCCAGTCTGGAGAGTGAGAAGTCTGTATCTTTAACAATAGGGCCACCTATGACCAAACCATTTCCCTGACTGGACGTAGACTAAGTGGGCCTTATGTGCGTAGCCCTGCTTTCCTGATTACTCTTGGTTGCGTTATGTGGATTTGCATTATGTGTGAGTGGAGAAGGCATACGTGCTGCCTTGTACACTGTAAGTTCAAAGTACACATGGAGTAACTGATGAGTCTTAAAATGACCCACAAGGGTAGTTAGCCTAATACTAATCTATGATCCTATGATCTATGATCTATGCATTCTAGAGGCTTTAGCATTTCTTTCTTTATAGCTTCTGCATTAGTTACGGCCCAGGTGTTAAGCTGTGACCCATGTGGTGTTGTGGAGGCATGATAGTTACCAACGATGGGCTGATGCAGGGATTTTGCCACAGTGTTTCCTAAATATTTGCATCTCTTTCAGTTTCTACTATCAGTTGCTAGAAGCAGTGAACATTCAGGAAGCATAAGGTAGTTTTACTAATAGCCTTTAGAATGCTTAATGGGATCAGATTAGTCAAAATGGAGTGATAGCAGGCTGCAGAATATTTTATGCTCATAAATGACAATCTGACTGACAAAATAATTTAACTGTCTGACCTTCTGCCAGATTAATACATATATATATATATATATATATATATATATATATATATATATATATACACGCACACACACACACACACACACACACACACACACACACACACACACATGTATGTATGTATGCTCGTGTGTGTTTGTGTGTGTGTGTGTGTGTGTGTGTGTATGTCTATATATATATATATATATATATATATATATATATATATATAAAGAGAGAGAGATATATAGAGATGTGTGTGTGTGTGTGTGTGTGTGTGTGTGTGTGTGTGTGTGTGTCTATCTATGTATCTTCAGGATTCTCAGCATGTGCACTTTGCTGTAGATCCTTAAAATTATTGGCTTGGTCATAACAGAACCATTAATTACTGTTTTGTGAGGGTTTTCCCCTCGGATTTTGAGAGAGGATTGCAAGGGGTCTTGTTCTCTGCAAAAACACATTGTTTGAGGTACTTCTTTCCAGCACATGTTAATGGCAGGTCTTGAGGGTGTGTGACTAAGCATCTGCAGTATGACCATTGGTGTTCTATGGTTTTCATAGTAAAGGTTTATATCTATATAAATATATGTGCGTGTGTGTGTGTGTGTGTGTGTGTGTGTGTGTGTGCGCGTGTGTGTGCATGTGGATGTGTGCACATGTGCATGTGTGCGTGTGTGTGTATGTGTCTGTGTATGACACCTGATTGAAACAGCAACAAATCAAAAGGCAACCGATAAGCAGCCAACTGAAATAACATAAAAAAGAGCAAGTACATCCCCTGCTAATTAATTATATATACCAACTTTGAGCTTGCACTATAGTGGGGAAAGGGCAAATTCCCCATTCAACACTTTACCTCAGTCTTATACAAAACAACTGCCAGCAAATACTATCAGCTGATTTTTGGTCAGCTGTGCTGGCAGCTTTCTGTATTCAACAAATTGCGGTTCGAAAATTTGCCATATACCCATTGGTTAATTAACTGATCCTTTGTCAAGCAGAGCCAATGAAGTGACCTCAGGGGTGTATTTTCTGTTACCCATCCACTCATCAAGGTTTCTCTTGAAGAGTGTCAGTGAGGGGCTCTGCCTGATGTAATTTGGAATTTTGTTCCAAAGAATGGGGAGTCTCTGTGACAGGAATCTATCCCTCCAGCATGTCCTATTTATTGTTGTAGCAAGGTTTAGCTCACTAGAGCATGTGGCTCACAGTGACTTGGATTTCTTTAGGTGGAGCATGTCCATCACTTCTGAGTTGGACAAGGCTTTGTAAGTTAGGCGGAGATCACCTCTGAGTAAGCGATATGCCACTGAGTACAGCCTGAGTTTTTTCATTTGGGCTGCATAGGACATATGTTTGAGGCCAATAATCCTCTTGGTGAGGAACTTTTGTGGTCTTTACAGCTGTTGGAAGTGTCTTGTGAGGTACATCCCAAATGGGGCATTGTACTCTTATGATGGGTCTAATGAGTGTGAGTAGCGGGGCACTATAACCTCTTTATTTCTAGATGCAAACCCTTTAGTAATTAGATGGGCCACATAAAAGGATTTCCTAACTACTTTGGCAATATGATTGTCAAAGGAGAGATTACAATCTACCTGGGTCCCCAGATCTTTTATTACCTCTTCTGTGTTAAGGGGGTGCCACCTATGTGGTAATTCGTGGGTGTTTTGTTTTTCCCAAATGGGATGACTATGCATTTTTTGGCATTTAGCTTGAGGCCATGACTTTGACACCAGGTGTCCGTCTCAGTAAGGCCCTTTTGGAGGATGTCCATGTCAGCAGGAGAGTCAATTATGAGTTCCAGTTTGCAGTCATCGGCAAACTTGATTAGTCATAGTCCTCCTGTGTTTCCTGTACTTCTGAGAAGTATATGCTGAACAGTAGGGGTCCCAGGACTGAGCCTTGCGGGACACCATTTGTGACTGGTTTAGAGTCGGACTTGGAGCCCACTATTCTTACCGTGTGAGTTCTGTCTGTAAGCCAGTTGGCAACCCATCTTGTGACCATGGGGTTTATGTTCAAGCTGGTGAGTGTTTCTGTAATACCCGAGTGGGGAATGGTGTCGAAAGCCTTGGCAAGGTCAAGGTAGGCTGTGTGAACCACCTTTCCCTCGTCTATGGCCTTGGTGACTATCTAGAAGAAGTCAACCAGGTTTAGTAGGCATGATCTGCCCTTAACAAAGCCGAACTGGGTCGGGTCAAGTGTTTGGAGGTTCCCAATGTCTTTGTTAATGAGTTCCATGATGATGCACTCCATAGCCTTGCAGACCAGACTAGTCAGGCTTATGGGGCGATAGCTACTAGGGTCAGTTGTGGTCCCTCCTTTGTGGAGAGGAATAACCATTGCTGTGCACCATTCTATGGGTGCGTAGCCTGTGGAGAGGCTGAGGTTGAACAGCGTGTTTAGGTGGGGGGTTAGTTCGTTCTATAGTTCTTGCAAGACGCAGCCTGGGGCACCATCTGGTCCCATTGACGCTGTGTTTTTGGCTTTTGAAAGGGCTGTTTTCACCTGTGCCTCTATGATTTTTTGGGACACTACACTTTTCTGGTATTGTTGTGGGCCTTTTGGAGGTGAGAGGGGGATGAGGTTTGCACTGAATCTATCTGCCAGGATGTTGGTAGTATCAGTAGGTTTAGTATATTTTGTGCTATTTTGCACTAGTTCAGTGCATATCTGCGAGTTGCCACTTAGATTCAACATAGCTAAAGAAGGCTTTGTGGTTATCTTTTGAATCCTTGGCTATTTTTCTTTCGAAGTTAGCCTTGGATGATTTCATGAGGGACCTTAGTTTCTTACTGATACTGAGCAGGGATGTCTTTCCTTCTTGGGATTTGCTTTTTTTCTGAACTAGTTTCCTCTTTCTATTGTATAGCCTGTTTATTGCAGGGGTTCACCAAACTGGTTTCCTTCTCTTAGAGGAGTGAGTCTTGCTTTTGCTAGGGATGGCATGATCCATGCATCCTTGTAGGTGCTCATAGAGTGCATTTGTAAAGGTTTCTGCATCTTGGGCAGCGTTATCCTTTAGCGTTGGGGCTATGAAACTTACCATCTCTGTCTTAAGTAAGGTGACATTTGCTTTAGAAAAGTTTTTTACTGTGGTTTCCTTAGTTGGGGGTGGTGTTGGGGTGTGGACATCCAGAGTGATTAGTTGATGGTCTGATCTAACCAGTGACGGGTTGACCTCCGGTGTGGAACACCTGTCGCCCATGTTGGTGATGACCAGGTCCAATATGTTTTCACCTCTGGTAGGGGAGTTTACCAGCTGATCCAGGGCATTTGAGTTGATGAATTCCAGGAAGCGCTGGGCTTGGGAATTTGTACTCGAGTAGTTTTCCCAGCGAATGGTAGGGTAATTGAAATTGCCGAATATAAGGGTGTTCGGTGGGACCTTCATGTTTTCCAGTGTCTCCAGAAAGGTGGAGTGGTGGTCCTAGGTCATAGAGGGTGATCTGTATCAGGCCACAATTTGCATTGCAGATTTGCCCGATGTTAGTTGCACATGGATGATCTCAGAGGTATCATGTTGCACCACTAACCTGGAGGTGTAGGTATCCTTGATGAATATGGATACACCCCCTCCTTTTGTGTTTCAGTCCATGTTCTGTGGCCAAAACATGTGGTATGAGTTGTAGCCAGGTAGTGCTGGTTTCAGTATTTTGAATTTCGAGATTTTGAGAGTAGGGATTTAGAAGTGGACCCATATATACACATGTATCCATCCATCCATAATCCCTTTGTACCATTTCTGGACGTGTCACTTCAACAGTGACAATCGCCTAGAGCCGAAGTGTGTATATATATATATATATATATATATATATATATATATATATATATATAGATATACACACATATATAAATTTGTGTGTCCATGAGTGTATCAGTGGATACCCTCCTTCTGATCAATGTACCTGTTTGTCAACTACTTGTTAACTGAAGACAGTTGATCCACAATTTGATATATTGATGTGTTGTAGGACTATTGAGTGCAATCATATAGCAGTGTGTGGCATGGAGTTCTGTCCTTTCCTCACTATTTTGCAAGTGTCAGGTTTGAATATATAAAGTAGCAGAGTTGTGAGGGTAGGAATGGACTTGCCCCTGCCCAGCAAAAAGTATTTAAAAAAGGGAGTAGCACTGTTTTTGAACAACATTTTAACAGTTTGATATTTCTACAATTAGCATGTTGCAACTACTTTCATTTTCTAAATGTCTAGCTGCAGTTTTTTTGTTGTCTGAGATACAGCAAATGGTGACTTGGGTCAGTACCAAATGATGTGAGCAATTCAAATAACAATATGTATTATGCAAATACACACAGATGCACAGACACACACACACACACACACACACACACACACACACACACACACACACACACACACACACACATGCACTAAGACCATATCAGGAATATGATCATTATAAAGCTGAGAACTAGAAATATGACCCGGAATGGATGAATTATTGGAGCTCAATCAATTCCTGGAATAAAAAATCTGCATTTGTGAATGCATCTTGATAACCATGATATGCACATGGCCCTGTATACGATGTAGTATCTTTCTACTATTCAGCAAGCGACTGTATATGGTGCTGTATGGTCCTCTAATACAAAGATGTGCAGCACCATGAATGGACATTCCCATGGCCTTGCTGAATGCTAATGAGGCATTTCGGGTGGAGAGGCTTATAATAATTGGTCGTGTGCTCTCCCTCCCCAAAACCTCCTCCAGGAAGGCATATAATTAGCTGAATGATTTAAGAAAGCACTCTGCTGTGTAGATCAACATGACCAACCCCACCATGTTGTGGTAGCAAACACTGCCAAAAGGCTGTGCTCAACCACCAAAAATGAATGTGGTGGTGGGTGGCCACTAAACACTAAGGCTAACTTTTAAAGTACCATAACAGCACTGAGAGCTAAACAAGGATCAGGAGGTTGGGAGGTATACACTCAACCAGCAGGGCTTACACTACCTGCTTTGATGGCACCAGTATTACAACAGGAATTTGGGGGGACTATCAGATACTAGGGAATGCTTTAAATTCTGTGATAGCAGCAATGTTATAATGGGGATCTGAGGTTGGGGGAGATACACTAGACACCAGAGAATACACCATAAAGTGCTCTGAGGCAGAGAACAGCATAATGGGAGTGGGGGAACCACTGTACAACAGAGAAAAAATGAAGTGCCATAATGAAAGACTTTATAAGGGTGATGGAGAATGGGGGAAATACTAGACCACCAGGGAAGCCTCTATAATGTAGGGTAATGTCACTGACATTGTAACAGGTATCAGTTGAGGGGGAATACATTAGATTACCAGGGCCTAATACATACTTGTCGTAATGACATAAAAGTATTATCGGGGTGGTAGGAACCACAAGAGGGTAGGCATAGATATAGGGAGTGTGTGTGTGTGTGTGTGTGTGTGTGTGTGTGTGTGTGTGTGTGTGTGTGTGTGTGTGTGAGCATGCACATGTGTGGGGGTGGGTATGTGTATGTAATAATTATAATGTAATGTATATAATGTAATATATGTGTAATATAATGTATAATGTTATGTAATAACTACTAAAATGTTATTTGATGTGCTGTATACTATATATATTATGGTAAAAACCTGATGATTGCATATATAATCAGTATATTATGATAGTAAAACTACTTAACAGTGTATTCAATGGGGAACTCCCTAAAAGTTGTGGTTAAGAGAAGGCCTTAAAGCCCATAACATTAGAGGTGAATGCTTCTTATGAAAATGGAGTTTAGTGTCTAAAAGTGTTCACTCTTGTGGAATGCTGACCAGAAACCTTAATCAGAACATTTTGTGGAGTACAAAGAACCTAGCTGTTGATATAAGGAATGCCAGGATTTTAAACATGGATGGACAGGAAGCACAAGGGGTATACTTGTGGATAGCCCAACCTGGAGTACCAGGTCTGTGTACTGTAAGATATTCTTGTCTTCTTTGCAGAAACATTTCAAATGAATTGGAGGTGAATTGTAAGCAACCAAAAAAGTGTATTTAAGCAAGAGTATGCTAATTTTGTTGGAAATTAACTCTGAACTTTTTTTCCATTGTATATAAATTCCAGCTGAACTAATGACACTATTTCAAGCATTTTATATATCTATCTATATCTATGTATAGATAGCTAGATATAGCTATAGATATAGATATATAAAACCAACTACTTTCAAGTAAAGTAACATGAAAACGATATTAATATTAACACATAGTGTTCCTTAAAATTGATTAATACCTATGGCTTGCTGAAATGATTACAATTCAGCTTAAGATTTTTCTTTATAGCAGTTTATGTGCTGTTTGATATAATTGTGATAATTATTTGCATCATTTATGTAATATTTTGTAATAGTATGATACTGTTAATAAACCTTTCTTAAAAAGTAACACCACATACCTTGGAGAGTACACAAATTTATTTCACTGTGATATCAAACAACGTATAAAATATTACATTGTTTCTTAGAGCAGCATACAGTATGTACAATTAATCTAGCTATTGTTTTATTAAAAAAAAATCATACAGAAGGTGAAATGAGCAATTCAAATACTATTTTTCTGGCTGAATAACATGATATGCATCAATTTCTGCATTCGGCTTTCATAAGAACCATATGGTGCTTCATTTGATAATCCAAAGTGCTAAAGTCAAGCCATTTTACATGTGGAACACACAAGCACAATATGATACTGCATTCACTGGAAGGCAGAGGCAAATATTCCTCTGTTAAGCATCATTTATGTTATTTCATTACTTTAAGTTATATAAGACTTCTTCAAAAATGCATGAAATGTCAAAATATTTTACCATCATATGAATTTATTAATATACTGTAATATGAACATAAAGCACATAAATATAGTCTTTTGTATATTTCAGTCAGTATCTTTTTATTTTGAATTCAGTTTTAGTCAATCCTTTTCTGGAAGCATTTAAGATCTTATTCCTGACACTGAGTAATTGAACTGACAGCAACACATCATGCTGTAAATGACTTTGCCTAAGGCACTGAGTATGATGCAGAAGCATGCACCCTTGTAGCATTAACCTGTGCTTGAACCCACAGGTAGAATGCCTCTTTAATAGCCATTCTTTTAAGTTGTGAACATCTTGGTCTTTTTCGGCTTAAATCCAGAGGCAATTCTTATGACTTTTTTTCATGGCGATCCATCAACATCGCATATGGAGTCTTGGACTCAGTGAGGCTGGAACTGAAATATAAAAACAGGAATACATAACAATGGTAGTGCAAAGGCTGTGAATATTTGTTGAAGGGATAACCTTTCTGCTGAGAATGAAAAAAACAACCATATCATAATAATGTATATGTATGTAAACAAACACACACACACACACACACACACACACACACACACACACACACACACACACACACACACACACACACACACACACACACGCACACACATATACACACACTTAGATGTTAAGCATTACAGTCAGTGATGTTCCTCTGTACCTTGCTCATAAGAGTGAAAGAGATTTTACTTTGGATGGCGCAGCTTTTTTGATTATTGTTTAGGAAAACAGTTGAAAGATGAGAGTAATGATTAAAGTCATGGATAAATAAACCTTAGGTGGATTAGGTAACAGGAGCATTTATGGAGGAAAATTACTTCATTGATACAATGTGATGACAGTAATGTAAACATTCAGAGCTAAAATAATCAGAGCTGTACTCAGAGAGGTCCTGCTAAATATACATATACTGTTTGAAATGATTTGAGGAGAAAGTACAGTTGTGTACACTTACCATAAATGTAGAAGTTTGAGTGTATTCACTGTTGCAGTCATTACATTTGGGTAATCTGCTGGCAGGTTACCCTCAGCCGGCCTGAATAACAAAATCTTGGGTCCTGCATCAGTTGCTGTCTCCTCTTCCATGACGTCAAGTTGTCAGGGGTGTAAAACATGCAGCCGATGCCATTTTAATCAGTTTTTCTTGACCCAGATGTCAGGTGCCCCCCAAATGGAGAGCAAATATATATATATATAAAACTGTAAATATATAAATGCACTTTAGAAAACATAACATTTACCTTCAACTGAAAGCAAATACGCCACAAAGGCTTTTGAGTATAGTGAAAGAAAGAAAAGGTATAGAAAGGGGGCTGGCGGGTGGGTAATCTGGACTGCAACAGTGAATACACTCGAACATCTACATTTATGGTAAGTGTACACAATTGTACTATGTTCTTCATGTTTCACTGTTGCAGTCATTACATTTGGGTAGAATCCCAAAGCTATGGATGGGAGGATGGAATTAAACAGCATTAGGAGCGACTATAAGGCCCTGCAGGACTGCAGTGGCAAAGATTCCCTGAATTTAGAAAAGAGAGGTAAATGGTAATGCTTTGTGAATGCATGAACTGAGCTCCAAGCAGCAGCTTCTAGAATGCCTCTGGTAGGGACACCTCTGAGAAAAGCTGCTGAAGTAGAGGCAGCCCTGGTGGAATGGGATCTGATCCCCTTGGGCACAGGTTTACCATGGTGCAAGTAGCAGAAATGAATGCAATAGCTTATCCATTTAGAAATGGTCTGCTTTGATATAGTCTTCCCCTCTGATCCTGCAGCAAATGCCACCAGTAGTTGCTCAGACTTTTGTAGAGATTTTGTCCTGTTTAAGTAGAATCTTAGTTGTCCGTGTACATCCAGTGAATGCAGAATCTGCTCCCCCTTGTTCTGCGGATTTGGGAATAAGGTTGGCAGCTGAATAGTCTGGTTAGAAGCCACACTGGATACCACCTTAGGCATAAAAGAAGGATTGGTCCTGAGGGCCACCCTGTCCGGGTAAAATATAATGAAAGTGCCATGAGTGCCTGTAGATCTGAAACCCTTCTAGCTGAAGTGACTGCCAAAAGAAAAGCTGTCTTCCAAGAAAGAAATTTTATATCCGCAGTAGCTGCTGGTTCAAAAGGGGGCAGGGTGAGTTTTTCCAGCACAAAATTGAGGTGCCATGCAGGAGTTGGTGCTGTCCTGGGAGACCTTAAATTTTTGGCCCCTCTGAGGTACTGTTTTAGCAGTGGATGAGAAAAGAGGGGAGGCTCTGTGTTGTAATGAGCCAAGATGGCAGAGGCAGGGATTTTTATTGAAGAAAAAGATAGGCCCTTGTGAAGCATCTCAGTTAAGTATTGCAAAATCTGAGGAATATTGGGCTTTGCTGTGTCTATTCCTTGTGCTTGGTTCCAAGCACAGAATCTCTTCCATTTATCAGCATAAGATTTTCTAGTACTAGGCCTTCTGGACTCCAAAATGACATCCATCACAGGTTTACTGAGAGATGTGGTTGATGAAATTAGTTGATTAGCCATGCTGCAAGATTCAGAGTTTGGAGCTGAGTATGCAGAATTTGATAGTTCTGCTGAGATAATAGGTGAGGTGTTTGAGGCAAGTACCATAGAGGAAGGTGTGACATATTCCTTACAAGCGGGTACCAGTGCTGGCGAGGCCAGTCCGGAGCAATTAGAATCATTTTTGTTTTTTCTTGTCTGATTTTTATTAAGACCTTGGAAAGTAGAGGCAGAGGGGGAAAGGCATAGACTGATAGGTTTTTCCAGTTGAAGGATAGTGCATCCACTTTCCATGCTTTTTTGTGATGAGTTCTTGTGTTGAATTTGTCCAACTGATAGTTTTGGGGAGAGGCAAATAGATCTATGTCTGGGCTCCCCCATTTTTGTGTTAACATGCTGAAGATTTGTGGATCCAGTTTCCATTTGTGCGGGTCCATATGATTTCTGCTTAGGTCATCTGCCAGAGTATTTTGCTTTCCTGGCAGGAATTGAGCTTGAAGATGTATTTGGTAAGTCAAGGCTGTGTTCCACAAGGTCATGGCTAGTCTGCAAAGGGGGTAGGAGTGGGTACCCCCCCCACTTGTTTATGTACCACATAACTGTGGTGTTGTCCGTCTTTATCAGTAGTTGTCCTGGATGAAGGAAGTCCTTGAAGGTTGTCAGAGTGTTCTGAACAGCTAGCATTTCTTTCTGGTTGATATGCAGATGCATTTGGTTTGGGCTCCAATTGCCCTGAATGCATCTCCCAGCCAGGTGGGCTCCCCAAGCATAGTCTGATGCATCTGTAGTTAGGGTTTGGGTGACAGGGGGTAGAATAAATGACAGTCCTTTGTTTTAGTGACATGTCTCTGCCCACCAAAGAAACTCCTGATGCAGGCAGGGAATGAGAGGAATCATTGTTTCCAGACTGTGACAATGTTGACTTCATAAGCTTTTTAGGTACCATTGAAGTTTCCTCATATAGATTCATAGATTCATAGATTAGTACTAGGCTAACTGTCCTCGGTGGTAATTTTAAGCCTAGCCAATTACCCCATGTGTGAATCAAACTCTGCTCCTTGTGTTTTTAAGGTAAGCACCTTAACCATTATGTCAACCTCCCATCTATGCAGTCTCGCATATGGAATTAGTAGAATGCAGGATGCCATGAACCCCAAAGCCTGCAGAATTTGTCTTGTAGATAGCTGGGTTTTTGTTGCCATTTGTTTGAAGTACATTGTCAATTGAATTTGTCTGGCATGTGGTAAGCCATCTGGGCAGTTGTATTCAAGCTTGCACCCAGGAATGTAATTATTTGAGAGGGTACCAGTTGCGATTTCTTTTTGTTTATGGTGTACCCTAGGCATGCTAGAAGCTTTTTTACAAACGCCAAATGTTGAAGAAGAGTGTCCTTGTCCTCTGTCTGAATGAGACAATCGTCTAGATAAGGATAAATTTGAATGTTTCTTTGTCTGCAAAATGCAATTACTGGTGCCAGGCACTTTGTAAAGATGCTGGGCACAGTAGATAAGCCAAAGGGCAGTGCAGAGAATTGGTAATGCAAAAAGCCTGCTTTGAAGCGGAGGTTTCTTCTGCAAGATTCCCTTATTGGGATATGCAGGTATGCCTCTTTTAAGTCTAGAGTTACCAACCAGGCATTCTTGCCTAGCATAGGCAGTAGCTGTTGTATAGTCAGCATTTTGAATTTTGGAATGTCCAGGAATGTGTTTAGAATTGATAAGTCCAGAATTGGACACCATGATTTATCTTTTCTGGGTACCAGGAAAAGTCATGAATAAAATCCTTGTCCTTTTTCCTTTTCTGGTACTGGTTGAACAGCCCCCATATCCATGAGGGACATGACTTGTTTCTGGGCTTCTGCCCACTGATTTGGTGGCAGATCTGGCCATCTGTTTGGAATTGGCAACGTGTGGAAATGAAACCTGTACCCCTGGGATACTGTGTTTAATACCCACTTATCCTGGGTAATTAAATACCAATTTTGAGCATGAAGTGGTAGTTTTCCCCCCAAGGGGGCTGCCAAAAGATAAGTGCTTGGAGATGGCAGAGAAAAGTTATTGAGACTGCTTACTGTAGGGTTGTGCTTTGTTACCTCCAGATTTGGAGGTGGAGGCACCCCATTGCTTAGACCTGTAAGATCCCTGTGATTGATATCTGGAGCCTTTGGAGCACCTGGGTTTGCCCTGAGTAGCTCTGTTGGACACAGGAAAAGACCTATTCTTAGTAGGCCAGTGCCTACTGAACCTGGGTGGCTGCACTTGCAAGAAATCTTTTACAGTTTGCATAGATTTAGCATTGTCTTCCATTTTCTTTAAAACCTCTTCTGCCTTATTACCAAACAGACTGTCATGCTGTAAAGGGGCATCCAACAATTTAGCTTTAACATGATAAGGCAGATTTTGCTCCTTGAGCCAGGCATGTCTTCTTATCACAGATCCAGTTACAGTGGCCCTGCAAGAGGCCTCCAAGAATCAAAACCACATTGCAAAGTATGCTTTCCAACCTGTTCTGCTGAATGCAATAAATCCTGTAATTCTTTATTTTCCACACAATCAGAAATCAACATCATTTTCTGTTTCAGTAAGCCCATAACATGCTGTTGATATTTAAGCATATAAAACTGGCAGTTTAAAGCCCTGATTGCCAAGGTTGCAGACGTATAAATCTTCTTACCCCATCTATCCAGCGCCCTGTAATCTCTATCAGAAGGGGTAGGATTTTTGGCTGTAGAAGCCTTAACACCCTTGGGACCCTGAGAAATAGTCTCAGGATCAGCAGCAGGATTTTTGAAAAGAAATTTGTGGGAGTCAGGAACCTTGTAATATCTGTCTGGCTTACTAGGAGCTGGAGGCAGGGAATCAGGAGCCATGCTTGATTCCAAGAACACATCATCTACAATGTCTAATACAGGAGGTATAGCCAAAGGCCTATGATGAGGAAGAAGAAGGAAATCCCTAAGCTTCTTTTTTGATTCTGAGAAATCCTGACTATCCCAGTGAAAATGTTCCCTTAAAGTATGTAAAGTCTCTCCAAACGAGTAATCCTCAGGAGCAGAAGCAGATGAAATGGATTCCTCTGCATCAGAGTCCTCATAAGGTGGAATAGAAAATTCCTGATCAGAAGAGGAATCAGAAGAAATGGAAACCTGATCCGAAGATTCATAATCAGTGCCTTGCCTAGGCCTCTTAGCAGGGGGGCCCTGATCAAGGTAATTAAGTCCTCAGCCATTTTGATAATTTGTTTTTTAGGCATAGAGGCCTGAGCACGTGGCTCATGCATCAGTTTTTTAGACATAGAAGTTGGTTTTGGCCTTGTTTTTGATGATGGCATCGGTTTAATATAAAAATGTTGAGGCCTGAAAACACCGTCAGAAGCCGGTGCCTGCTCAATGGCTCTGGACCCATTCAAGGGAGAGACATGCGCGGGTTCAATACTTGCAGAATCTCGAGGCATACTGGACTCCAAATGGGTCTCGGTAGAGGCCTGCGACTCAAATGTAGTGGGTATCAGGGGCTGTGAAAGTGCCTCACTGAGTACCGGCAAACCAGCAACTGGCTTAGGAGAAGCTTCATCATCGGTTTTGGACCTCGGCGGTCTGTCTCTGTCTTTTTCCTTGCATTTTTTGTGAACTCCATTAGACGGATTGCTAACCGATGACATCTCAGGGTAGTTAAATCTTGAACCAAAGTATTTAGAAGCAAAAATATACTGACGCTTAATAGTGTGTTGGTTAAATCTAGCACAAAACTGACAGTAAGGCACGTTGTGATCAGGGCCTAGGCAAGGAATACAGTACAAATGAAAATCCTTATGAGGTATTTGCTTCCCACAAGTAATGCAATTATTAACTTTTACTGACATCGGTAAGGAGTCGGCCGACCGGCACTTGCGAACTGCTTCTGCTTTGGGCACTGAGCGGCAAGAAAGACTGATTAAAATGGCATCGGCTGCATGATTTATACCCCTGACGACCTGATGTCATGGAAGAGGAGACAGCAACTGAAGCAGGACCCGAGACTTTGTTATTCAGGCTGACTGAGGGCAACCTGCCAGCAGATTACCCAAATGTAAGGACTGCAACAGTGAAACATGAAGAACATCCAACATTTTTGTTAGCAGATGAGGCAGTTGTGAGAAGACCATACTCAAATTGTGCTACAAGGACTTCCTTTCCTATGACAAATCTGGCAAGATAAAAAAAAGAAAGGAAAGGAAAGATTTTTCTGTCATCAAAGGGTAGATAGTTCATTTTTTTCCTTTTTTTAACATGAAGCTTAAAGTTTATATTTGGATCAAACCAAACTCCAAGATGTTTAAAAGGTGGTTGTTTATGGAGGTTGACTGTGAAATTACCTGCTTTCAGAAATTCTGCTTTTATCAACGCATAGAGTTTGTCTTCTGATTCATTTGAATAAATGAAAGAAATAGGGATTTAAAAACTGTTTAAGTATGCTTAATACTTGCTTAAATACCTTGTTTATTTAGAACCATTCTAGATTGTGGTTCAGGAAGACTTTCGGAGTCATTTATATTTTAAGTATGCACAACCCGTAGTTTATTATTATTGTTATTATTTTTATTATTGTAATGCTTCTTATTGAAATTGGCTTTGTGGCTCTGTATCTCTGTTCTTCTGTGGTTCTGTCTCACAAAGCCAACTTTAATAAAAAGTTTTCTAATAATGACAGAGGGGAAATATTTTATTCTTTAAGGAAAATATTGCCTCTCGGTCATTCGCTTGGTGTTTTTTCTGCTTCTGCTGTCTCGCTAATACAGACTCACATACACACACACACACACACACACACACACACACACACACACACACACACACACACACACACACACGAATACATTTTAGGAAAAGGGAGCTATTGTCAGAAATAACACACTAACACTATTTATACAGTTTAATGGGTTAATCTTTACCTTCATGTCACTGTGTTGTATGTATATAATGAAATAATCCAAGGCACTCACTCGGATATTAACACATAAGCACAGTGAAAACACTCAGAGAAGGGTTAGCCTGCTTATGAATTTCTTAAATTTTACAATGAAAGCTAACTTGCTGATTTTAGCCTGGAAGTTTAGATCCAAGTTCAAAGCAATATTTTTTGTATTTTGAACTCTGTAGCAATATCTCATGAAATTTTGACACAAAACCCATTTTCTCAATGTGCTACTTTTTAAAATATCCATGGGAAATTAATTTACTTTACAGTGTATATTTTGTCAGAAAATAATTGAAATACTGAGCAGCAATACAGTAAACGCGAGTATTCAAATACATCCGCCAAGAGTTTTTTCTCTGCCACCAAATATCTAACAATTACTTCACAGATGCAAACTGATAGTACATTTTCTGTTATACTGGCACAGAGGGCTAATTAGCAGGGTTGCATAAACTACTCAGCTAATCCTTTTACTATAGCACTACTAACCTCTGTGCCCCTGATGCAGGAAGGACATGAGTACCTCACAACTGTTCCTGATTTTCACACAAATGTTGGCTCTGTCCCACTTAAATCCTTCTAAAACAGAAGAATTTTGGGGAAAAGGTGGTGAATTATACTTAAAAAATAATGACAATAATTAGAGTTATAGACTTCTTTTATTTCTGAAAATGTATCACAATTCACATTATTTTATTCTGCCATTATCTCAAGTTTAATAATATTGGTATTTCTGGAATTGTCCCTGATTCTGTTGAAATTTATTCCTGATTGATTGAGAGCTATGATTACTACAAGTTTCTGCTCACACAGTGCTGGGAACCCTCAGAGATAATCTCTCCACTTTATTGTATTGCTATAAACTAATCTGCAATTGTTTGTCTTACAGGGCCTGTTAAATCACTTTTGTTACTGTCACACTGTTTGTAAAGCTTTTTTAGCTAGTTTCACCGTGTGAAAGGTATTAACTGGAAATTTTCTCCATTTGTTAAGCATCTGTTTGCTTGTTCTGATTTCCTGCCAAGGAGTGTATCATATAACTGATTTGTTTGCAGTTAAAAGTATTCTCTAGAGTCTCCTTCCTCCTTTATCTGTTTAAATATTTCATTTAGTGTCTCACTGCTGTTCTGTTGTGATAAACATTTCTGTAGTGTTTTCTGCCTAAAATAGTGTAGCTAGTAGCTCTAGCATAATTTCCTGCCTTCCCTCCACATACGGTGTCTTGTTCTTATACTTTGCAGCTTTGTAGTTGCCCACCCCTAGTGTAAATTTGATCTGAGACACAGATCCCAGTCCAGAGTCATTAGCTCATTCTACCTAATATAGAGAGAACATTTGGGAAGGCCAACCCCTTAGTTTCTTAACCATGAATTATCTCATTTCTCCTTTTCCACTTTACTAAAACAATGAGTAAAAAGGTCACACAGGAAAACCAACTGGTTAAAAACACAAAAAGAAAAATCTAGCAAAGCTAGACTTTCCACTGTGTGATACCTTAAACCTCTTGTATCAGAGGCAACATGGGATATATGCAAATTACCCTTTAAGGATATCAGGTGTTTCAGCTAAATGACAATTCTGAATGTCCAAAACTTTTTATTTTACTTTTAAGTCTATTTATGGACAAGCTCCTTTCCACTTTACTAACAAAAAA
The DNA here is from genome assembly GCF_019279795.1 of Protopterus annectens. Classification (NCBI taxonomy): domain Eukaryota; kingdom Metazoa; phylum Chordata; order Ceratodontiformes; family Protopteridae; genus Protopterus; species Protopterus annectens. The sequence goes on along the minus strand of NC_056726.1, from coordinate 338,184,608 downwards.
AAAAAAACAACATATTAGTCACAGGAGACTCCATTGTGAGACACACAAATGTGCCTCTCACCAGGCTGGATAAGGAGAAAGTCACAGTTAGTTGTTTGTCAGGTACCAGAATCCACCGTATTACACACGCAGTCAAGTCTCTCAACAAAATGTACTGTTATAACTCAGTCATAGTCCATGTTGGCATGAACGACTTGAGACATACCTCCCTGGACTATATAAAGAGAGACATGATTGAGCTTGCTGAATATGTGTCCCAGACAGGTATGTCCGTAGCCTTAAGCAGCATTCTACTGTCACCCAGAATGATGCCTCAATAATAACAGAAAATAATTGACTTTAACAATTACTACCCTACCTAGCCATCTTTTTAAGCCTGCTCTTAAATCACATCTAAAATCTCACTGGCTCTGTCCTTGCCAAAAACCCAACTAAATCCAGGTCTTATCAACATATTTTTCTTTTCTTCTTTGATCATAACTCTAGTGTCAGATAAAGTGTTTTCTATGCATTCTTTTACCTAGTATTCTTGTATTCTTTTCTGTATATGCATATACTTAAACCTTAACAAATCTTTCATTGTATTTGTCATGCTAACAACTTTTATCACTGTAAAATGATACTGTCTAGGCCGTATACCATGTTATCTATATATAACTTTCTGTGGAGCCTTTCTCCCCGGGTCTCCGCTGAAAAAGGACTTGTGTCCAGTCGGACTTTCCTGGTAAACAAATGTAAATAAATAATAAATAAATAATTTCTGGTGTCATTCCAAGGGGGATCCAGTGCCTGACAGCCTGGGAAGATATGATTGACAGACCACGATGCTTTGTTTTAGATGGCCTGCATCTGTCTCACTTGGCTTCAGGCTACTGGCAAAAGCCCTTGCCTCCACCATAGTGCCTTTTTTAGGAAAAGTCATGAGGTTGATACTACCAACATAAAAATCTCAACAAAATGCAAATGAAAGGTCATGCTGCTAAATGCTAGGAGTCTAAACATGAAACTGCACTCATTGCAAACATTCTTAATCTTGGCAGATGTAAACATTTATTGAGTCACAGAAACCTGATTCAAAGCTGCAGACAGCACCCCAGCCTTACCTGGTTACTCATCCTATCATACATTCAGACCCCAGAATGTGGGCAGCAAAGCCAAAGGAGGTGGAGTTTCAATATATATTAAAGACACACACCTCCAGGCTGGTCAAACAGTATGATGCACAGGAGACACTCCAGGTGCAGTTAACCATTGACAAGACCCCTATTCAAATTAAAGATAGCTATAGGCCCCCAAATTTGACTCAAGATGCCCACTCCACCTATCTGGACCTCTTCAAATCTATCAAGATTCAACCCTTTACCTTGATCCTGGGTGACTTTAATTACCCAACCATAGATTGGAAAAACTACTCATGCCAGAACACAGATGCCCAGAGATTCCTCAATTTTATAAATTCACATGCCTTGGAACAGCTAGTTGACACCCTCACAAGAGGTGATAATATCTTGAACTTGGTATTAACCAACATGAGTAACCACTGCAGCACCCCTATGGTATCATCCTCCCTGGTAAGATCTGACCATAAAGCAGTCACTTTTGAAGTCACCATCTCCCCGACCCCCCTCTAACTAGGGTCAAACAAAAAACACTTCTCCAAAGCTGATTACAACCTCCTGAGGGATGGTATAAATAGCTTCACAGTCATCTCCCCCATTGCAGGAACTGGAACCAATGCCCAAATCTACACCAAAATACTATATGAGCATTTATATAGAATGGAATCAGGAATACCTGACAGGACAAAATCATACCCCTCATGGAAGAGTAAACCTGTCTGGTGGACATCTGCAATAAATAAACTATATAACAAAAGGAGAAAATTGCTGTCCATGACCAAAAAGGAGCAGGTGCCCAATTGGAAGCAATCTCTCCTTACCCTGAACAAGCAAATAAGAGAACTAGTGAAATCCTCTAAAGCCAACTTTGAGTCCAAATTGGCCACATCTACTAGAGACAATCATAAGGCCTTCTTCACATATGTCTGCAATCTCAAAGGAAGCACCCAGATATTTTCAGAACTGATGGTCAAAGACATCCCATACACAAATGCTGTAGTTATAGCCAATCTACTGGCCGACAGATTCAGCAAAAACTTCTCCCCTCTGTCCCCCCATCAGTAAATCGGGACATCCCCAGTATCTTCCCCTTGTCCCTTATCTCTAGTGAACAAGTCATCACTGCCCTCGCAAAGGCAAAGAATACAGCCTCTATGGGACCCGATAACATCCCAGGCTGCATCCTACTGAACTCAAGCATGAAGCTGCAGCACCATTAGACACCCTATTCAACCAAAGCCTGAGTACCAGCTTTGCCCAGCCAAGTTGAGGACAGCCACATTCATCCCTTTACACAAAGGTGGAGTGTCCACCGATTCAGGAAATTATAGATCCATCAGCCTTACTAGCCTGATCTGCAAGGCCATGGAACAGATTATCATGAACCTCATTAACAGGGACATTAGCAACTTCCAAACACTCAACCCCACACAGTTTGTCTTTGTCAAGGGGAGGTTATGTCTGTTAAATCTGGTCGACTTCTTTGAGAGAGTCACCAAAGCCATGGACAAGGGGAAGATGGTGCACACCACCTACCTTGACCTGGCCAAAACCTTTGACACTATTCCGATGTGGGCATAGTACATAAACTCTCTCAACTAGGCATCAATCCATATGTGACCATTTGGGTAGCAAACTGGCTCACTGATAGAATCCACCTAATTAAAATAGGGGAAGCCACCTCAAGCAGTAGACCTTTAATGAGCGGTGTGCCCTAGGGATCAGTCTTGGGGCCTCTGTTATTCGGGATATACTTCTCTGAGGTGCAGGCCAAAACCAGTGGGCTATGCCTGACCCAGTTTGCAGATGACTGCAAGCTGGGCACAGTCATCAAATCCCCAAGTCATGTGGGCATCCTCCAAGAGGGTCTCGCAAAAACAAATGACTGGTGCCAGAAACATGGCCTCAAGCCAAATGCCAAAAAATGCATCACCATCCCCTTTGTGGAGAGTGACGTCTCCACATATCACATTAATAACAATGCACTAAGTACACAATCAGTAGTGAGGGATTTGTGGACCCAGGTTGAAAGCAGCCTGACTTTTGACCACCATGTTGCTTCCATTGTATGGAAAACTTTCTACATGGCCCACCTCATATGTAAGGGTATCTCATCCAGGGAGAAAGGGGTCATACTATCCCTGTATTTTTCCCTTATAAGGCCAATTATTGAATACAATGCCCCCTTCGGCATGTACCTCGCAAAGCACATGCAGCAGCTGAACAGACCACAGAGGTTCCTCACCAAGAGAATCTAGGGTCTCAAACACCTACCCTACACAGATAGGCTAAAAGCCCTGTCCCTCTACTCAGTTTCATATAGACTTCTCAGAGGTGACCTCTGTCTGGCATACAAAGCAATCTCAGACCCCGCCTTGATGGGACTGCTGCATATCCACAAGTCAAACTCCACACGAGCAACCCGTATGTGTGACCTCAACTTGGTCTGTGCTATCAATAGGACTTGTTGACAGGACTGATTTGTGTCCCAGAGACTCTCCCATCTGTGGAATAGACTCCATCTCCATGTCAAGCAGAGTACCTCATTATCCCTATTTAACCGCAATCTGGATAACTGGATGGGAAACAGAAAATACACTCTAGGGATTCCACCTGTGTCCCTGATGGACAGGGGCTCTGGGTGCTGAGTTGTCTAAATATGGGCTAAACTCTTTGCTAGGCTTATAAGGGCCTCAGCGCCAATAGCCTAGTAACCTCCTATAATCCTATGACCCAAATAAAGACTTCTTGATACAGCTCACAAAAATAAGTCTTGGACATACAAGTCTGTATGTCTCTTTTCTATTTTTTTCACAACAGCATACTCACTTTTATTGCAGTACTATGAAAGCTTAGGATGATTTTTTTTTTTACTGGCTATTTTCAATAACACAGAAACACAGAAACACACACACAAACATACACACATCTATTTCTGGGTAACTTGACTCCTAGGGTAAACCTGTTTAGAATGCTTTTTATTGAAATTGGCTTTGTGGCTCTGTCTCTCTGTCCCTCTGTGGTTCTGATTTGCTAAGCCACTTTCAATAAAAAGCACTGTAATAATGACAGAAGGACAATATTTTAGTCTTTAAGTAAAATATTGCCTCTCTGTCATTAGCAAAACATTTTCTGAGATTTTCTCTCTTGCTAATGACAAAGGGACAATATTTTACTTAACGACTAAAAATTAAAAAATAAAAATAAAAAAAAGATTTTTAAATAAAGAACACTTTTTATTGAGTCACTCTAAAAAGTAAAAAATAAGGAAGAATAGTGAAAACTTTGCAAAAGAAACAAGACAAGCTGATTTTAGAAAAGCATTCAGTGTTGGTTTTGGTGATTCTTGCTAGTTCTTCTGGTACCCCCATTACCAGAGTCAGCAAAACCAACCTTAAATGCTTTTCTGAAATCAGCTTGTCTGTGTTTGTTTTGCAAAGTGTTCTCTCTTCTTCCTTATTTTTTTACTTTTTAGAGTGACTCATTAAAAACGTTTCAATATATATTTTACATTCATGTCCTTTATGATTTTTTATTTTACTTTACATATAATTAGACTTGTCATTGAGAAAGGAAAGGAATAGCTTAAAGAAGAAGAGTTTGAGTCAGAAGGAATGTGTGACAAAGGTATTTAGTGCCATAATGAGTACTGTCTGCTTTTTTCCAAGTCTAGAGAAATCACCAGAGTTTTTCCATTCCAGAATAGAAAGAAGAATGAAACAAAAATGAAGAATGATCTACAAAGGCTAATAAAGAGGAAAAAAAGTTAATGGATGAAGGACATTGAGACAGACTCATAATTTCTTAACTAATTTAGGCTAGTAGTAGAACAGTTGAGTCTAAAATCATATGGATGGCAGAAATAGCTACATGAAAACATAATAATTGAACAATCAAGACAAATGTGAGTTAATGAAGAACAAGCATCTGAAGAAGAAAAACACAAGCATCCAGAGGTGGCTGAAAGAAACCTGTTTGGAGAGGGGAGGTAAAATTAGAGAAACTGAAATAAGAAAATGTTGAAAGATTCAGAGGCATGGTGGAATGGAATAAACTGGAACAAATGAGAAAAAATAAGTAACCCAGGGCTGTAAGATACATTGGCCAGATGCTAAGAAGCTAGGTGCAACTAGGCTTGAAAGCAGAGCTAATTTATGAGTTTTTTATCTTAAGTGTGAATCCGTGGAACTACTATCATGGGGTTTCCACATTAGTGTATATGAAGAAAAAGCAATAAACAATGAAAAAAAGGGCTGCATGAAGTTTAGCGATCTGAAGTCTGAGAAAAGTGTATGGATGCTTGCAGAAATAAATACAAAGTTATCGGTGCTGTGTAATGTAGGCTGAGATATAATAATGACGAATGGAGTAGGTATTACAATATGGCACTGATTATGGAGTTCTGAAAGATAGAGGAAGGCTCCTATCTGGGAAAGAAGTAACATACAGAGAATGGAAAATTTGGTGGTACTTTATAACCGATGACTGTAATTATTTGATTGTTGCTCTTTAAAACAAGCTAATAAACTATATAAAAATGTAAATGATATTAACCATATCTAATGAGATAATTATAAAACAAAATGTAAAATGCATAGTCATCTTTCATTCTAGATTATGTTCTCACAATAAAGTCAGCATTATCTATAGAGAAATTTTGAGCCATCCTCAATTTGGATGACAAGTCATCTCAGTAGAAAGAAGCAAATAAGTGAGATGCCTATTTTCTGAAGTGATGGTACAATGCACAGCTTTGGACCATTGTGTACTTCAATCACATATACACCACTATGCCACCTACATATAAAAATTTGGTAGCAATAAAAATGGATGTTTCAACAGTAAAGCACTTGATGTACTTGGAAGCTGTTCCAATAATTCTTTAAAATAAAAAATATAACCAGTTTTCAGCCTGGCAGGGCACTCCATTCTTCCAGCTGACCTCTTGAGTCTTCAGCCTAACTCCATTTAACATCTGTTCAATTTTTTTAATGCATTAAAAGCAAGTGGTGCTCTTTACTGCCTAGTATTTACCATCAATAAACAATAACAAATTGTCACAAGAGGAAAATGTATTATTCTAATTGTCTAGGTGTTCATTGTTAACAAATTAATTGTCAGGAAATCCCTTAAATTATATTCACAATTCATTATCCATATCCTGAGAAAAATTAGTATTTTTTAACCTCCGATCTCAAGATATTTGATTTGCTGTTGTCTCCATCTGCATTCTTATTCATAATTTCAGTAAGGGGTCCAGTCTTATGGTTCACAGTTGCCTGTTGAAATACATAGGTATACTTTCATGGAGAGTATTCTGCCACAGCACAGCCAGTGAAAAAATAACTGATGCCCAGCCAACCCAAACTCTAGTTCAATGTGAGGTGTTTTCTGGGTTCAACTGAAATCATGGCAAATTTTTACTTTTCCTTCTCTGTGGACTTATGTCCTTTTAAAAGGGTTTTGATTAACTGACCAGCTCATAGATCATGGTGCAGTATTTTTTTGTGTTACTCCATAGCAAGTTGCTTGAATTTGTAAAATTTGTATTATTACATCCTGGTATATAACAAGACTAGCTTAGCAGTGTGCTTTTGGAAGAGTTATTACCCAACCTTCTTCAGACAAACAGTAAAAGACACAGCTTCCTATTTATATAAACATCATAATGATAGCAATCATTATTAAAACGTAATTCAATTATCCAATTAAAGGACCAATTTAAACTTAAAAAACACATCTAAAAAACATGTAAAAACATATAAAATATATATATTGATAAACAGCTACTCAGCAATCATCATAAAGATAAATCCCCACATGTAAGCATGTTTGAAATAGGTATTAAATATCATATTATTGCATACTTATACCTGAAATAATAACTTATAACAGATAAATACAAATTCATACTCATTGCTAACTTCATTAAGCAGTTGGCTATAACAATAAAAGTGCAAATTACTCAAAAAAGTTACATAGAACGATTAGGATTAAGGAAATTAAACAAATGTATATAAATATATATGTTTATATTTTAAAATACCATTTTTTAAAAATTTTTAGGAGTAGGCTAACAGGCACTATATACGAACTAACAATTAAGGACAGTGTATACAGTATGGTGTTTACCTACGTAGTGCTTTTAACTTTAGAATACATTTAATAGAGGCGTATTCATTCAACCCCGGGGGCAGATAGGCAGATGTCCTAATTTGCCAGAACACCTCTTGTTCTTCTAGGAGCAACTGCCAAGGGCCGCCCCTTACATCATTCTGTACTTGATGTAAGACCACAAATAAAAATGCATGATCCGGATAGTCTACAATGTGTTTTGCGAGAGCGTTAGTTACATCCCTCCTACCCATGGCATACAGATGTTCATAAATTCTTTTTCTTAACATCCTTTCGGTTTTCCCTATGTAGAAGGAGGGGCAATTCTCACACAGGGCTACATACACAAAACCTTTTGTTTCGCAGTTATATTTACCATTCAGATGGTATGTTTTCCCATTAATTTTTAATTTATCACATGGCATGATAAATTTACATTGTGGACACATACCACATTTACCCATGCCAGCTACTTTAGCCTTGGTTTTACTCATTTCAACTAAATTCTTAAGGTTCAGCCCTCTTCTATAAGTGAATTTAGGTTGTGGACCAATTATTTTAAACAAAGCATGATCTTCCAGAATTAAACTCCAATTCTTAACAATAATGTCTTTGATTACTTTATGATCAATGCAGTATGTAAAAAGAAGGCTAAGACTAGAATACTTATTCTTCCTAGTGTTAGTAGTATTTATGTCAACTTCACCCAACCTTTGCATGGCTCCTCCACCAAGAAGTGGTCTAAAATACCCAGATTCCCTCTTATGCTTAACTTCATTCATTATGTCAATAATAAATGTTTCTGGATATCTTCTATTAGAAAACATTGTTTTTATGTTGTCACATTCAAAAACAAAATCTTCTAGTTCTGAAATCATCCTGACAGCTCTAACAAACTGCTCTTTCACCACCCCTCTTTTCTGATGAAAGGGGTGGCAACTAGAAAAATGAAGGTAACTATTCGAATGCGTAGGTTTCCTATAAATCATTGATTTAAACCTGTTGTTATTTTTATCTTTCCTGATCTTAACATCAAGAAAATTTATTTCATCTACTCCGATTGTATATGTAAACTCAAGAAAATCGGTCGTCTGGGACATGCTACTTATAAAGGCAGGTATCTGATTCATGTGCCCTTTCCAAATGAAACACGTCATCTTGGCACCTAGTGTACCAAGCGACATATTCTTGGAACATGTAGTTCTTGAACAGCATATTATGTTCCCAAAATGCCATAACACTGTTTGCGTAACTACTTCCACAAGGGGACCCCATAGCTATTCTGTTTTTTTGGATAAAAAAAACTGACCTTTGAAAACCAAATAATTGTTAGAAAGGATTAAGTCTAACAAAGTCTCAACAAGGTATATATGTGCATTATCTGCTTTCTCAGAGAACATAAAAGTCCTGGTCCATTCTATACCCAATTGCTGAGGAATAACAGTATAAAGATCTTTAACATCTATAACTAGAAATATAAAGTCTTTGTTGTAAGTTACTATTCTCCAAAAAATTCCAGGAGTCCTTGCATATTTGTGGTTCATCCTGGATAAGGGGTTTAAGTATACTGTCCACATACTTTGCGCATGCATAAGTGATAGACCCTCTTCCATCTATAACAGGCCTAAAAGGAGGATGAACCAAACATTTGTGCAATTTTGGGGAGCCCAAAATCATTGGAATCCTTGGGGCTGGCATGGCTAGATATTGAAAAGTATCAATATCTATGCTACCCTCTTGAAACAAGTCATCGAGAGCACCTCTGATTTTCTTATATGCCGAATGGACTTCATTTAAACTAGCATCCAAATATGCTTCAGACTGTAAATAGTTAAGCATCTTATTTTCATACTGGTATTCGTCCATAAAAACAAGACCCCCACTAAAAGTTAAATTCAACTTGCGTACAAATACTTTAAGGTCCACAACAGTTTTAACCAAGTCAGTCCTTTTATCGGGTACAAATGACAAACCTTTAGAAAAAAATTCAATCAATGGTTGGTCTATTGTTAGGACAGTATAGTTGTATATTTTAAAGACCCTTGTTGGCACATTAGGACACTTTTTTCTAAAGGTTTGTCATTTGTACCCGATAAAAAGACTGACTTGGTTAAAACTGTTGTGGACCTTAAACTATTTGTATGCAAGTTGAATTTAACTTTTAGTATGGGGAATATCCCCACACTTCTTAACACATAGAGGGCGTCTAGTATTTATAACCCCCCATTATATTGCGTACTGAACACATTTGAGAAGTTATGTGAAATAGATTTAAGGTCAAGATTAGACTGCCACAAACAGGTTAGAACTGAGAATTGTAATATTTCTAAAAGTGAATTAGACTTCATTTCCCTGCTGAATCAATGCAAAATTAGAGTTATGAAGCCAGACAAGGGTGGGGGTCTTGTTTTTATGGACGAATACCAGTATGAAAATAAGATGCTTGACTATTTACAGTCTGAAGCATATTTGGATGCTAGTTTAAATGAAGTCCATTTGGCATATAAGAAAATCAGAGGTGCTCTTGATGACTTGTTTCGAGAGGGTAGCATAGATATTGATACTTTTCAATATCTATCCATGCCAGTCCCAAGGATTCCAACGATTTTTGGCTCCCCAGAATTGCACAAATGTTTGGTTGATCCTCCTTTTAGGCCTGTAGTAGATGGAAGAGGGTTTATCACTTATGCATGTGCAAATTATGTGGACAGTATACTTAAACCCCTTATCCAGGATGAACCACACATATGCAAGGACTCCTGGAGTTTTTTGGAGAATATTAATCAAGTAACTTACAGCAAAGATTTTATATTTCTGGTTATAGATGTTAAAGATCTATATATACTGTTATTCCTCAGCAATTGGGTATAGAATGGACCAGGAATTTTATGTTCTCTAAGAAAGCAGATAATGCACATATATATACCTTGTTGAGACTTAGACTTAATCCTTTTTAACAACTATTTGGTTTTCAAAGGTCAGTTTTTTCTCCAAAAAAACGGAATAGCTATGGGGTCCCCTTGTGGAAGTAGTTTCACAAACAGGGTTATGGCATTTTGGGAACATAATATGCTGTTCAAGAACTACATGTTCAAATAATATGTCGCTTGGTACACTAGGTACCAAGATGAGATGTGTTTCATTTGGAAAGGGCACATGAATCAGATACCTGCCTTTATAAGTAGCATGTCCCAGACGACTGATTTTCTTGAGTTTACATATACCATCGGAGTAGATGAAATAAACTTTCTTGATGTTAAGATCAGGAAAGATAAAAATAACAACAGATTTAAATCAATGATTTATAGGAAACCTATGCATTTGAATAGTTACCTTCATTTTTCTAGTTGCCACCCCTTTCATCAGAAAAGAGGGGTGGTGAAAGGGCAGTTTGTTAGAGCTGCCAGGATGATTTCAGAACTAGAAGATTTTGTTTTTGAATGTGACAACATAAAAACAATGTTTTCTAATAGAGGATATCCAGAAACATTTATTATTGACATAATGAATGAAGTTAAGCATAAGAGGGAATCTGGGTATTTTAGACCACTTCTTGGTGGAGGAGCCATGCAAAGGTTGGGTGAAGTTGACATGAATACTACTAACACTAGGAAGAATAAGTCTTCTATTCTTAGCCTTCTTTTTACATACTGCATTGATCATAAAGTAATCAAAGACATTATTGTTAAGAATTGGAGTTTAATTCTGGAAGATCATGCTTTGTGTAAAATAATTGGTTCGCAACCTAAATTCACTTATAGAAGAGGGCTGAACCTTAAGAATTTAGTTAAAATAAGTAAACCCAAGGCTAAAGTAGCTGGCATGGGTAAATGTGGTATGTGTCCACAATGTAAATTTATCATGCCATGTGATAAATTAAAAATTAATGAGAAAACATACCATCTGAATGGTAAATATAACTGCGAAACAGAAGGTGTTGTGTATGCAGCCCTGTGTGAGAATTGCCCCTCCTTCTACATAGGGGAAAATCGAAAGGATGTTAAGAAATATAATTTATGAACATCTGTATGCCATGGGTAGGAGGGATGTAACTAACACTCAGGGGCGGCCCGTGCTATTGGACTGCCGGACTGCAGCCCCCTCAAAACAAAAAGAAATAAAAATAGAAAAAAAAAATTGTTTAAATTTTCGCGGACTTCGCGCATGCACAGTAGTCCCGACTACTGCGCGTCTATGCGCATGCTCCAGGCAGTCCGGCAGTCCCCATAGGGAAACACAAGGAGACGTCTGTGCACTTTTAAAGTGCACAGACTCGCTGGGATAATGTGTCGGGTCCAGACTGCAACAGCAGCAGTCAGGAATTACAGTCTCGTCGGGAAGGAGTGGAGTTTTGATGTCAGGGATCTCACGGGTCTTGGAGTATTGCACGGGCAGGATGTACGTTAGCTGGACATTATGGAGAACGGACAGGTAATTGTATGGTGCTTTTTACCTTTACAATGTATGGTACTTGCTGCTTTTATACTTGATTGTGTGTGTATGGCACTTTTTACTTTTACAAGGTATGGTACTTGGGGAGGGGTGTGTGTGTGTGTGTGTGTGTGTGTGAAAATGCCCCAGGTGCTCATGGTGGTGTGGTAGGGAATACCTCAGCTTGAACCCTGTACCCTGTATGCAGGTGTTAAAGACTTGAGTTCCCTACCCACCACCATTTGTAAAAAAATTGCAGATTTTTGCCTCATATTTGATCTGATCTGTTCCTCATAATATCTGTGGTTTGTAAATGTTGCAATGCTTGATATTTGATGGTGTAGTAGTAGCATTGTTGCCTCACAGCTGCAGGTTCTCAGGTTTGATTCTTGGCTGGGGTTCCTTCTTTGTGGGGTCTGTTATCTTCTCCCTGTGTTTGTGTGGGTTTGCTTTTATTTGATTTTGCACTGGTAGCATTGTTGCCTCACAACTGCAGGTTCTCAGGTTTGATTTTTGGCTGGGGTTCCTTCTTTGTGGGGTCTGTTATATTCTCCCTGTGTTTGTATGGGTTTGTTTTTATTTGATGGTACACTGGTAGCATGGTTGCCTCACAGCTGCAGGTTCTCGCGTTTGATTCTTGGCTGGGGTTCCTTCTTTGTGGGGTCTGTTATCTTCTCCCTGTGTTTGTGTGGGTTTGCTTTTATTTGATTTTGCACTGGTAGCATTATTGCCTCACAACTGCAGGTTCTCAGGTTTGATTTTTTGCTGGGGTTCCTTCTTTGTGGGGTCTGTTATATTCTCCCTGTGTTTGTATGGGTTTGTTTTTATTTGATGGTACACTGGTAGCATGGTTGCCTCACAGCTGCAGGTTCTCGCGTTTGATTCTTAGCTGGGGTTCCTTCTTTGTGGGGTCTGTTATCTTCTCCCTGTGTTTGTGTGGGTTTGCTTTTATTTGATGTTGCACTGGTAGCATTGTTGCCTCACAGCTGCAGGTTCTCAGGTTTGATTCTTGGCTGGGGTTCCTTCTTTGTGGGGTCTATTATATTCTCCCTGTGTTTGTATGGGTTTGTTTTTATTTGATGGTGCACTGGTAGCATTGTTGCCTCACAGCTGCAGGTTCTCGGGTTTGATTCTTGGCTGGGGTTCCTTCTTTGTGGGGTCTGTATCTTCTCCCTGTGTTTGTGTGGGTTTGCTTTTGTGTCCTCCCATGTTACAAAGACATGTCTGCATTATTTCTTCATGGGCCTCTGCTGAAAATTGTTTTTTTGTTCCAAGTCAGACTGTCCTGATTAAAAAATGTTAAATAAAATTGACAGGCTTTTGAATTTCAGACTTCAGGTTTCTGAATGTTTAATTTCTTGCATATTTGATGGTGCAGTGGTCGTATTGTTGCCTCACAGCTATAGGTTTTCTGGTTTGATTCTTGGTTGGGGTGGCTTCTGTGTGGAGTCTGCATCTCCTCCTAGTGTTTGTGTGGATTTGCTCTGGTGCCCTGCCATTTTGCAAAGACGTGTCTGCAGTATTAATCCCTACGTCTCTGCTGAAAATTGTTTTTGTTCTGTCAGCAGTAAAATTGACAGGCATTTGAATTTCAGACTTCAGGTTTCTGAATGTTTAATTCATTGCATATTTGATGGTGCAGTGGTAGTATTGTTGCCTCACAGCTATAGGTTTTCTGGTTTGATTCTTGGTTGGGGTGCCTTCTGTGTGGAGTCTGCATCTCCTCCCTGTGTTTGTGTGGATTTGCTCTGGTGCCCTGTCATTTTACAAAGACGTGTCTGCAGTATTAATCCCTGGGTCTCTGCTGAAAATTGTTTTTGTTCTGTCAGCAGTAAAATTGACCGGCATTTGAATTTCAAACTTCATGTTCTTCAGAATACATAGTAGCACAACCTTGTTTCTAGCAATTTTCTAAGTTTATAAGATGAATATTTTAAATTTGTCCCTATTTTTGGGACTGTATTCCCCATTATTGGCTTCGTCCAGGTTTTTGTGCTAAGGTTGACAGCTATGGCAAGAACTGAATTCACTGAATATGTTTGAGGGCTGTATTCCCTCATTACTGGGTTTGTCCAGGTGTTTTGTACTAAGAGGTTGACAGCTATGGTGAGAACTGAATTCACTAAATGATAGCCATTTAAGTTTCAGTCTTCCTCTTTTACAAAGCAGCTGATGTGGCATAGTGGTATGTTACTCTGACTGTTTTTTGCTCAGGGACCTTGGCAGTAAAATGTATGGTGGCAACACAGCATTTTATTCTAGCAACTTTCCAAGATTATACAAGCAATGTTTAATGTGTCCCTGGTTTTTGGGCTTTGAGCCCCCCCCCCAATACAATTTGGCTTTTTCCAGTTTTCTTGAGCTGCAGTTGAGATGCAGTTGAGTATTGAGTAGATTTTACAAGGAGCTGAGAGCTGCAGGGGAATAGAAGTTTAGTGCTTTGCCTAGTTAATACTATAGCACAACAGGTTGTGTACTTGCTTTTGATGCAGAAGGCTGTGGGTTCTACTCCCACAAGGCGTGGATGCTGCCGTACTGAGAATGTTCTCCTTGGTGAAGATACTATGAGTCTGTTATCAGTTTGCCATCCATTTCCTCTTGCAATATTATTACTAGCTTATCATTTTTTAATGTAATATAGGCAATTTATTCCTGAGGGGCAACAGACACTTTATTTTTCGATGAAACCATGAAATATAAAGGTGATTGCTAGCAGCAACCGCTTCATTAGTTAAAGATTTCTTTAATGTGGAATTATTTAGATGACTTACTTCAGAGATTGTGCATATTTATGGATAATGGACTGTAGAATTGTGCATATTTACTGATAAAGGTGGACTGCAGAATTGTGCATATTTACTGATAATGGTGGACTGTAGAATTGTGCATATTTACTAATAATGGTGGACTGTGGAATTGTGCATATTTACTAATAATGGTGGACTGTAGAATTGTGTATATTTACTAATAATGGTGGACTGTGGAAGTCTGAGTAGACTTTTTTATGATAAATTCTCAACTGGGCAGTTTTGCCATTATGGGTGCATATGGTTTGTTTCATTGCTTACTGGAAAAATGTTCAAAACAAATTTAAAACACCCTCTAACAAGTGTACTGTATTGTACAAGGAATATAATTTTAGTCAGTGGTGGCTGGTGACTTCAAATCAAAGGGGGGCTGCAGGAGACAGCTGAATGGGTGGGGTCAAGGGAAAGGGGTGTGGCCAACCAGAAAGGGGAGGAGCTATGCTCAAAACTACAAAAACTAACTTTAAATAAATACGCTGCCCTGGGTGGCAAACCATCATTATGAGAGTCCAATCAAGACAAAAACAAGTGTAGAAGAATAAAAATATTTCAATGCATTGGCTGCATGACAGCTTACTTAATATTTAGATGGAAACAAAAGGTTGTGAGGCATGAAAAAATAAATTACTTTTTAAATATATTACTGGAATGCCAGTCAAAATCAAGTACAAGCAAAACCAGAAGCACTCAACTCAAACCACTTCTCCTTGCACTGCAGTTCTAATTATAATTTATATTCAGCTTTATCAAAGTTCCAAGTAACATGCTGAAAGTAGAAATCTCTGTGATGCCCCCACTTGTAAAAATGTTTCTTATCCAAAAAAGACCTGCTGCCTGACAACTATCTACTTGTTTCATGGGGAAAACATGTAAGTAAAAGATGAAAAGCAAACAAGAAACAAGCTCAAGATACATTGCTTAAAGGATTACTGTACAGGTTATGGACCACACATGACTGGCATTCTGTTTAGTTTACGGGTAAAGTCTATAGAGATGACTGGAAGTCTCCAACAAGTGTAATGAGCTTTTTAAAATAATGGAATCCTGTCCTTTAATACCCAAGGCTTATACATTATCTAGTCAAGTATTCTCTGCATGGCAACAACAGAAAGGCTTTCAATGTTGGCAATTCTTTAACAGTATGCTTATTAAAGCTTATTTGCATCTTACGATCTCAGACAAGCTTACATTATGGTCATTAAAGCATTGCTACTTAAACACAGAGCAACAGGCACTTTGAGTAATAAGCATAAATCAACAGTACAAAAATATGACAGAAACCAGACCTTTCTGCAAAATCAAGGACAGATGAAAAGCCACTGTAGTACTTGTGTCTACCTTGGATGGGGGGGGGGAGACACACTGCACATTTACACTGCATAACTACTCCTTGCCTTGCTTGGACACTGAAAAAATATTTTGAGATTTACTTGCTTGCTAGCTTACTTGCTGTGATGGATTCTTGCTAAAATTCAAAGTCTGATTATATTTGCATTCACAGTCTGTTGCATACAGAAACTTGCAGAATATACACTGATGAGAGAATATACTTTGCAGCATCAACTCTAAAGAGCAGTAACAAATAACTTTTTATAATAAACCAAACTGGAAAACCGTTGCAGCTTAAAAGTACTGTTCCAACTTTACTTCTCATATAGTACAGATGATGTGAGAGATATAACATTTACCTTAGGACTTGTGTCCTTACCATACCTCTAACCTAGCTGGATTTATACAGCTCTTTATATACAATTTTAGTCCTGTAGAAACAATGCTAAGCTTTCTTGTTTAACAATGTCTTGTAAGAGACCAGCTTTTCTGACAGTGTGAATATCCTGTAACAGTGTCCTGATGTCCATGTAGAAAAACATATTTTTGAGGAAACACATTGTCCTGTATTCTATTTGAAGAAACATATGTTCTTATGTCAATGCTGATAAGCATATCCTATTTTTTATGAAGAAAAACATATTTTTGAGAAAACACATTGTCAGAGATCAGCTTTTCTGACAGTGTGAACATCCTGTATTTTATTTGGATCTTTGTATAAAAAACATCTGTTGTGCCATATCCTGGTTTTCCATGCAGAAAAACATGTCATTGCTCTTTAAAAGCAGATTTTGTATTTTTGCTCTTGCATACATCCTGTTTTGAGTCTGTAAGGGAAAAATGTCCATTCTTTAAAAGCAGATTTTGTATTTTTGCTCTTGCATACATCCTGTTTTGAGTCTTTAAGGAAAAAATGTCCATTCAGCAGATTCCTTTTCCAAGCCATGGTCATTTAGTATGACTGCTGATCACATATTACTAACTGCATTTAAGCAAGCCTTTTCTTTCAGCATATTTACAACATAATTAATTTCAGACTAATATTAATAAAATCTAACAATTCCCTCTGTTTTTAAACATACTCAAAACATTTTATATAGAAAACACAAGAAACAAACCTTTAGTTTGATACAACAAATCAAAATGCAATTTTACATAGTTAATACAATGATATTAAGTATTACTACCAAACTGAATGTATTTCAAACTTTTTCTTTTGCAGACCATTCTGTGAAAATATTTTGTCAGTTATGAGCTGTGTCTGCTTTAATTTTACTTGATTAATTTATTATTTTGCAATCACAGAATTTAATTTATGACTTAGAACTATTTCATTAACTCTTTGCAACTGTTGAATTAACTATAAGAGACAGTAACCATGTGCTACTGCAAGCATTTATACACTGCTGAAAACACACAATTTCAATGTCATTTTAACCATAACATTGTGGTCATGTCTTTGAACTGCCCATTAACATCTTGGTAAAGTACTGAACTGGGCTTAAAACCAATGATATTACAACTTGACAAATTACTTTTGAACTTATTACAATGTATCCTGATCAGTATGTATTTACACAGACTGTTTGCTATTTATGCATTTCAATTTACTAGGTATACTGGACCCATTTTTTTAAAACATGTTTTTTCACACATATTTATTACTAGACATTCATTTAATTTGTACTGAATTCTTCTGCATTTGTACATACAAAGACTATCATTTGTACTGAATTCTTCTGCATACAATGACTATAAAGTACATTTAGTCTAATCTTACAAATTTAATAACATTAATATTAAGCAAAATCTTGGAAAATGTTTGTCTCTTTAGAAATATCTAGTGGAATTGCCACCAAATTCATATGTCCTGTTATTTTAAACTACATACTCAGCAATTAAAAACATTGATGCTTTTTTTATACCAACATTGTTTTGTCAAAAACATATTGAAATAGTGACCATTCTTGCTATTAGAAACATTTATGCATTTTTCATATCTTTATTCTCTCTTGTATAGCTGTAATCATTTTCAGACCCTTGTGCAGTACTGCTTACACAGTCAGTGTAAAACTGAGAAAGTGCCCCTCCCCCTTATACAGTCAGTGTAAAATTGAGAAAGTACCCCTCCCCCTGTAGTACTTCAGCACTGTTTACCTGCCCTATGCTGTGAGAATAGAATATATGTCAGCCCAACACTTTGGCCATACATTTACGTTATTTGGTTACTAATAAACTATGGACTTTTATCTGATTTGATCATTTTTATAAAGCTTTTGCTGTTTACTACCTCTAGTATGTATTTACACCCTCCTGCACAATTGATTTGAACTGTATATATACTATAGCCCATTTGCTGGCTGTACTTGATACAACTGAGGTTTTTTTTGTCCTTTTAACATTTACTTGCAAACAGATTATCAGTGACATCTATGCACAATTGTGGCATTTTATTACAATTACTAAATAGTGTTGCTTGTAAACATTTTAACAATTATGTTTTAATAACAATGATGCTTTAGAAAAACTCAAGCTACTTGCCTGGCAATCAGTCTTGTTGTTTATCTTATCTTTCCAGCATTTCCTGTAACTATTCATTCAGTCTAGGAAGGTCTGAGCTCACATTTTATACTCTGTAAACTATAGTTAATTCTTTTGGCATTTTTTCTTTAATGTAATTGTGATTTGCATAACTATGCATTTATACAACATAAACAGACATTATTTTACAATTACCTTACATGGATTTCAGTATTTTTTATTTGTTTATCTATTTAACTGTCCTGCCATTAATTTTACAAAACCTGTTTGACTAATACCATCTGTGATTTTCTTTTTAAAATTCAGAACTTTAACTGTTTGGTGTTACTATAAATTGTAAAAAACAAAATAGATATTAGTTTAACCAACACATTTATATTATATTATTTATATTTGCTGTTGTCTGCCTGTTATTCTTGTGTATTGTAACAGATGTACTCTAGATGAAAAGAATATACATGCATGTCTGTCTTGTATCTGTATATCTTTATACAAGTATGCCAGTCTTGTGACTAAATCTTTATTCTTATTAACTATTTTTATTTAATTTTATACACTAGAACAGTTTTGTTTACCTTTTGACTATGCTAATGAATGACATTCATATGATCCAGAGTCAGTACATGGTGGAGTGGGGTGCAACAAGTATGTCACAATTTGAAATGTTTCTGGCTGACTGTGATGGCCCTGACATGTGTCATACCTCTCAACCTCAGAGCAAGAAATCTGGACAAAGCCATACACAGAAGTGGGACAAATGCCCACAAATAAGGACAATTTTTAAATATTGCTCTAATAAACTTAGAAAGATAATAGAATAGGTCTTGCATTAGTATGACTTTTCTGAAGGGTATAAAATCTGAAACTCAAATGTCTGTCATTATTTTCTAACTTCAGTCTTTAGTGATTTGTCACTAATTTGCCAAAAACTACAATTTTATGAAAAATGGACCAAATGTGATGCAAAAATATAAAATAGCCACACAATACAGCTGGGAACCTGTCAAAGAAGGGACACTTTAATATTAGTACTGCTAACTTGAGCAGCTGACAAAATAAAAGAATCTACATGCATTTCAAGTAATCTATAACTTTGATTATTACAGTTATTTCTTAATTGTAAACCCTCCATGTTTTCTTCCAAAATTGCTATTTTGTGGAGGGATTATTAGGGGAAAAGCAACATTTTAAGCCAAAATCGGAGACAGTTGAGAGGTTGGCTATGCCTAATTCTATAAAGCAATTTATTTGCATGTACCTCTCAACCTGTTAATGCAGTAAATCTGAACAAGGCCAAATGTACTGGGGCAACATATAAACAGTACTAAAAATTGCTTTTGTAGAAATTGAGACAGCTGATAGAATAACAGTTCTTACTTTTGCATGCATTTTTCTGAAGGTTATGAAGTCTGAAACTCAGTGTATCATTATTTAGTGACTTAATTTCTAAATGATTTGCCAGAAAACTACAAATTTTATGAAGAACAAACCAAAAATAAGAAGCAAAATCTATTCATTCTTTGAAAATCTGGACAGTTGGGAGGTATAGTTCAGCTGGGCCTGTCTGAGTTTGCTGCCCTTCCCCCCTGACAAAATCACGGTTGAATGGAGCCTCTGCAGCCATTTCAATGAACCATTACTTGGCTATTTCACTCCATTTACCATAAACACTAATGTGCATACTGCTTTACTTGTATGAGGAGTTGGACTTCATTTGAAAGTTTTATTTTGTATTTTACAGCACAAACACTAAGTCATCTACTAAACAAAGCAATGCAGTCTCACAATGAAAACTTAGCATTAAAACTTCTCTGCCCTTGAAACTCACATTCATTGAAACAGCATTGAAACCCACATTCAAAGAAAATACATTTTGCCAGTGGCAGATAAAGATTAATTTTGGGCTGTTTTCAAATCATAGGCCCCTTGCATATGAAACATACATGTGCTCTTTGATACACCTTCCTCATTGTACTAAATTATATTCCTTGTACAATATATTACAGTTGTTAGAGGGCATTTTAAATTTGTTTTGAACATTTTTCCAGTAAGCAATGAAACAAAATGCATGCACCCATAATGACAAAACTGCCCAGTTCAGAACATTTATCATAAAAGTCTACTCAGACTTCCGCAGTCCACCATTATCAGTAAATATGCACAATTCTACAGTCCACCGTTATCAGTAAATATGCACAATTCTACAGTCCACCATTATCAGTAAATATGCACAATTCTACAGTCCACCATTACCAGTAAATATGCACAATTCTACAGTCCATTATCAGTAAATATGCACAATTCTACAGTCCATTATCAGTAAATATGCACTCTCTGAAGAAGTAAAAGTCATCTAAATAATTCCACATTAAAGAAATCTGTAACTAATGAAGAGGTTGCTGCTAGCAAACACCTTTATATTTCATGGTTTCATTGAAAAATAAAGTGCCTGTTGCCCCTCAGGAATAAATTGGCTATATTACATTAAAAAAATGATAAGCTAGTAATATTGCAAGAGATGGATGGCAAACTGATAATGGACTCATAGTTAGTATTTTCACCAAGGAGAACATTCTCAATACAGCAGCATCCACCCCTTGTGGGAGTAGAACCTACAGCCTTCTGCATCAAAGATAAGTACACAACTTGTTGTGCTATTAACAAGGTAAACCAACTTCACTTAAGCAGCACTAAACTTCTGTTCCCCTGCAGCTCTCAGCTCCTTGTAAAATCTACTCAATACTCAACTTCACAGCACAAGAAAACTGGAAAAAGCCAAAATGTATGGGGGGGGGTCAAAAGCCCAAAAACCAGGGACACAAACATTGCTTGTATAATCTTGGAAAGTTGCTAGAACCATACATTTTACTGCCAAGCTCCCTGTGCAAAACAGAGCAACATACCACTACGCCAAATCAGCTGCTTTGTAAAAGAGGAAGACTGAAACTTAAATGGCTATCATTTAGTGAATTCAGTTCTCACCATAGCTGTCAACCTTTTAGTACAAAACACCTGGACAAACCCAGTAATGAGGGAATACAGCCCTCAAACATTCAGTGAATTCAGTTCTTGCCATAGCTGTCAACCTTAGCACAAAAACCTGGACGAAGCCAATAATGAGGGAATACAGTCCCAAAAATAGGGACACATTTCAAATATTCATCTTATAAACTTAGAAAATTGCTAGAATAAAAGGTTGTGTTACGGTTGTGTTACTATGTATTTTCTGAAGAACATGAAGTCTGAAATTCAAATGCCTGTCAATTTTACTGCTGACAGAATAAAAATGTTCAGCAGAGACCCAGGGAGAAATACTGTGGACGTGTCTTTGTAAAATGACAGGGCACCAGAGCAAATCCACACAAACACAGGGAGGAGATGCAGACTCCACACAGAAGGCACCCCAGCCAAGAATCAAACCAGAAAACCTATAGCTGTGAGGCAACAATGCTACCACTGCACCATCAAATATGCAAGGACTTAAACATTCAGATTCCTGAAGTCTGAAATTCAAATGCCTGTCAATTTTATTTAACATTTGTTAATCAGGACAGTCTGATTTGGAACAAAAAAAAAAAAAAAAAAAAGAAAATCAGCAGAGGCCCAGGAAGAAATAATGCAGACATGTCTTTGTAACATGGGAGGACACAAAAGCAAACCCACACAAACACAGGGAGAAGATAAAGACCCCACAAAGAAGGCACCCCAGCCAAGAAGCAAACCTGAGAACCTGCAGCTGTGAGGCAACAATGCTACAACTGCCCCATCAAATATCAAGCATTGCAACATTTACAAACCACAGATATTATGAGGAACAGATCAGATCAAACATGAGGCAAAAATCTGCAGTTTCTTTTCCACAAATGGTGGTGGGTAGGGAATTAAGGTCTTTAACACCTGCATACAAGGTACAGGGTTCAAGCCTGAGGTATTCCCTCACACACACACAAACACCTGTAGTAGCAAACCTCAAAAACTAAATATACTGCACTGGGTGCCAAACAGTTGTCATGAGAGTCCAATCAAGACAAAATGAAGTGTAGAAGAATAAAAATATTTTAATGCATTGGCTGCATGACAGCTTAATATCTAGATGGAAACAAAAAAGGTTGTGAGGCATGAAAAATAAATTACTTTTTTTTTAAATACATTAATGGAATGCCAGTCAAAATCAAGTATAAGAAAAACAAGCAGCACTCAACTCAAACCACTTCTTGCACTGCAGTTCTAATAATTTATATTCAGCTTTATTAAAGTAACAAGTAACATGCTGAAAGTAGAAATCTCTGATGCCCCCACTTGTAAAAATGTTTCTTATCCAAAAAAGACCTGCTGCCTGACATCTACTTGTTTCATGGGGAAAACATGATCAAAGTAAAAAATGAAAAGCAAACAAGAAATAAGCTCAAGATACATTGCTTAAAAGGATTACTGTACAGGTTATAGACCACGCGATTGGCATTCGGTTTATGGTTAAAGCCTGCAGAGATGACTGTCTGTAAGTCTCCAAGTGTAATGAGACTCTTAAAATAATGTAATTCTGTCCTTTATTACAAATACTGGCATATGCATTTCAATACCCAAGGCTTATACATTATCTAGTTAAGTATTCTCTACATGGCAACAGAAAGGCTTTCAATGTTGGCAATTCTTTAACAGTATGCTTATTAAAGCTTACTTGCATCTTGCAATCTCAGCCAAGCTTACCTGATGGTCATTAAAGTATTGCTACTTAAACACAGAACAACAGGCACTTTGAGTAATAAGCATAAATCAACAGTACAAAAATATGACAGAAACCAGACCATTCTGCAAAAATCAAGGACAGATGAAAAGCCACTCTAGTACTTGTGTCTACCTTGGATGGGTGGGATTCTCTGCACATTTACACTGCATAACTACTCCTTGCCTTGCTTGACACATCCAGAGTCACTACATGGGGAGTGGGGTGTAACAAGTATGTCACAGTTTGAAATGTCTCTGGCTGACTTGTGATGGCCCTGACACATTTTTCATACCTCTCAACCTCAGAGCAAGAAATCTGGACAAAGCCATACAAAGAAATGGGACAAAGGCCCAAAAATAAGGACAATTTTAAAATATCGCTCTTATAACCTTAGAAAGCTAATAGAGGTCTTGCATTAGTATGAATTTTCTGAATGGTATGAAATCTGAAACTCAAATGTCTGTCATTATTTTCTAACTTCAGTCTTTAATTATTTGTCACTAATTTGCCAAAAAAACACAATTTTATGAAAAATGGACCAACAAATGTGATGTAAAAATATAAAATAGCAACACAATACAGCTGGGAACCTGCCAAAGAAGGGACACTTTAATATTAGTACTGCTAACTTGAGCAGCTGACAAAATAAAATAATCTACATGCATTTCTGAAATAAAAGTAATCTGATTATTACAGTTATTTCTTAATTATAAACCCTCCATGTTTTCTTCCAAAATTGCTATTTTATGGAGGGATCATTAGGGAAGAGCAACATTTTGAGTCGAAATCAGGGACAGTTCAGAGGTTTGGCTATGCCTAATTCTATAAAGCAATTTATTTGCATGTACCTCTCAACCTGTTAATGCAATAAATCTGGACAAGGCCAGATATATTGGGGGAACATATAAACAGTACTAAAAATTGCTCTTGTATAAACTGGGACATAAATCTGGACAAGGCCAAATATATTGGGGGGAACATATAAACAGTACTAAAAAATGCTCTTCTATAAACTGGGACAGTTGATAGAACAGGTCTTACTTTAGCATGAATTTTTCTGAAGGTTATGAAGTCTGAAACTAGGTGTGTCATTATTTAGTGACTTAATTCCTAAATGATTTGCCAGAAAACCACAAATTTTTATGAGGAACAAATCAAAACTAAGAAGCAAAAAATCTATTCATTCTTTGAAAATCTGGACAGTTGGGAGGTATGGTTCAGTTGGGGCTGTCTAAGTTTGCTGCCCTTCCCCCTCACAAAACCCTGGTCGAATGGAGCCTCCCTGCAGCCATTCCAATGATCCATTACTTTGCTATTTCACTCCATTTACCATAAACACTAATGTGCATACTGATTTACTTCTATGATGATTTGAACTTCATTTGAAAGTTTTATTTTTGCATTTTACAGCACAAACACTAAGACATCTGCTAAACAAACTTGGCATTAAACCTTCTCTGCCCTTGAAACTCACATTCACTGAAACAACATTAAAATCCACATTCAAAGAAAATACATTTTACTCGTGGCAGATAAAAATTAATTCTGGGCTGTTTTCAAATCATAGGCCCCTTGCATATGAAACACATGTGTTCTTTGATACACCTTCCTATTGCTTTGAACATTTTTCCAGTAAACAATGAAACAAAACTGTCCAATTCAGAACATTTCCATCATAAAAGTCTACTCAAACTTCTACAGTCCACTATTATCAGTAAATATGCACAATCTCTGAAGTAGTAAAAAAGTCATCTAAATAATTCCACGTTAAATAAATCTGTAATGAAGAGGTTGGTGCTAGCAATCACCTTTATATTTCATGGTTTCATCGAACAATAAAGTGTCTGATGCCCCTGTGGAATAAATTGCCTAAATTACATTAAAAATAAGCTAGTAATATTGCAATAGGAAATGGATGGCAAACTGATAACAGGCTCATAATTAGTATCTTAACTTTCAGTACGGCAGCATTCACCCTTATGGGAGTAGAACCAACAACCTTCTGCATCAAAAGCAAGCACACAGCCTGTTGTGCTATTAGCACTAAACTTCTCTTCCCTTGCAGCTCTCAGCTCCTTGTAAAATCTACTCAATACTCAACTGCATCTCAACTTCACAGCACAAGAAGTCTGGAAAAAGCCAAATTTATTGGGGTGGGTCAAAGGGCAAAAACCAGGGACACATTAAACATTGCTTGTATAATCTTGGAAAGCTGCTAGAATAAAATGCTGTGTTACCACGGTACCACCATACATTTGACTGCCAAAGTCCCTGTGCAAAAAAAGAGTCAGAACATACCACTATGCCAAATCACCTGCTTTGTGAAAGAAAAATGCTGTGTTACCACCATACATTTTACAGACAAGGTCCCTGTGCAAAACAGTCAAGAGCAACATACCACTACGCCAAATCAGCTGTTTTGTGAACGAGAGGAAGACTGAAACTTAAATGGCTATCATTTAATGAATTCAGTTCTCACCATAGCTGTCAACCTCTTAGCACAAAACACCTGGACAAACCCAGTAATGAGGGAATGCAGCCCTCAAACATATTCAGTGAATTCAGTTCTTGCCATAGCTGTCAACCTTAGCACAAAAAACCTGGACAAAGCCACTAACAGGGTATTACAGTCCCAAAAATAAGGAAACATTTCAAATAGTCACCTTATAAACTTAAAAAATTGCTATAATAAAAGGTTGTGTTACTATATATTTATTGCTAGAATAAAAAGTTGTTTTACTATTTATTTTCTGAAGACTATGAAGTCTGAAATTCAAATGCCTGTCAATTCTACTTGTGATGGAACAAAAACAATTTTCAGCAGAGGCCCAGGGAGAAATACTGTAGACACGTCTTTGTAAAATGGCAGGACACCAGAGCAAATCCACACAAACACAGAGATAAGATGTAGACTCCACAAAGAAGGCACCCCAGCCAAGAATCAAACCACAAATCCTATAGCTGTGACTCTGAGGCAACAATACTGCCACTGCACCATCAAATATGTAAGAAACTAAACATTCAGAAACCTGAAGTCTGAAATTCAAATGCCTGTCAATTTTATTTAACATTTGTTAATCAGGACAGTCTGACTTGGAACAAAAAAACAATTTTTAGCAGAGGCCCAGGAAAAAAATAATGCAGACATGTCTTTGTAACATGGGAGGACACAAACGCAAACCCACACAAACACAGAAAGAAGATACAGACCCCACAAAGAAGGAACCCCAGCCAAGAATCAAAACTGAGAAACTGCAGCTGTGAGGCAACAATGCTACTACTTCACCATCAAATATCAAGCATTGCAACATTTACAAACCACAGATATTATGAGGAACAGATCAGATAAAATATGAGGCAAAAATCCACAATTTTTTTAGAAATGGTGGTGGGTAGGGAACTCAAGTCTTTAACACCTGCATACAGGGTACAGGGTTCAAGCCTGAGGTATTCCCTACCACACCACCATGAGCACCTGGGGCATTTACACACACACACACACCTGTTCTCCATACCAAGCACCATATATTCAACACTTACCTGTCCTCCATTCTAACCAATGTTAGATCCAAACCCCTTCCCGTGCAATACTCCAATGACTTGCGAGAGTAGATCGCATCCAAACCCTTTCCTGATGAGACTGCAGCTCCCATTCCTGCTGCTTGTCTTACAGTCCGGCCGCACTGTATAATCCCAGTGTGTCTGTGCACTTTAAAGTGCACAGACGTCTCCTCGTGTTTCCCTATCAGTCCTGCCAGACTGCCGTGAGCATGAGCATACAGTAGTCTGGTCTACTGCGCGTAGTCCGTGAAATTTAAAACTTTTTTTTCTTTTTATTTTTTTGAGTTCTTTTTGTTTTGAGGGGGCTGCAGTCCGGCAGTCCGATAGCATGGGCTGCCCCTGATTTTAGTACAATGAGGAAGGTGTATCAAAGAGCACATGTATGTTTCATATGCAAGAGGCCTATGATTTGAAAACAGCCCAAAATTAATCTTTATCTGCCACTGGCAAAATGTATTTTCTTTGAATGTGGGTTTCAATGCTGTTTCAATGAATGTGAGTTTCAAGGGCAGAGAAGTTTTAATGCTAAGTTTTCATTGTGAGACTGCATTGCTTTTTTTAACAGATGACTTAGTGTTTGTGCTGTAAAATACAAAATAAAACTTTCAAATGAAGTCCAACTCATCATAGAAGTAAAGCAGTATGCACATTAGTGTTTATGATAAATGGAGTGAAATAGCCAAGTAATGGTTCATTGGAATGGCTGCAGAGGCTCCATTCAACCATTATTTTGTCAGGGGGGAAGGGCAGCAAACTCAGACAGGCCCAGCTGAACTATACCTCCCAACTGTCCAGATTTTCAAAGAATGAATAGATTTTTGCTTCTTATTTTTGGTTTGTTCTTCATAAAATTTGTAGTTTTCTGGCAAATCATTTAGGAATTAAGTCACTAAATAATAGGTTTCAGACTTCATAACCTTCAGAAAAATGCATGTTAAAGTAAGAGCTGTTCTATCAACTGTCTCAATTTATACAAGAGCAATTTTTAGTACTGTTTATATGTGCGCCCAATATATTTGGCCTTGTTCAGATTTACTGCATTAACAGGTTGAGAGGTACATGCAAATAAATTGCTTTATAGAATTAGGCATAGCCAACCTCTCAACTGTCCCCAATTTTGGCTCAAAATGTTGCTCTTCCCCTAATAATCCCTCCATAAAATAGCAATTTTGGAAGAAAACATGGAAGGTTTACAATTAAGAAATAACTGTAATAATCAAAGTTATAGATTACTTGAAATGCATGTAGATTCTTTTATTTTGTCAGCTGCTCAAGGTAGCAGTACTAATATTAAAGTGTCCCTTCTTTGACAGGTAGCAGCTGTATTGTGTGTCTATTTTATATTTTTGCATCACATTTTTGGTCCATTTTTCATAAAATTGTGTTTTTGGCAAATTAGTGACAAATCACTAAAGACTGAAGTTAGAAAATGACAGACATTTGAGTTTCAGATTTTATACCCTTCAGAAAATTCATACTAATGCAAGACCTATTCTATTATCTTTCTAAGTTTATTAGAGCAATATTTAAAAATTGTCCTTATTTTTGGGCCTTTGTCCCACTTCTGTGTATGGCTTTGTCCAGATTTCTTGCTCTTGAGGTTGAGAGGTATGACAAATGTGTCAGGGCCATCACAGTCAGCCAGACAGATTTCAAATTGTGACATGCTTGATGCACCCCACTCCCCCATATAGTGACTCTGGATGTGTCCTAGCAAGGCAAGGAGTAGTTGTATCTACCTTGGATGGGGAGGACACACTGCATAAGTACTACAGTGGCTTTTCATCTGTCCTTGATTTTGCAGAATGGTCTGGTTTCTGTCATATTTTTGTGCTGTTGATTTATGCTTATTACTCAGATTTATGCTTATTACTCAAAGTGCCTGTTGCTCTCTGTTTAAGTAGCAATGCTTTAATGACCATAAGGTAAGCTTGTCTGAGATCGTAAGATGCAAGTAAGCTTTAATAAGCATACTGTTAAAGAATTGCCAACATTGAAAGCCTTTCTGTTGTTGCCATGCAGAGAATACTTGACTAGATAATGTATAAGCCTTGGGTATTAAAGGACAGGATTCCATTATTTTAAAAAGCTCATTACACTTGTTGGAGACTTCCAGTCATCTCTACAGACTTTACCCGTAAACTAAACAGAATGCCAATCATGTGTGGTCCATAACCTGTACAGTAATCCTTTAAGCAATGTAGCTTGAGCTTGTTTCTTGTTTGCTTTTCATTTTTTACTTTTATCATGTTTTCCCATGAAACAAGTTGTCAGGCAGCAGGTCTTTTTTGGATAAGAAACATTTTTACAAGTGGGAGCATCACATAGATTTCTACTTTCAGCATGTTACTTGGTACTTTAATAAAGCTGAATATATTATAATTAGAACTGCAGTGCAAGGAGAAGTGGTT
Organism: Protopterus annectens; assembly: GCF_019279795.1. NCBI lineage: Eukaryota > Metazoa > Chordata > Ceratodontiformes > Protopteridae > Protopterus > Protopterus annectens. Next base: position 338,155,570 of record NC_056726.1, on the reverse strand, counting down.
TGAGTTGAGTGCTTCTGGTTTTTCTTATACTTGATTTTGTCTGGCATTCCAGTAATGTATTTAAAAAGTAATTTATTTTTTCATGCCTCACAACCTTTTGTTTCCATCTAGATATTAAGTAAGCTGTCATGCAGCCAATGCATTGAAATATTTTTATTCTTCTACACTTATTTTTGTCTTGATTGGACTTTCATAATGATGGTTTGCCACCCAGGGCAGCGTATTTAATTAAAGTTAGTTTTTTGTGGTATTGTGCATAGCTCCTCCCCTTTCTGGTTGACCACACCCCTTCCCCTTGACCCCACCCATTCAGCTGTCTCCTGCAGCCCCCCTGTGATTTGAAGTCACCAGTCGCCACTGCTAACGCTCTCACAAAACACATTGTAGACTATACGGATCATGCATTTTTATTTGTGGTCTTACATCAAGTACAGAATGATGTAAGGGGCGGCCCTTGGCAGTTGCTCCTAGAAGAACAAGAGGTGTTCTGGCAAATTAGGACATCTGCCTATTTCCCCCTGGGTTGAATGAATACCCCTCTATTAAATGTATTCTAAAGTTAAAAGCACTACGTAGGTAAACACCATACTGTATATACTGTCCTTAATTGTTAGTTCGTATATAGTGCCTGCTAGCCTACTCCTAAAAACTTTTAAAAAAATGGTATTTTAAAATATAAACATATATATTTATATACATTTGTTTAATTTCCTTAATCCTAATCGTTTTATGTAACTTCTTTGAGTAATTTGCACTTTTATTGTTTTAGCCACCTACTTAATGAAGTTAGCAATGAGTATGAATTTATATTTATCTGTTATAAGTTATTTCAGGTATAAGTATGCAATAATATGATATTTAATACCTATTTCAAACATGTTTACATGTGGAGATTTATCTTTATGAGGATTGCTGAGTAGTTGTTTATCAATATATATTTTTTTATATTTTACATGTTTGTTAGATGTGTTTTTTAAGTCTAAATTGGTCCTTTAATTGTATAATTGAATTACGTTTTAATAATGATTGCTATCTTTATGATGTTTATATAAATAGGAAGCTGTGTCTTTTACTGTTTGTCTGAAGAAGGTTGGGTAATAACTCTTCCGAAAGTGCTAACATAATAAACAGTCCGTGTCGTGCTGTAATAAACCGTTTCTCACTTTTGTTCTGTAGCAGTGTGCTTTAGTATCCATGTTACAGTATTAATACATAGCCATTCTTCCTTTAATTTCTCTAGATGTGTTTTTAGTGATAAGGTAATTGGATCCGTACTGTCCCACAATTATAGCACTAATCTCCTACTTTTTCTGAACACTGTAACAACTACTTTACAAGAGATTATGTGACCTTTCTGCATGTTTGCTCGTCTGGCCTGTAAATGCTGCACTGACTTTTACAGGTGCTTATGGTAATTTGTACGCAACTTCTACTTAGGCATTTCTATTCTGCTTTTTAAAGTAATATTGATCATCTTTGTATCTTCTATTTATTTCTATTATTCTTCATTTAACTTAATATTTTGCTTAGTTTTTTAGTTGTCATCATGGATTTAATACTGTAAAATGCATACACTCTGGCTCTACCAAGATGCATACACACAGAATGCAATGCCTACTGAAAAGAAAAATGGATGTAAAAAGTTAAATAATACAAAAAGAAAAGTGTAGAAAAGGGCCATAGCTGTGATGTCTTTTTGCTTACTATGAAGGAAGCCAGTGTGTAGGATATATGCAAATAGGTTCATAGGTTCAGAGGTAGGTACTAGGCTATCTGCCCAAAGGCAATTATAAGCCTAGCCGGAATGTGTTGTCTTTTGCCACCCCCTTAGATTAGTTCCCTGTGCCTCTGTCCAGCAGAGCCACTGAAGTGATCCCTGGGGTAAACTTTCTGTTTCACATCCACTCATCAAGGTTTCTCTTGAAGAGTGTTGGCAAGGAGCTCTGCCTAATGTATATTGGAATCTTGTTCCAGAACATGGAAAGTCTCTGGGACTGGAATCTATCCCTCCAGCATGTCCTATTCATTGTTGTGGTGAGGTTTAGATTCCTAGAGCGTGTGGCTAGAGAGGATATGGTTTTCTTTAGGTGGAGCATGTCCATCAATTCTGGGTTGGACATGGCCTTGTATGTCAGGCAGACATCACCTCTGAGTAGGCGGTATGCAACTGAGTACAGCTGGAGCTTCTTCAGTCGAGCTGCATAAGGCATCTGTTTGAGGCCAGTGATCCTTTTGGTGAGGTACTTCTGTGGTCTTTCCAGCTGTTGCAGGTGTCTTGTAAGGTACATCCCAAATGGGGCATTGTACTCTATGATGGGTTTGTTGAGTGATGCATAGAGTGGCACAATGACCTTTTTTGATCTGGATGCAAACCCTTTTGTGATTAGGTGGGCCACATAGAAGGATTTTCTAACCACTTTGGCAATGTGATTATCAAAGGAGAGATCACTATCTACTTGGGTCCCCAGATAACTAATTACGTCTTCTGTATTTAGAGGGCTACCACCTATGTGGTAGTTTTTGGGTACTTTGTTTTTTCAAAGGGGATGACTATGCACTTTTTGGCATTTAGCTTGAGGCCATGGTTTTGACACCAGGTATCTGTCTCAGTGAGACCCTTTTGGAGGATATCTGTGTCAGCCAGAGAGTCAATTATAGACCCTAGTTTGCAGTCATCTGTGAACTTGGTCAGCCATAGTCCTCCTGTGCTTGCCTGTACCTCTGAGATGTATATGCCAAACAGGAGGGGTCCTAGGACTGAGCCCTGGGGAACACCACTTGTAACCGGTTTAGAGCCAGACCTAGCTCCCACAACTCTTACCATGTGGGTTTTGTCTGTGAGACAGTTAGCAACCCATCTCATGACGTACGGGGTTTATGTTCAGGCTGGTGAGCTTGTCTTTAATACCAGAATGGAGAATGGTCTAGGTAGGCTGTGTGGGCCACCTTTCCCTCATCTATAGCCTTGGTAACTGTCTCAAAGAAGTCCACCAGGTTTAGGAGGCATGATCTGCCCTTAACAAAGCCTTACTGGGTACAGTCCAGTGTTTGGAGGTTCCCAATATCTCTGTTAATGAGATCCATGATGATGCGCTCCATAGCCTTGCAGACCAAACTAGTCAGGCTTATAGGGCGATAGTTCCCGGGGTCTGTTGTGGCTCCACCTTTGTGGATCAGAATAACCATTGCTGTGCACCACTCTATGGGCACGTGGAGAGGCTGAGTTTGAACAGTGTGTTTAGGTGAGGGGTTAGTTCATCTTTGAGCTCGTGTATGAAGCACCCTGGGACACCGTCCGGTCCCATTGATGCTGTGTTTTGGCTTTGGAGAGGTCTGTTTTAACCTGAGTGTCTGTGATTTCAGGGGCACTACATTCTTCTGGTATGGGTATGGGCCCTTTTGGGGGTGAGAGGGGGGTGAAGTTTGCACTGAACCTGTCTGCCAGGATGTTGGCAATATCAGTCGGTTCAGTGTATTTTGTGCCATTCTGCAAAAACTGAGCGGATCTGAGAATTGCCACTTAGATTCTTGACATAGCTAAAGAATGCCTTGTGGTTACCTTTGGAGTCCTTGGCAATTTTTCTTTTGAATCTAGCCTTGGCTGATTTTATGAGGGATCGTAGTTTCTTGCTGATACTGATCAGCGATGTCTTCCCTTCTTGGGATTTTACTCTTTTCTGTACTAGTTTCCTTCTTCTGTTGTATAGCTTGTTTATGGCAGGAGTCCAACAGACTGGTTTCCTTTTCTTGGAGGAGTAAGTCTTGGTTTTGCTTGGGATAGCACGATCCATGCATTCTTGTAGGTGCCCATAGAGTGCATTAGTAAAGGATTTTGCAGCTTGGGCAGCATTATCCTTTAGCATGGGGGATTTGAAACTTTCCACCTCGGTCTTAAGTAATGTGAAGTTTGCTTTGAAAAGTTTTTCATGGTGGTTTCTTTGACCGTGGGTGGCGGCGGAATGTGGATATCCAGAATTATTAGTTTATGGTGAAATTTAACCAGCGAAGGGTTGATCTCTGGTGTGGAATACCGGTCGCTCATGTTGGTGATGACCAGGTCCAATATGTTGTCACCTATGGTGGGGGTGTTGACCAGTTGATCCAGGGTGTTTGAGTTTATAAATTCAAGGAAATGTTGGGCAATGGAGTTAATACTTGAGTAGTCCTCCCAGTTAATGTTTGGGTAGTTGAAGTCACCCAATATCAGGGTGTTTTGTTGGACCTTTATGTTTCCCAGTGTTTCAAGAAATGTGGAATGGGGGTCCTGGGACATGGTGGGTGATCTGTAGCAAGCTACAATTTGAATTGCAGTTCTGCCCATTGTTAGTTGCATGTGGATGATCTCTGAAGCTTCGTGCTGTGTCACTAATCTGGAGGTGTGGGTATCCTTGATGAATATGAATACACCCCTGCCTTTTGTATTTCAGCCCGGGTTCTGTGGCTGAAATGTATGGTATGAGTTGTAGCCTAGTAGTACTGGGGTGCTCTCTAGAGCCTTAAACCAGGTTTCTGCTACTGCACATATATTGATTTTTTCCATACTGAGGAGTGCCTCGAGTGCTTGCATTTTGAGGTTTAGACTTCTGGCATTTAGTAGTATTACCCTCAGTTTTTTGTTACTTGTGCTGTTTATGGCAGTGGGTTTGTCTTTTGAGCCTTGCCTAAAAAAGGCACTATGGGGGTGTCAAGAGCCTTGGCCAGTATTTGAAAACTTAAGGGTGACAGGTGCAAGCTATCTCTAGCGAAGCAGTGTGGCTTGTCGAGCATGTCATCCCAGGAATACCCCTTTGAATAACACCAGAAGCTTAGCCATTTGTTGAAATTGATCATTTTTGCTTTACATCGTGGTATCATTCTTGGTGAGGGCAGGATGCTACTCAGGGTCAGGGTCATACCGGCCTAGGCTATGTGATCAGAGAACTCTTCCATGTCTCTTTTGATGTAGTCCAGGGAGCTATGGCTCAAGTCATTCCCACCAACATGGACAATTACAGAGTCATATTTGTACTTGTTCTGGAGTGACCTGAGTGCTTGTGTTATGTGGCGGATCCTGGCACCTGACAGGCAGCTAACTGTAACCTCCTCCTTGTTCAGCCTAGTAAGTGGGATGTCAGTGTGCCTGACTATAGAGTCACCTATTTATTTTTTATTTTTATTTTTATTTTACATTTGTTTACCAGGCTAGTCCAACTGGATATATGTCCATTTTCAGCAGAGGCCCGGGGAGAAATGCTCCACATTAAAGTTAATACAAAACAAGTCATTACATAAAAAAAAGGAAGTAGTTAGTAAGAATACAAACAGAAGTAAGGTTCAATCTAAAATATACTCGTAGAAAATTTATACTAGGAAGGACATTTACTTTTATTTACAGTATAAGAATAGGGGAGTTATACTTTAGTAAAACATTCATGAAGAGTATAAATTGCATAAGCAATTATAAACCATACAACCATACAACGTTCTAAATTAATTTGTATCAGAGGCTAATTAACAAAGGTGTTTTTGAGATAAGTCTTCTGAAGGGAGTGAGTGAACAGTGGTAAGAGAGGGTGTATAAGATTAGTCGGAATTGATGCATGGGCATAGCCAGAGTGTTTTTAGGTGTTGCTTGAGCTTTTGTTTAAAGGGGAAGGGTGATGATGTAGTAGTTAGAGTGGTAGGTAGTAGATTCCAGTATTTACCTATGGTGTTGGAGAATAGAGAATCACCTGCAATGTTATTGGACTTAGTTAGCTTCACAAGAAGTTTATTAGAGGAGCGTAGTGAATTTAGATTAGAATAGGGAGAGATAAGGTCAGAAAGTATAGGGGTATTTTTTGGTTGGTGAAATATCCTGTGAACAAAGGTAGGTTGGGAGAGTAGTAGTGTATTTTTCAGTTCTAGCCAGTTTAGTTGTAGTAGATTCTGGCAATGGTGAGTTCTAAATGGGTTTCCAGTAGCAAATCTGGCGATGCTATTGTATGCATTTGCTAGTTTAGTAAGGTTATTTTTCTTTAAGTTAGTGTATATGGGTGCGGCATAAAGAAGAGTAGAAGTAAGATGAGAGTGAGCGAGTGTAATTTTGGCCTGTGGAGTTAGAAAGGTTTTAATTCTATATAAGGAGCCAAGTTTTCTGTTTACGGTTTTAACAGTATTATTAATGTGGTTATCAAAGGTGAGGTTATTGTCAATTATAATACCTAACAGTTTTGTGGTAGAGTCGGGGACTATATGTGTACCATTATTGGAAGTAATAGTGAAGTCTAAGAGGGGGGACTTACTATTAGGTCTAAAAAGCAGGGGTTTGGTTTTATTGGCATTCAAAAGTAGGCAGCATTTCAGGAACCATGCCTCAACTGTGCTAAATATGTTCTGTGTTAGGGTTTGTAGTTCAGAGGAGGTATTTGCGGAGCTTATGAGTGTTGAGTCATCTGCATATTGAATACATGTAGCTTGAGGTATTGCTACATGTAAGTCATTTATGAATAAAGAGAAAAGGAGAGGACCTAGGATGGAACCTTGTGGTACTCCAAGAGAGACTGGCAAAAAGGATGAAAGTGTATTTTCCCAGAGAACAGCCTGTTGCCTGTTACTAAGGTAGGAAGTAAACCATTGAACAGCTTTGGTATCTAGAGAGAGAGATTCAAGGGTTTTAAGAGCATATGGTGGTTTACCATATCAAAGGCTTTGACAGGTCTATGAAGAGTGCAGATGATAGGATACTATTATTGCGGTTTCTATTTATACACTGTAAAGGATAGGAGAGCTGTGGTAGTGCTATGAAATGGCCTAAAGCCATGTTGGCAGTTGGCTAGTAAGTTATATTGAGTTAAGTGGTGCATTAGCTGATGATGAATACATTTCTCCATAATTTTTGCTAAGGGTGATAGGAGTGCTATAGGTCTGTAGTTAGAATACTCATTTGAGCTGCCTCCTTTATGTAATGGGATTATGTGGGAAATTTTCCAGATAGCAGGGATGGTTCCTTCATTGATGGTTCTGTTTATAAGGAGAGATATTACTAGTGTGTTGGGTATGTTATTTTGCCTTAACGGCTGTGATTGCTTGGCACACTGGTTTTGTGAAGTATGTGTTTCATGGTTTGTGTTGAAGGGGTGGAGGTTGCTTGGATATCTGGTTTGGAGGTCTCTGTTGCTTTTGCAGATTTTTATTTACAGCCTCCAAGTATGTTTTCGTGTATTTATGTGTGTTTTTTGCCAGTGCTGGTTTCATAGGTCTATGTGAGACTGGTGTTGTGATGCAAGTAATTCCCTTCTCCTCTTGACTGTCTGGTCCAGTCTTGGGTTGAGAGAGCTTAGCCTCCAGTTTGGTTGTATAATTGCATCTCTCGCATGTATTAGTGTTTGGTGGTAGGAGGACAGGGTTGTCTGTGTACATGAGGCAGTTGTAACATTGTCTCAAAATGCCCAGATTCACCAGTTGGACCAGAGAGTACACCTGAAACTGCCCTTTAGACATGCCTGGATAGGTACAGTGTGCTGTTTTACTGATTGGCTGGTAAGGTCGAATAGAGAGACTTGTCCTTCTCTACAGTATAGGGTGGACTAGTGCTAAGGTTTATTAGTGTTTACTATGAGTTTTGAGCAAGTGCCGGGCTGACAAGCGAATGGTCTGAGTGCTTAAGTTGAAAGTTTGTCTGGTTCCAAGGGAAAAATTGAAGAGTAGACTTTGTGGACCCGGCAATAGTTATACCCTGGCTAAATGGTGCTGTCCGGCGCACAAAACCACTCTAATGTGGGTTTTATAGCAGGGAAATGAAAGAGATAGAAATTAGCCCAAAATGGCCAATACACTACTAATTTCTGGGCTGAAACTACTCCTCCAGGGACAGATAGGCGGCTCAAAGCTCCCCTCTCTCACAGATGAACAGAGAAACTTCCTTCTATCCAAGTAAGGCATGGGCAAACACAGAAACTTGTAACACAGCCCTGAATTCAGCACTAACCTAAAAACTGAACTATACTAGCTTAGAAAGGTGGGAAAACAAGTGTATTTTTTTTTCAGTAAGTAAAGCAGATACAATAAAAAAAAACAGTAAATGCACAGAAATGGCTATCACACTTGAGTGTGTAGCCTACAACAGTTAAGCAGGTAATTTAAACACAAAAACTACTTTGTTAAAGTGCAGGCAGTAAAATAAGTACAATATGTAGCTGAAACAAGCTTTTTAAATCACAGAAACTCTACAAAAATCAGTGTTTTAGGCAGAATTAGCTAAATCCAGCAAGAAAATGCAGAAAAATGATAATCACTCCAAAGTCTCTCTTTTGTCTCTCTGCTGCTGTAGAACACTGCAGGGCAACAGACAGGAGCTTACTGAGCTGTATACAAGTACAAAAACCTTGCAAATGCAGGTTTTATAGCAGGGAAATGAAAGAGATAGAAATTAGCCCAAAAATGGCCAATAAACTACTAATTTCTGGGCTGAAACCATTCCTCGAGGAACAGAGAGGCTGCTCAAAGCTCCCCTCTCTCACAGGTGAACAGAGAAACTTCCTTCTGTCCAAGTAAGGTATGGGCAAACACAGAAACTTGTAACACAGCCCTGAATTCAGCACTAACCTGAAAACTGGACTATACTAGCTTAGAAAGGAGGGAAAACAAGTTTTTTTTTTGTTTTTCTGTTTTTTTCAGTAAATAAAGCAGATACAATAAAAAAACACTTTAAATGCACAGAAATGGCTATCACACTTGAGTGTGTAACCTACAACAGTTAAACAGGTAATTTAAACACAAAGACGACTTTGAAATTCTTAGAAAGCCGTGCTATGCAAAAAGAAATATGTATATTTACAGGGATGACATTGTTATACAATTACAGAGTACAGCTAGCAGAAAGTAGCCCATTTCTTTCCTGTGTAACTAGAGTTCACTGTCCCCTAGAAATACATTCAACACACAGAAACATACCGCAGAACTAAATAAAGCTTACACAGAGCAATTTTCCGTGTATGTATAGTGTAGCAGCCTGAACACGGAATATGGCTGCCGAGCGATCCAGTAAACAAAGCTGGGGGCATGCATGAGCCTCCCAGCACTATTCTAACATGGACACCATGGAATAATGCTAACCACCTCATTTGCTCATGAAAACCATGCAAATGAGGTGAATTAGCAATTCTGCAAGCAGACAGGCATCCCTGTTTGAGCTGTGTCCTCTGCAAATGTATTTGGTTACTAACCATGTACATTTCTGCAAAAATCAAAACGGGGGCATGACAGCTCAAAGTAAAGCATGTATTATGAGTATTAGACATGCCAATGGCCAAAACATGGTCATTAACATGGAAAACTGTTTCAAAATTATAAAAGTCAGGCCAATTTCGTCCATTTAAGTGGAATGCAGTGGCGCGCAAACGAGATCATGCAGAAAATAAAAAAAGATTCTAAAAAGACAATTTTATGTGGAAGATGAATTTTGCCATTATAAGGGGCAGGGGGTGGACTCATAACAATAATAGGTAACAGTGTTATCTAAGGACATAGGGTCTGGCATAGTGGTGTAATTAGGGGATAAGACAGTGGGGTATGCAAATAAGCGAAATTTATTGAATAGCAAAATGGGATACCGTGTCCACATGCACCTAATCATGTAGGAGCTATAATGTTGTGATGTAAACAGGAGAAGCAGCTAACATGAAAAGGGGGTGTGTCATGCTTCGTGTAAGCACATTGCAGCTCTGCGGCTCCTATTTGTGCTCAGCTAAGCACAGCTAAGCAAGGGGCTGTGTCTGAGACTACTTAGCTATGCTTTGCTCATTCAAGAACTGAGGAGTGTGTTTGTGTCCAGGGGAGGGCCTTTTCTGCTCAGCAATGCTTACATTACCTAAAACAGTTTTAATGGTGCACCATGGGGCTTAAACAGAGCGAAAAAAAAAAAGAAAAGGAAATAGCAGTATAAAGGAAATGACCTACAAATAACTAAAACAGCCTCTCCCAATCACAGTGGCTCATTCTATGGCTGGCAGGTGGAATGTATCATAGTCAGGCAATCACACAGGCAGCATTTGCAGCACATCAGTATAAACTATGCAAACACCTTCCAGTCTGTTTTTTCTCACAAACCCTGCACCATTAGTGTACACAGCTGAGAATTTTAATTGACAAAATGTTAAGGTCTGCTGTCACTTTGAAACCATGGTATGTGCTATGGACTGAGGGTGGTGAGGAGGATAATGCTGACAACCATCCCAGAGCAAGGAGGAGAAGAGTGTTATGACCCAGGGCAACCTACCAGGGGCTACATGATCTGGAGATACTAGAGCACTACAGGGTGGACAGGGACTTACTTCAGCAACTTATCGAGCTCTGCCGGCCTCACCTCAGACCCAGACCCAACAGAGGAGAACCCATCCCAGTTGAAACCAAGGTATGTGTAGCCTTTAGAATACTAGCTACAGGTACCTTCCAAAGACCTACTGGGGACATCATGGGGGTCTCCCAGGCATCTGCATCCAGGGTACTCCACCAGTTCCTGGATGTCATGCAAACACATGTTGGTGAGCACATATATTTCCCCAACACCCCTGAGGAAAGGACCAGCAATATGTGTGTCTTCCACTGTGTAGCATTCTACTTAGAGGTACTGGGTGCCATAGACAGCATGCACATCCACATCAAGGCACCACCCGGTGAAGAGAGTAGAGTCTATGTCAACCGCAAGAGCTATGACTCCATCAACTGCAAGGTCATGTGTAATGCCCAGGGCATTATCATGAATGTGTATGCTGGCAGCCCTGGTAGTTATCATGACTCCCACATCTTGCATGCCTCACAACTGTACCAGGCATTTACCAGGGGGGATATCCCGTATGTCCATCTGGTGAGGGATGCTGGCTATGCACTGGAGCCATGAATGATGATACCCATCAGAAATGCACACACAAATGCACACACACACACACACACACACACACACACACACACACACACACACACACACACACACACACACACACACTGAAGAATGCCATAATGAGGCACATGCACAAACCAGGAACATTGTAGAGCATGTGTTTGGGATGCTCAAGTCACGGTTCCGCTGCCTTGACATATCTAATGGGAGCCCTGCAGTACTCTCCAGCCACATGTGCACACATATTCATAGTATGTACCATGCTACACAATATGATCCTGCAGAAACAGTTGCGGCAGGGGCATCACAGGGAAGGGCCACACAGCCCCCCACCATTGCCAAGATCCCCACAAGCACAGGGTGCTTGGAGGAGGAACTCCCTGAGCCTGTTCCTGTAGGCAGATGGAGGTATACCCAATACCCTGTATGCCCAGGCCTTGGCAAAGAGGCAGTGCATAACACACACACTGACACTGAAGGGACCCAGGGACTGACACCTCTCTCTGACTCGCACACACAGTAAAATGGATGCCACGCACATAACAGTACCTGTACCTTACCATGTATAGGCTGTGTACTGCGTGCATCCGACAGAGTCAGCCCTCAAGCATCATCCTCACAACTACCACAGGCACAGGGTAAGTCAGTCTTCTTAACAATAAATGAATGGAATAGTATGTTGTGGTAGCATAATTATGGTATCACTGCATGCATGCATGGGAATAGGGTGGCCTACCAGGATAGCAGCAGACAACCAACAGCTATGTGGGACAACAGGAAATGTCCGCCCAATACTGGCTTCCCCAAAGTATGTAGTAGTCCCCTAGGTAATAAATATCACTGCAGTATATGTGTGGGGGGCTAACTAACTGGGGGGGTCATAGGTCATATGCTTGGATGTCAATGTAGGGGTCCAATACTCACCCCTCAGCCTCACCCAGCAAGTCAGCCATATAAAACCATGAAGAAATGTCTGGCAAGGCCCACAAAAGGGAACAATAATGAAATATTCCCTTAAGACTTACACAGTGATATCACAGCAGGTCTTGCAGTTGCATTAAGGCTGTGAAGGGTGAGAAGTCTGAAATCCAAATGTCTGCCATTACAATCTAACCTGTGGTCTTTAGTGATATATCTGTAATCTCCAAGACAGGCACAATGCTATGCTAAATGGAACCAAAATGTAAAGCCAACATCAACACAGTCTGTGCAAATGTGTACAGATGACAGTTGTGCCCCCCGAACACATGCATGTTCCCATAGAAATCCAGTAACATCAATGTTTGCAGGGTATTAGCAGCAGAGCACACATTCCCAGGGCTGTCCCAATCAACTCGATAACTTCTTGCATGTCCACAATATGCAGGGGTCAATGAGCTATGTATATGTATGATCAATACTGTCAGGATGTGGCCAGCACTTACTCCTGGCTGTCATGTCTTAGTGGCTTAGGTACAGTACTGTGGTTGACAGGGTTCATGTTCCAAGAACTGCAGTGCCAACTATCTTGTATATCAACTACACCTATGGCAGGAGATGTACACACTGTCCAGAAGTCACTATCTGTAACAGCAGGAAAGCTGGACAGGTCAGGAATAGGGGGGCCGCAAATATGGACAGTACACAGCTTTGGAGTAACCTACACAGTGCCTAGCATATCTCTCAACTGTACAGACTTTCTGCAAAATGTCCAGAGGTTTGCCTCATATTTTTCATCTGTTTATCATGAAATTGTGGTTTTCTGGCAAATCAATGGCAAATCATGAAAGACTAAAATCAGAAAATAATGGAAAATTGTAGTTTCAGACTTCATACCATTTAGAAAAATGCATGCTAATGCAAAACCTGTTATTGTATCACCTTTCTAGGTTTGTAAGGCCAATAGTTAGCAATGGTCCCTATATTTAGGCCTTTGTCCCCCAATTACTTATGGCTTTGTTCAGATGTCTTGCTCTAAGAAGTTGAGAGGTATGGTCCTAGGAGGACAGCAGGTACCTGAAGGTCAGTGTACTGCCAGGTTATAAAAGGCTGCCACTTTACTGTGTCAGCACTGACAACATGTCATTGACTAAAATCCATACCCATGGAATGACAGGTTGTCACAGAAGGAGCACAAGTATGTCTTGTATATCTGTTCTACTTGTCCTAACATTGCATTCACCTGCCAACTATTTGCAAAACAAGAAAGGGTCATGTCAAAACATCAGTGGCAGACAGTGGAGAAGCAGATGTCATACCCATAAGAGAAAGCAAGCAAATACCAAACTGGTCTCCCAACTGTCTGTGTTTGGCAGAACAGTATTAACATCCTGTCCCCATGTGTGGGCCTTTGTCTGACTGACATATATGGGCTTGTCCAGATGTCAGTCTGTGATGGTTTGACAGCTAGGCCAACATGTAACCTCATAATAACATATAGCAACACAAACCATCTGAGAACCACAGCAAATGTAGTGGTGCAATGATGGACAACTTGCTAAACAGGTACACTCAGAGGTGTGAAGTCCATAACCTTGTGTGTGATGTTACGGCATTTACCCCGCTCACACCAGAATTAAAAATAGATAACAGCAGCCACTGTGGGCAAAGCCTGTGACTGGACTACAGAAGGACAAAGAGACACACATAAGGGGAAGGGGAACCACTGGCCAAACAAATGGAGAATGTGCACACCAGAACAAATTGTGCAGTAACATAGGTGCCCTGCAGTGTATGGAGTCAGTAAACATCACCTGCAAATACACAACACACAACCATGTAAGTGGAGGTCTGCAACAAAACAAAAACCCAAACAAAGGACACCTCACAGGTAAAAGCACATGAGAACTCTGCAAACCTACACACCACAGACCATGCATAGTCCACACACCAGGTTCTTGCAAACACTAAGGTCTTACCATACACCCAACATATTACTAATAGAAGACTCCACTGTGAGACACACAGATGTGCCTCTCACGAGGCAGGATAAGGAGAAAGTCAAGGTCACTTATTTGTCAGGTGCCATAATCTGCTATATCATACATGCACTCAAGTCACCCCACAACAGGTACAGGTATCACTCTGGCCTGGTCCGTGGCGGTGTGAAAGATGTCAGCTGTACCTCCCTGGGCTATAGGAAGACAGACACGATTCAGCATTCTTAATGTGTGCTCCATGCAGGTATGTCTCTAGCCTTAAGCAGCATTCTGCCATCACCCAGAATGATGCTCAATACAAACAGAAAATGATTGTCAGTAACACTAGGCTCACTTACTGGTGTCATCCGAGGAGGATCCACTGCCTGGCAGCCTGGGAACATATGATCAGCATACCACACTGCCTTGCTAGAGATGGGCTGTATCTGTCTCACTTGCACTTCAGGCCTCTGGTAAAGGCCCTTGCCTCCCCCATAGTGCTTTTGTATGGAAAATCATGGGGTCCATACTGCCAACATAAAACACTCAATAAAACGCAAATTAAAGGCCATGCCGCTAAACACTAGGAGTCTAAACAGGAAAATGCACTCATTGCAAGCAGTCATAACCCTGGAAGATGGTTGACATTTGTGCACTCACAGAAATCTGGCCCACACTCACAGAGAGAAACCCATCCTTACCTGATCACTCATCCTATCTCACAGCCAGACCCCAAAATGTGGGCAGCAAAGCCAAAGGAGGTGGAGTATAAATATATATTAAACAGAAACACACCTCCAGGCTGGTCAAACAGTCTAACACACACGAGACACTCCAAGTGCAGTTAATTGTTGACAAGACCCCTATGCAAATTATATGTGGCTACAGGCCAACATATCTGACTCAGAACACCCACCCCACATATTTGGCCCTCTACAAATCTATCAAGATTTCACCTGTCACCCTGATCCTGGCTGACGTATATTATCCAAACATTGATTGGGAATCCAATCATGTCAGTACAGAAATGCACAGAGATTGCCACCATCTTATCAATGCTACATCCTTAGGACAACCATGTGATACCCCCACAAGATGTGATACCTATGTCGGAATTGGCAGTAACCAACATGATCAACCACTGCAGCAACCCTATGGTATCATCCTCCATGGCAAGATCTGATAGAAAAGTGTTCATATGTCATATCACCATCTCTTCTGACCCCCCTCTAGCCTTGGTAAAAGGAAAACTACCAGAGGGATGTTATAAACAGCTGAATAACCATCTACCCCACTAGAAGAAAAGGCACCAACTTCCAAATGTACACAAAACTAGTATGCCAGCATATAGATAGAGATGCACGGAATCAGGAATACTTGACAGGACAACATCACCATCTGCAAGGGAGAGTAAACCTGTCCGCAACCATCTTCAATAAAGGAACTATATAACAAAAGGATAACATTGCTGTCCAGGACCGGGAAGGAGCAGGTGCACAATTGGAAATCACCCCTTAGCCTGAACAAACAAATAAGAGCACCAGTGAAATCCACTAAAGGCAACTCCCAGTCCAAATTGCCCACATGTAAGACAGACAGTTATAAAGCCTTCCTCACATATGTCTGCATTCCCAAAGGAAGCTCCCCGATCTGTGCAGAACTGGTGGTCAAGGACACAGCATGCACAAATGCTGCAGATAAAGCCAATGCACTAACTGATAGATTCAGTGTAAATGTCTCCCCTCTGCCCCTCCATCAGGAAAGCAGGACATCCCCAGTACCTGAACACCCAACCCTTATGACTAGGGAACAGGGCATCACTGCCCTCTCAGTCAAGAAGACAGCCTCCATGGGACCTCAATACATCCTAAGCTGCAACCTACATGAACCAAGGCATGAAATGGCAGCATCATTACACACCCTACACACCCAAGTGGACAGCCACTGTCATCCATTTACACCAAGGTGGAGTGTTCACCGATCCAGGAAATGAAAGACCCATCAGCCTAACTAGCTTGATCCACAAGCCCATGCAATGGATTATCACAGATCACATTAACAGGGACATTGGCGAAATCTAAATACATTACCCTACACAGTCTGGCATCCTCAGGGGAGGTATGTCAGTGAACTCTGGTTAACTACGCTGAGACAGCCAACAAAGGCATGGATGAGGGAAAGATGGTGCACTCTGGCCACGTTGATCTGGCCAAAGCCTTACACACTATTCTCCACTTGCCCATAGTACATGAACTCTATCAATTAGGCAGCAATCCATATGTTAGTAGATGGGTATCATACTGGTTCATTGATAGAACCCACATAATTATAAAAGGGGTAGCCAACTCAAACAGTACACCCGTAATGAATGGCATACCCCATAAATCGGTCTGGGGGCCTCTGGTATATGGGATATACTTCCTTGAGGTGCAGCAATTGCCTATGGCTGACCAAGTTAGCAGATGACTGTAATCTGGGAACAGTCATCAATATCCATATTGATGTGGACGTCCTACAAGAGGATCTCACCAAAACAAATGCCTGATGCCAGAAACATGGCCCCAAGTTGAATGCCTGCAGATGCGTCATCATCCCCTTTGGGGAGACTGACGTCCCCACATAGTATTACATTAACAACAATGTCCTACATACACAATCAGTAGTGAGGCATTTAGCCAACCAGGTTGATAGCAATCTGAAGTCTGAGCACCATGTTGCTCTTGTACAGAAAGCTTCATAGATGGGATAACTGAAATGTAGGGGTATCCCATCCAGGGACAAAGATGTCATAAGATCCATGTATGCTAACCTTATGAGGCCAATTATTTTGCTCAATGCCCCCTTTGGCAAGTACCTCACAAAGCACATGCAGCAGTTGGAGAGACCACAGTGGTTCCTCATCAGGAGAATGGAGGACCACAAACACCTACCCTACACAGATAGGCTAACAGCACTGGCCCTCTACTCAGTTCCATACAGACTCCAGAGAGGTGACCCCTTTCTGGCATACAAAGCAATCCAGACCCTGCCTTGATGGGACTGTTGCACATCTGAAAGTCAGGGCCCACTCAATCAAGCAGTAGGCGTAGCATCAACCTGGTCTGTGATATCAATACAGCTTGTTGGTGTGACAGATACATGTCCCACACACTCCATCTGTGGAATGCACTCCCTGTCTACATAAAGCCAAGTGCCTCAATACCCCTAGTGAAGTGGTCCCTGTATAAGTGCATGGGAAACAGAAGATATAGTCCTGTTATTCCACGTGTCCCTGCTGGACAGGGGCTCTGCTTGCTGACATGTCTTAACATGGGCTACACTCTCGTCTGTGAGGGTTATAAGGGCTTCAGGTACCAATAGCCTACTAACCTCATATCCGCCTATCAACCTATACACAACTGTCTGTCAGTGGTTCACCACATTACTCTATACTGCTCTGACATACCTGGAAATCACAGTGCTATGTGGACTATACCACACATATAATGGACATCTCTGCTCAGTAAAATGCACTCTGTACCCACACCCATACCTCGCAACCTCTTACTGCAAGACAACTGGACAAGGTCATAAATAAAAGTGGGACAAGGGCCAATGATAGACACGTGTTTTAAATATTGCTCTTACAAACTGAAAAAGATGGTAGAATAATGGGTTTTGTATTAGCAGGAATTGTCTGAAGGTTATAAAGTCTGAAACACAAATGTCTGTCATTATTTTCTAATGGACAAAAATTATACAAACATCTGGACAATATGCAAAAAACTGTACAGTTGAGAGGTATGCCACACCAGAATATGACTTTTCAGGTAAGAAGAATATCACACATGCAGGAGCTCCCCAGCCAGTATATCACCAAGGTGCTGGACTGTTTTCACAGCTTCATCAGTCAATCAGCTGTAGCCACACCTCTCAACTGGATGGATTGTGAAAGAATGTCTATAGTTTGGCTCATAATATTGGTCTGTGCACCATACATCTTGTATTTCTCTGGTAAATCACTGTGATGATCTGAGGCTTTCTGTCAGTAGGTAATGACACAATACATTTCAGCGTCTGACATCAGATATGTCAGAAAATATCTGCTAAAACAAACCCTGTAACTCTAGCAACTTCCTTTTTACATTTGAAAGGTATGTCTGTAGCACACAAAACCCTGGACTGGAGTGCAACTATCTCTGGAATGGAGTCCCACTCTTACTATAGAAGGTCATACTGGGCATGCTCCTACACTTAGAGAATTATAGCCCATGTTGGAACCCGCATTGGACTATATAACTGTATTGTGCATATATGTCTTTGTACACGGACAGCTATGTACACCTTAACTGTCTCTACACACACCCATCAGACAGGATTACCCTCAACTAGCTGTAGGTGTCCCATATGTGATATACCTGCAGCTGTTACTTGTAATACACAGACATATATATGAACAACAGATAATAATATGTCAAGCATACACACTCATAGACATGGGGAAGAGAGATACAGACAGAGACAGACAGAGAGACACAGGGAGCTACACAAAGAGAGTGAGTCATACACAGGGATACCCTGAATGGTATAGAGTGATGTCATGCTGCGGACAGTGGCATACCGGTTGTAACCACTCGCACATGCCAGTGAGCTCCATTGTGTAACAGTACTGAGGTGGGGGTTGCAGTATCACATCACCTGCCTTTGTGTGTGTGTGTGTGTGTGTGTGTGTGTGTGTGTGTGTGTGTATATGTGTGTGTGTGTGTGTGTGTGTGTGTGTGTGTGTGTGTGTGTGTGTGTGTGTGTGTGTGTGTGTCTGTAGGTTTAAGTATTAAGAGGCCATTCTCACTCAGTACACTTTGCCTATTTTACAAGATCTGTTGATGTCATTCATTTTAGAAGTACCTTTGGACACTTATCAACCCTATAAGCTCTGTGGTGAGTGCAATAAGTGCGTAACACTATAGTACAAATAACTAGATAGGTAGGGGTTCTAATCTTAGGCCTGGCAAATGTAAGTGTGGGATGTGTGTGTTTGTTTGGAGGTGAAACCGTTTTAGGCCATTCCCACCCAGCACACCAGCCAGTGCCCTACTTTAGCAGTCCTGCTCATGTCATTCTCCTTAGAAGTACCTTTGGACAGCCCTTAGCCTTATAAGCTCTGTGGCACATGCAATAACTATGTAACCATATAGTACAAATAACTCAATATGCAGGGGTTCTATACTCAGTTTGGGCAAATGTGTATAAGTGTGTGTAAATGTGTTCGTAAGTGTGTATGTTTGCAGGATAAAGTATTTTGAGGACCTTCCCATCCAATTCACTTCCCATTGCCATACTTTAGCAGTCCTGCTGATGTCATTCCCCTTAGAAATACCTTTAGACAACCTTCAGTTTTCATAACCTTATAGTACAAATAACTAAATAGGCAGGGGTTCTATACTCAATTCCAGCAAGTGTGTGTGTGTGTGTGTGTGTGTGTGTGTGTGTGTGTGTGTGTGTGTGTGTGTGCATGTAAAAGTGTTTGTAAGTATGTATGTTTGTAAGATAAAGTGTTTTGAGGACTTTTCCACCCGGTTCACTTCCCAGTGCCCTACTTTAGCAGTCCTGCTGATGTCATTCCCCTGAGAAGTACCTTTGGACAGCCTTTATGGGTTCATGGTTCATAGTTGGTAACTAAACCTTTTGCTGTGCATTAATTTTAAAAGCAACCATGTATCCCCTGACTCAAACCCTGCACCTTGTGTTTGTAAGGCAAACACCTTAACCATTAGGCCACCCTCCCAACCCTTTAGCCCTATAAGCTCTGTGGTGTGTGCAATAACTGCATAACTGTATAGTACAAATAACTAGATAGGCAGGGGTTCTACTCTCAGTTCTGGCAAATGTGTGCGTAAAGGTGTATGTTTGTAGGGTAAAGTATTTTGATGGCTTTCTAGGGTAAAGTATTTGATGGCTTTCCCATTGCCATACTTTACAAGGGCTGTTGATGTAATTCACTTTAGAAGTACCTTGGGACAATGTTAAATTCTATAAGCTCTGTGGCACATGTGATAACTGAGTAACACTGCAGTACACATAACTAGACAGGGGGTTCTAAACTCAATACTGGCAACTGTGTGTGTGTGTGTGTGTGTGTGTGTGTGTGTGTGTGTGTGTGTGTGTGTGTGTGTGCACGCGCACGTGCGTGTATGTGAGAGAGAGAATCATATTCTGTGTGTGTGTGTGTGTGTGTGTGTGTGTGTGTGTGTGTGTGTGTGTGTGTGTGTTTGGGTGAGAATCATATCCTCTGGGAGTGTGGGTATATCATTTTGAGGCATGTACCACCCAGTATACTTCCAATTGCTCTAGTTTACAAAGCCTGCTGATGACATTCACCTTAGAAGTACCTGTATACACTCTTCAGCCCTCTAAGCTATGTGGTGGGTGCAATAACTGTGTAATACTATAGTACAAATAATTAGTAGTGACAGCTATAGCAGTGTGTGTGTAAAGCATATCCCCTGTGGCTGTTGTGTGTGTGGGTTATACCATTTTAAGGCCTGTTGATCCCTTCCCCATGGCATACTATAAAGAACCTGTTAATGGCATCTGCCTCACATGCACCATGTTAAACTATACAGCCCATACCACTCATCTGTACAGATGTACATGGAATATCCAAATGTTTGCAACCTATACATGGTCCATGTCCCCTAACAATGGAAAGTTATGTGATATCATTACCAGATATGTCACAGTTACCATAGTGACAGACATGCCAGCATCAGACATCGTACCTGGCTGAAACATCATGCTGATACAAAGTCTGTTACTCTATCACTTGTCCAAGTTTGTAGGAGCAATAGATGAGACCAGTCACTATTTCTGGTGGTTTGTCCCACCATACATGAAGGCATTCCCAAGACTGCATGTTGTAAGAGGTTGTGGGTTATGTCCCAGGAATATAATCTCTGTCGTGCATGTAATGTGTATGTAGCACTATAGTACATACAAGTGGGTATGTAGGGTTACTAATCTGTCTTTTGGCAATTGTGTTTGTGTTTCTGTATGCACATCCCCTGTGGCTGTCTGTACTGTGTGTATGCAATGACTATACCATTTTGTGTGCCTCTTCCACCCTGTGAACTCCCCCACTGCCAACCTAGTCATGCAGATATCATCCACCTTACAAGCACAGTTACACAGTTTCTAACACAAAGCCACTGCTGTGCATAAAATGGTTGTATCACTGTATATTGTACATAAATAGATGGGTAGGTCATCTAATCTGAGAAGTGTCAACTCTATGTGCATGTGTGTTTCAATGCATGCCCCATGCAGCAGTGTCTGCATGTGTGTGTATGTATGTGTGTGTGTGTGTGTGTGTGTGTGTGTGTGTGTGTGTGTGTGTGTGTGTGTGTGTGTGTGTGTGTGTCAGATGGCTCTACCATGTTAATGGCCTCTGAACCCACCCTTGGCAATTCTAACAGCCCCTGCAATTGTCACCCACTTGAATAGCAGTGGCAGGCACTGCAAGACTACATTACCTCTGTGGCATCTGTGTTATGTATCTAGCACTATCGTTTGTAAGACTGGGCAGGTAAGGGATGTGCTTAGCACTTCAACAGCTGCCCCATGTACAGGACTATGACTCTGTGTGCACTACCAGCATGACAGGCTAGACTTGCATATGAGATACCAGACACACATGCTGGTGATTGTCAGATTAGACTAACACAGGCTGCCATGTGTTAGGAATACATACCCCAAACCTGTCATACACAGTACCATGCATACCCTCATCAACTGCATCAAGGTTGAGTGGATGAGAAAGAAATGTCAGGGGCAACAGGTGCTGATAGGTGAATCTGTTGCAGTTAAAGTAATGGCTAAGCTTGTGAGGGACCTAGTGCTAGTACTCTAGTAACCTCTTCTGTATGCATGAGCCTGTGGTATTAAAGAACACCCAGATGATATGTATGAAAGCTGTCTGGCTGTCTCAAGGGATATGTATGCAAGGTCACACTGTCTTCCCCAATTGTCCCTCACACACTGTTGCATGCATACACACCTGGTAAACATGTACATATACAGCTGTACCTTGGCTATGAAAAGGTCACTGTGTTTCCACTATGCCATACTCATTATTGCTACTGTCAGCAGGCCCACAGCCTGCAGACACACAGACACCTGGAACACAAACAGAATACAGTATGTGAGAATGCAGTCAGTCAGCAGTACTAACAGCAATAATGCATCATGGCTAAAAAGGTACATACACTTTGATGTGTGCCTATAACTATTGCCAGCAGACAGCATCTTACACAGCATTACATTACTACACTGTACTATATTCACCCTGTGCATCAAACCCATATTAGCATGCCCCTGCATCGATGGTATGGATAACAGGGATGTGGCACAGGTATCATCATATGCACAGGGTGTGGTGTGGGCTTGCCAGAGGCCTAGGCTGGGCCAAATGGTTGAAATCATGTGTGTGTGTGTGTGTGTGTGTGTGTGTGTGTGTGTGTGTGTGTGTGTGTGTGTGTGTGTGTGTGTGTGTGTGTGTGTGTGTGTGTGTGTCTGGAGGGAGTGGTGTTTAACTGGGCCATGAAGAGGAGCTGTATGTGTCTGATGGTGACCTGCCTGTGATAGAGATGTGTGAGTGTTTGTATGCACACAATCAAGCCATGCAGTTGCCCTACACAGGGGTATGTTGGACAGCCGTGGACCGTACATGGCAGGATGTACAGTTCATTGTCTGCTGCCAGGGACATGGGAACAAGTTCTGCCAGGAGTCTCACTGGCACCACCAGGTTCAAGACCAGATGCAGTACTACTCCCCGATGGTGACTGCTGTCTGCTGGATCCGCTTCCCTGATGGGACTGGCGAGGACACATGCCCATGGCCTGCTCCAGTGTGGTGTGGACAGCAGCTCCCTTCAGTAGTGCTGGTGGTACTGCCGCTACGGGATTGTAGATGTGCAAAGCCACGTGGGCTCTCAGCTGATCTTGTTGCTGACCTACATCCATGTGGCTGATGCCCTACTCCCACCACATGCTCAACCACAGACATTGCACGGTCAAACAGTGGCAATGTCTCACCCCACTATCTATCCATGACATCAGCAAAATGATGTATGGCATCACCAATGCCATGGAGGTTGTCAGGCATGGCAGGAAGCACTGGATTCATGACCATGAGCATCTGTCTGGTGTTGTTATCAGTACATGCCTCTGCCTCTATGACAGACCAAAACATGCATCTGGTGACACCTGCTGTGACACTTGTAACAGGGGCTTGATGGGCAGCAGTCCTCCTTTGAGCACCCTGTCCATCTGCCAGTGTGGGACCTCACCTGATCTCTGGCTATGGCTAGTGTCTACACTCACTTGCCATAGTCGCCACACTAGCCTGTTCCATGCCACCACCCACCAACTGTCCATTATCAGTGGCGGCTGGGGATGGGATATGTGTGGGCATACTGACTGTGTGTGGGTCATTGTGGGTGAAAGTGGGATACCCAACCAATGGCACAGATTCAGCCCCCAACAACCCCACCTGTACCTCACTACGACCACCATCATCATCAGGGTCTGCTAAGACTGACATCAGGTTGTGAGGAGGAGAGACACCAACCCCCATCTTCACCTGTGAGGGGAAGACAACATATAGAAATGAATACCCTGCAGTATAATGTTTGCTGACACACACACACACACACACACACACACACACACACACACACACACACACACACATACACATGCACACACACACACGCACACACACACACACACACACACACACACACACACACACACACACACACACACACGCACACGCACACATGCACGCGCACACAGGCACTTACAGCTGAGGTGGCACAAAGGCATTGTACAAACCACACATTCTCTGAATGATTACATGCACGACATACAATCAGACCACAACATACACACTCTGGACGGGCCCTCAACAACATGCACTGCAGATATGTCCACTTAATCATACATCCTTTTCTATCTGACTGTGCATGCTGCTATAGCCACTGGTCGTCTATCAGCTGTATATGTTTGTAGGGGAAGACTGAGAAATGTCCCTTAACACATCAAGATTCACAGTACACCATGACTTGGGGCAGTATATGTTGGTGTAGTGTGTGACTGGCAATCAGGATATGTTTGTTCAAACAGTTGTTATACTCTAGAGTTCAGCTGTGTTACTGGTATGTTGCTGTGACTGTGGTGCAAATGGTTGTGGGTAGCCAGTTTCTCACCGATGTCTGCTTTTCCCTACAGTTACATCCCTGTAGTGCATGATATATTAGCAAATGCGTGAATAATTCCCCAGAGCTGATTTGGGGTAGTGTTGTGTTGGTCTGCTTGTAGTTCAGAAGGTACTGGGTGAAATGGTTGGCATTTCTAAGTATTTTTCCCTTTTGTTACATGACTGCAGCCATACTTCTCTACTGTCCAGATGTCTGTACACTGTCCAGATGTCTGTACACTGTCCAGATACGTGGCTCATATTTTTGGGCTGTTCCCCATAACAGTTGTGGATTTCTGACAAATTATTGGGATGATGTGAGCATTGACATAACTAAATGAAGACAATCATTTGTGTTTCAGACCTGAAATCTATCGGAAAACATATGTTAAAACAAACTGTGATACGCTAGCAAACGTCTAATCTTATAGCAGCCATATTTCAAATATGTCACTATTGTTTGGCCTTTATCCCCCCACTTTGTCAGGTTTTGTGCAGATCTCTTGCAGTAAGAGGTTGAGTATATATATATATATATATATATATATATATATATAAATATATATAATTCTCACAGCTCATGTGGAGTAGTGATAGCTGCCATGACTGGAGTGCACAGGACTTTGGGTTTAAGGCTTGCCAGGGATGTCTATTTTTCAACTTATGTTAAATGACTATAATGCATGAGATGTTTGTAAAAGCATTACAAATTCCCACAGCTCAGATGGTGTAGAGGTGCATCACTGTGATTATAGTGCACAATATCCTGGGTTCAAGACTTGGTAGTGATGACTTTTTTCATTAATGTTAAATGGCAATAGTGCACGATACATTTGTAAAAGCAATACAAATCCCCACAGCTCAGATGGTGTAGTGGTATGTTGCTGACTTGGCAAAGCTGATTATTTTGTCGAAGTAAAAACCACCACTGGTCACAAAATCTGAATTCTAACCTTTATTAATGCCAGGAATTCAACTTCTGTGAATAGTGGTGGCTTGTACTTCAGCAAAGTGTGTTTTCCTGATTATTTTGCTGCTGGGCAGAACAAGGGTTGATAGAGACAGAGTGATTAAAGCATGTTTAAGCAGTTGTAATTGGGTTTGTGTGGTTTTGTGCAAAGCTAACAGATGGGTTAGCCCTCTTAGCTTTGCTTAGCAGTGCTTATTCCCACTTACATCCATGCTAATTTTAAATAAAGAAAAGAAAAAAAGGGTGATAGGAAAGTGTTGAAACAGGGCAAGCAGGGGGGAAAACCTTAGTAAAAGCAGCTAGGGATGTGCAGGATGGGTGCAGGAAAGGACCATAACTCTACATTTCTTCTGCAGCAACAGGTGTGACTGATGTAGAAAATATGGAATTTACAGACTCACACCCCATAGGGAGGGGTGTTGGCAACATACATTTGTAGAGTAATTTGAGTGTAGATTGATTTACATCATGGACATGGTGGCAAAATGTAAGGCTATGTATGGGGCAATGATTTTTTTCCGGGACAGATATCCCTTTTTTTATTACGGTGAGAGTCTGATGTTGGGGAAGGGCTGTAGGTATGTTTGGGGAGGTAGGTTGGGTAGGATAGTTTGCATTTGCAGCCAGACAAGACACACAAGACAGCAGACGGGGCAGTATATGACACATGAGGGAGGTAAACACCTTGGACAGGGAGGGTGGTTGGGAATCAAAGGCCCTTGAACCCCCAAATGAATACAGTGGGACTGAGGATCCACCCATGGGCAGTCATCACTGCACCTTAATGGCCCAAAAGGTAGCTGTGCTGGGGACTGGGCAACAGGGGCAACCTGCCCCTCCAGGTGTGGCAGGTGGCCCTCTATCTGGTGCAGCCATCCATCCAACTCTGAACGGATGATGTTGTTCACCATACCCCGGAACCTGTGGTGAGTGACAGTCTCCTCTCCGCGCCTGTGCCTGAGTGGGATGGGCCCCATCCCCTGAGGTAGTTCCACCCAAAGGTGGTGCAGGACTGGCAGAGGAGGAAGTTCCAGGTTGGGTCCCAGATGTGCCTGGGCCTGGTGCCACACCCAGATGAGGTGGGACAAGCAGATTTGCTGGGATCTGCCTTCCTGAATGTGCTATGGTGTTGAGGTTTTCCAAAATATATTGGTTAGTCATGAACAAAACATTTCAAAATTAGTTATAATAGTATGAATAGGTGTTCCAGTTAATGCAAAACAACAGATTTGAAACAGTTGCATAGCAAACAGAACACATGCATAAATAGAACAAAAGTAAGCATTTTAACAGCATGCAAGTTACATTGACAACAACAGGCCACCAGTAATGGTGTTTGAACAAGGTATGTTAATATGGAACCAATTAACTATATGAACAATAATAGAACACATGTCCCAACAATAGGTTTTGAGAACAACATACCCGTAAGTATATGAGTAATGATTATTGATGCAGATGAGGGGAGGGGTGAGAGAAAAAAGTCCATTAACAACTGTATAGGCTTCTATGTTTCACAACAGTACTGCTCAATTCTCTATAGGTCTGCCCTCACTTTACATCTACCTATGGCCCATAGCTTCTGTAGCACATACATACCTGTTAAACTGTCAACCTGGAATGGTTTGGGGCGAACTGTGACAACTCTGGGTACATGACTACAGGAGACTAGTACATGTCAGGGTTATATATCTGACAAAGAAGGGGGTACCCTGCACTGCTGTTATATGAGTGTGCTACTAGCATTCTTCACCCGGATTCCTCTCTGTGTCCAAGGTTATTGGCAGCAGTGGCCACTAGCTTTGACAGCATGGCACTTGAGAGACATGTATCAGGAAGAGTGTATGCTATATTTAGCTATCCTGTTGTCATTTGCAGGCATGGGGTTGGACAGTGAAACAGTTGTACATGGTGTATTAGTATGCCCTTCATACAGTTACTACAACACACATTTCTTTACCTATAAGACATGTGGAGAAAATATCTGTCAATACTACCTGACTGTTTCTACAAATATTCCAGATTTCTTGAGTGTGTGTGTGTGTGTGTGTGTGTATATATATATATATATATATATATATATATATATATATATATATATATATATATATATATATATATATATATACACACACACACACACACACACACACACACACACACACACACACACACACACACACACACACATCTCAGTACCACTCTTTGGATTCAAACCATGTGTGGGTGTGCAAAACTGAACAACAAAGCTGTTTCTTATCACACTGAGCTACTGGGGAACTACTGTCCTTGTTTTTCTGATTTCTGCCAAATAACCTGTTAGTTAACCAGTCTGACCTTGTAGTTCTGTGATTCATGCATAACAGATAGTTAGTGTACTGTTTATTAATTGTTTGAAATAATACAATCTGGAAAGAAAAGGTTAACACAAGGCAATGGTGCAGTGGGGACACTATAATAGATTACACATTACTATTCAGGGTTCAGATCTTCATTTATATGTTGTTTTACAGCTCCACAATCTACAGTTTTGCTTAACAGCTAGTTCTCAGAACAACCTCAGTTAATGTGTGCTGTGAAAGCCATATTTGCTGTGAAGAATCTGTACGCATTCTATTTCCACAACAACATACCAGAGTAAACACAACAGTTTGTGGTATGTCTTTATTTTACTTATATGACACAGTGCTTTACTGCTGCATATCCTGTAGATCAATATTCGTCTGGCAAACCTTTATTTATTCTTTAGACACAGAACACACTACACCTAAAGGCAGTAAACAATTTACTCCTTCTTATTTATTTCACTATATACTGCAAGGTAGATCTGTACTCACCAGCCTGTTGGTGCAGCCTTGTCAGTCTGCCGGCATGCACCTGGACATTGCTAGCCCTCTCCACTGCAGCTGTAGGGGGAAAACAAACATTATGCATACCTGTCTATCACATACTCAGGCTAGAATTTGGTACAGCTATGGATGAGATACTTACAAACGACTGGAGCATTCTGTGCCCGAGCATCTTGGATCCACTGGGCCAAGAGCGCCCCCTTCCTATGCTTTAGGTTGGCATAATGATGCCGTACCTGCTCACCAGTTCAGGAGATTCCACTGGCACTGATGAGGTCATGTGACAGATGGTCCCAGGCCTCCACTTTGTAATGAAAGCCCTGGTACTGGCCCTGTTACAGTCTTTTGTCATGGTATTCTTGAGTCCAGCCATGGCCTTGAACTCCAGAATGCCCCAGTGCTGCACCTGAAAGTGTGCTCCCTCTCCAGCACCAGACATGGTTCCTGCTTGGAGAAAACTACAAAGGGTTCTGGCTGTATTCCTGCCTGTGTGGTTTAAATAAAGCCATATTCCCACCCTTTGCCGTCATTGGACCATTTTGAAAATGCTAAGCTCAGGTAAGTTGCGTGCAAATCCGCTAATCTGATTTAAGCAGTACTTAAAGGGCTAAATGCTGAGCACTGCTTAACAGTTCGCAAATCTGCAGCAACAGCTGTGACTGATGTAGAAAATATGGAATTTACAGACTCACACCCCTTAGGGAGGGGTGTTGGCAACATACATTTGTAGAGTAATTTGAGTGTAGATTGATTTACATCATGGACATTGTGGCAAAATGTAAGGCTATGTATGGGGCAATGAATTTTTTCTAGGACAGATATCCCTTTTTTTATTACGGTGAGATTCTGATGTTGGGGAAGGGCTGTAGGTATGTTTGGGGAGGTAGGTTGGGTAGGATAGTTTGCATTTGCAGCCAGACAAGACACACAGGACAGCAGACAGGGCAGTATATGACACATGAGGGAGGTAAATACCTTGGACAGGGAGGGTGGTTGGGAATCAGAGGCCCTTGAACCCCCAAATGGATACAGTGGGACTGAGGATCCACCCATGGTCAGTCACCACTGCACCGTAATGGCTCCAAAGGTAGCTGTGCTGGGGACTGGGCAACAGGGGCAACCTGCCCCTCCAGGTGTGGCAGGTGGCCCTCCATCTGGTGCAGCCATCCATCCAACTCTGAACGGATGATGTTGTGCACCATACCCTGGAACCTGTGGTGAGTGACAGTCTCCTCTCCACACCTGTGCCTGAGTGGGATGGGCCCCATCCCCTGAGGTAGTTCCACCCGAAGGTGGCGCAGGACTGGCAGAGGAGGAAGTTCCAGGTTGGGTCCCAGACGTGCCTGGGCCTGATGCCACAGCCAGATGAGGTGGGACAAGCAGATTTGCTGGGATCTGCCTTCCCAAATGTGCTATGGTGTTGAGGTTTTCCAAGATATATTGGTTAGTCATGAACAAAACATTTCAAAATTAGTTATAATAGTATGAGTGGGTGTTCCAATTAATGCAAAACAACAGATTTGAAACAGTTGCATAGCAAACAGAACACATGCATAAATAGAACAAAAGTAAGCATTTTAACAGCATGCAAGTTACATTGACGACAACAGGCTACCGGTAATGGTGTTTCAACAATGTATGTTAATATGGAACCAATCAAATATATGAACAATAATAGAACACGTCACAACAATAGGTTTTGAGAACAACATACCCGTAGTATATGAGTAATGATTATTGATGCAGATGAGGGGAGGGGTGAGAGAAAAACGTCCATTAACAACTGTATAGGCTTCTATGTTTCACAACAGTACTGCTCAATTCTCTATAGGTCTGCCCTCACTTTATATCTACCTATGGCCCATAGCTTCTGTAGCACATACATACCTGTTAAACTGTCAACCTGGAATGGTTTGGGGCGAACTGTGACAACTCTGGGTACATGACTACAGGAGACTAGTACATGTCAGGGTTACATATCTGACAAAGAAGGGGGTACCCTGCACTGCTGTTATATGAGTGTGCTACTAGCAGACTTCACCCGGATTCCTCTCTGTGTCCAAGGTTATTGGCAGCAGTGACCACTAGCTGTGACAGCATGACACTTGAGAGACATGTATCAGGAAGAGTGTATGCTATATTTAGCTATCCTGCTGTCATTTGCAGGCATGGGGTTGGACAGTGAAACAGTTGTACATGGTGTATTAGCATGCCCTTCATACAGTTACTACAACACACATTTCTTTACCTATAAGACATGTGGAGAAAATATCTGTTAACACTACCTGACTGTTTCTACAAATATTCCAAATTTCTTGAGTGTGTGTGTGTGTGTGTGTGTGTGTATATATATATATATATATATATATATATATATATATACATACACACACACACACACACACACACACACACACACACACACACACACACACACACACATCTCAGTACCACTCTCTGGATTCAAACCATGTGTGGGTGTGCAAAACTGAACAACAAAGCTGTTTCTTATCACACTGAGCTACTGGGGAACTGCTGTCCCTTGTTTTTCTGATTTCTGCC
This sequence comes from Protopterus annectens, assembly GCF_019279795.1. NCBI lineage: Eukaryota > Metazoa > Chordata > Ceratodontiformes > Protopteridae > Protopterus > Protopterus annectens. The sequence continues at coordinate 338,125,200 of NC_056726.1, read as the reverse complement.
AAATAACCTGTTAGTTAGCCAGTCTGACCTTGTAATTCTGTGATTCATGCATAACAGATAGTTAGTGTACTGTTTATTAATTGTTTGAAATAATACAATCTGGAAAGAAAAGGCTAACACAAGGCAATGGTGCAGTGGGCACACTATAATAGATTACACATTACTATTCAGGGTTCAGATCTTCATTTATATCTTGTTTTACAGCTCCACAATCTACAGTTTTGCTTAACAGCTAGTTCTCAGAACAACTTCAGTTAATGTGTGCTGTGAAAGCCATATTTGCTGTGAAGAATCTGTACACATTCTATTTCCACAACAACATACCAGAGTAAACACAACAGTTTGTGGTATGTCTTTATTTTACTTATATGACACAGTGCTTTACTGCTGCATATCCTGTAGATCAATATTCGTCTGGCAAACCTTTATTTATTCTTTAGACACAGAACACACTACACCTAAAGGCAGTAAACAATTTACTCCTTCTCATTTATTTCACTATATACTGCAAGGTAGATCTGTACTCACCTGCCTGTTGGTGCAGCCTTGTCAGTCTGCCGGCATGCGCCTGGACATTGCTAGCCCTCTCCACTGCAGCTGTTGGGGGAAAAACAAACATTATGCATACCTGTCTATGACATACTCAGGCTAGAATTTGGTACAGCTATGGATGAGATACTTACAAACGACTGGAGCATTCTGTGCCCGAGCATCTTGGATCCACTGGGCCAAGAGTGCCTCCTTCCTATGCTTTAGGTTGGCATAATGATGCCGTACCTGCTCACCAGTTCGGGAGATTCCACTGGCACTGATGAGGTCATGTGACAGATGGTCCCAGGCCTCTGCTTTGTAATGAAAGCCCTGGTACTGGCCCTGTTACAGTCTTTTGTCATGGTATTCTTGAGTCCAGCCATGGCCCTGGACTCCAGAATGCCCCAGTGCTGCACCTGAAAGTGTGCTCCCTCTCCAGCACCAGACATGGTTCCTGCTTGGAGAAAACTACAAAGGGTTCTGGCTGTATTCCTGCCTGTGTGGTTTAAATAAAGCCATATTCCCACCCTTTGCTGTCATTGGACCATTTTGAAAATGCTAAGCTCAGTTAAGTGGTGTGCAAATCCGCTAATCTGATTTAAGCAGTACTTAAAGGGCTAAATGCTGAGCACTGCTTAACAGTTCGCAAATCTGCTTAGCTGAGCTGACTGCTGCTTAGAATTTACATCTAAGCAATGCTTAAACTGGCTAAGCATTGCTCAGTTTTCATTTAAAAAAAATTATCAGAACTGTAAATGAATTAATCATTACTGGCATATTATTAAGTGTATATGATTTACCCCCGGTGGTACAGCGGTAGCATTGTTGCCTCACAGAAAGAGGTTCTCTGATTCAATTCTCAGCTGGAGTGTGCGGAGTGCCTTCTGTGTGGAGTCTGCATGTTCTCCCTGCGGTCGAGTGGCGTTCTGAAAGACATGCGTGAATGGGCGTGCCTTCGGTGAAGGTTGGGCGTCGAGCTGGCAACTCGGCACCCTAAAAACCTACTGCCAATCATTAGCAGACCGGAGCTCCACTGTGTCGACCCCTAACTGGGAAAAGCTGAAAGACAAACTACAATAACAACATTAAGTGTATATGATTTACTTTACATGACGTCCCCCTATTCGCTTTCATTACATTACCTTGGGGTGTGACTATACTGTATGGGACACTTGTGTACATATGGGTGATTTCAGATGTTATATGCACTCACACTTCCATTTTGAACCAGATACATGACCCTGGTTAACAAATATCAATTATTACATAATTTAACATAAAAAAAATAATTTTAACAATGCTTTCCCATTTAAAAATAAAGGCCTTGTTTTGGTACTCAAACCATGAGCTGCTGCATGCAAAGTCAGGACTCTAACCACTATGCTATCTCACTGTTAAGGATTTTAGCTATACATTTGTATTTAGCTCCTATGAGATGTTTAAGCAGTGCTGAGCAGAGGGCTGTAGTGCACAAACCCTCTCAACTATGCGTAAACTTAACTCAGAATGGAAAAAAAAAATAAAAATTAATACGAACACTTTAATGACATGTATCAATACTACTTGTAAGTCATATCTGGTAATGTACTACCTGTCATTTTATCAACTGTCTAAGTCTGTATGGGCAATATCAGGATTGAAGTCACTAAATAATGGCATGCATTTGAGTTTCAGACTTCTATCCCTTCCCTACATGTTATGTTATGTTCCTCTATCAACATTTTAAGTTTGTAAGGGCAATATTTATAATCTGTTCCTATTTGTCACCCCATAATTTTAGACTTGGTCCAGATTTTTGGCTCTAAGAGGTTGAGAGGTATGCCCCCCATCATTTTAGGCTTTGTCCAGATTTTTGGCTCTCAGAGGTTTAGAGGTATGCTCCTCATCATTTCAGGCTTTGTCCAGATTTTTGGCTCTAAGAGGTGTAGACGTATGGTCAAAGTGCCGTACAGCACTTTCGCAATGCAGGGGTTGTGTGACAGTACTTGTCAAACACCCCTTCTATTGCTTCCTATTTAAATTCCTGCTTTCAGTGTCCACAGACACTGAAAGCAGTTAGAAACTTTGGCAGTGCAGGGGGTGTGCGGCTGTCACATACCCCCTCCATTGCTTCCTATTTAAATTCCTGCTTTCAATATCTGCGGACACTGAAAGCAGTTACAAAATGCCGTACAGCACTTTTAGAGTGCAGGGTAGTGTTGGATGTACTAACACTACTGAGACACGCCCCCTGCTCTCCTTCACTGTTCATGTTTGCACAGCCATTCTCAGTAGTGCGCCTTCATTCATTTGTAAGGTACGCTGCTTTTAAGGCTATGCAGAAGCAGACACCATTCACTCCATGTAGGAATAACACTATTCCTACAAGGAGTTTATTGAATCCTGGGGATAAACTATTTTTTAAACACCTTTACTGAATTATCACTTGTGACATAGGCACATTTACATTTATATAAAAGTAATCAAACTGTATTAGCAAGTTAAAATTAACAAACATTACACTTCACATATATTGCTATATATTATATAACCTAAGCAACATTACATAAATTATTCAATTCCTGCCCCTTTTTTAAACAAGAAACATCTTTATTAAACCATCACTTATGACATAAACAATCACACATTTATATAAATGAAAACAAACCAAACCCCGACACTATCCTTTTTGCAAGCATTTTACATCACACACCACAATGACACACCCTCAGTTGCCTCAATTATAATCTACCCAGTCGATTTCAAACATTACAAAGCTCTTTTAAGTCCTGCCTTCTTCTAAACCTCATTCCTGTTCCTACAGTTCCCATTATTTCCTATGTAATTTGCTCCTACCTTTTTCTAAAGACCTTAATTCCAGTTGTATCTGTTACTATATTCACTACAGTTATTTTTGAGCATTCATACCTTCCACATAAGTGTTCCCAACTATAATGCAAAAGCATCCTGACTGCCCAGACAACCACCACTAACTACACACACACACACACACACACACACACACACACACACACACACACACACACACACACACACACACACACACACACACACACACACACACTCACACACACACACACACAGACACATACACACACACACAATCACACACACACACACACTCACACACACACACATCTAACATATATATATATATATATATATATATATATATATATATATATATATATATATATATATATATATATATATACGTGGGTCTAGGACTCTTGCACGGATGCACTTTTTACCGAATTGCGAATGGGCGGGCATACTTATGCAAAAATGCTTTAAACCGAAGCAGTATTTTCACATAAGTATACCTGTTGTGCTGGTCGTACTATGGTGCGGATAAGGGAAAATTCCCTTTTCCTCACTGTAATGCGATCTCAGAGTGAGAATATTAAAGTAAGGGGGTGGGGTGGGGGGTGCACCTTACCCGACACCTGCAGCAACTGGAGAGACCCCAAAAGTACCTCACCAAGAGGATCATGGGCTACAAACAGATGTCCTATGCAGCTCGACTAAAGAAACTCCAGCTCTACTCAGTTGCTTACCGCCTACTCACAGGTGATCTATGCCTGATGTACAAAGCCATGCCAAACCCAGAATTAATGGACATGCTCCACCTCAAAAAATCCAAGTCCCTTAGAGCTACACGCTCCAGGGACTTAAACCTCAGCACAAAAATAAATAGGACATGCTGGAGGGGCAGATTAATTTCCCAGAGGCTCCCCTCACTCTAGAATAGAATCCCAATTCATGTTAGACATAGCCCCTCGCTGACCGTCTTCAAGCGAAATCTGGACGCGTGGATGGGAAATCGCAAATTCATCATTGGAAACTCTTCTGTGTCCCTGCTAAACAGAGGCACAGTAAACTAATCTTAAAGGGTACCTTCTGTGACCTACTTTACAGAGGCACAGTAGGCTAATCTAATAGGGAGGCGGAAGCCAAATACACTCTGGCTAGGCTTATAAATGCCCTAGGGCAAATAGCCTAGTATCTACCTATGAACCTATGAACCTAAGATCTATATATATATATATATATATATATATATATATATATATATATATATATATATATCTGTGGATCTACCTGAAAAGAACGAAAGCTGAAAATGCCGACAACGAGAAGACTGACACCAGAAGACTGACAACATAAATGATCCACACTCCAGAATTCCGACACTGAAAGCACCGACATGCACGACTGTGTAAGTGTGTGTTAGTGATGGACTTTAGGGTTGGGGTGCGAGTAAGGTAAGTGTGCATTAGTGACGGACTTTAGGGTTATGGTGCGGGTAAGGTAAGTGTGCGATAGTGACGGACCTTAGGGTTAGGGTTTGGGTTAAGGTTAGTGCATAGATAGTTGTGTATGTAAGGTTTAGTGTAGGTTTCTAAGGTTTTTGGTGTGCTTCTGTTGTGTGTGTGTTTTTCGGAAATGGATTTGTTTTGTTTTGTTGAGTTTCGGGATTGTGGTTTGTCGGGCACTTCAACTGCTGGGTATTTCAACTGTTGTTCTTTTCATGCCAGTGTTTTTGTTGTCTTTCTTTTAGCTTGTTGATCATTTCAGGTAGATATATATATATATATATACATACACACACACACACACACACACACACACACACACACACACACACACACACACACACACACACACACACACACACACACACACACACACACACACACACACACACACACACACACACACACACACACACACCCTCCCTAGCACACAATATCAGTAATCTAGATATGTACTCACACACACACACACACACACACACACACACACACACACACACACACACACACACACACACACACACACACACACCAAGTTTTGCATATAAGAAAAATACTTGTTTTAAAAGTTTTTTACAGAGAAAGAATATACCTACCAACACTGCATACAATAAGTATATGCAAGGTATGTAGATTTATATATGTTAGTCCTTACATAGCTTTTCAACGTACTGATTATATTATCCATTTAGAAGTAACTTTTACTTGTAAGAGTCTAGGAGTTTGGAAAAACATATTAAAGAGCACCATAGTCTATTAAAAACAGAGAGTCTAGTAATTCTTTATATAAGCATACTTTGAATTGCGAAAAATATAAACAAAAATATTTTCTCTGTAACAACAAAGGTGTGAATAGATATGAGGGGTTGGTATTGTAAAAATAAGTTAGAACCTATTAAGACAGAATGGCAAGTAAGAGGTGCAGATAGGTTCCGAAGACTAAATGAAAGCATTAATATTAAATGCTTTTTAAAAGAACAAAGATTAAAAATTAAACAGTATTAATTTTACTTTCATTAAGAAAAATGCATTTTATAATATGTTTTTAGAATGTTTTCTATTTATTGCTATGTATTACTATTCTAAGGAGGTGTGATAATTAATTGAATGCCAATTACATTTTATTGATTGTTTTATTTCATTAGTTGATGGTTGGCTCAAAATTTGTGGTTTGTGATGTTTTCTGGAGAAGTCTTTTGAGACGAAAGCATAATATTAAAATTTATTAATGCTAAATCAACTAACTACATATTTTTTCCTCCTACCATTCATATGTTGAAGTGTTTTTAAGTTATTTTGTTACTAGATCAATTTAAGGTCCTTAATCCAGTTATTCCCCCCATGCAAGAATGAGAAAAATCAGTCATATTTTTTTTGTCATGGTCTTTTAACCATGCTTTTTGTTTACACTGCAGTGCCTACATTTCTCAAAACTGAACAAGAAGAGAGAAGGGAGAAAGAAAGGAAAAAATAAGAACAACAGCACCGATTTACAATCCCCATTACACGTGAAAATAACTGAGAAAGCTTTACTTTATAGCATATAAAGAAATGCATACAGCATAAACATAGTACTATTAAGAAAAAAACATATTTTCTTTACTTGCAGTTAACTTTGTCCCCTCTCTTCTCCTCTCCAAAGCATTTTTCTGATCATTAATGACATGAGGTAGGGCATATACTTCAAAGTCCCCCACAAATCCAACAAGTTCTGAAAAAATCTAGCATTTCCAGATGTTCTCGTTCTGTCATATTTTACAAATATAATTATTGCATTGTAATTCGGCATTAAGTTACTGGTTTTATTACTGTTCATCTACATATCCCAAATTTTGTCCCTGCTTCATTTTCAACAATCTCTCAGTTCTTCTAGTCAAGTTGCATGCTCCCGTCTTTCTCTCCAACATTTTCCATTGAAATAGTTGATAAGATTTCACAGGTACATTCTCACTGTGGTCTTTATTACCAGAAGAACAAGAAGCAGAATCTCCTTTTTCATAGCTCACTTTTTGTTGGACAAACATTTGTATTTCTTCCTTAGAATGTACGTCATCAGAAAATGATTTGCCCCTCCAAGGAAGAATACATTGGAGACAGCTAATACAGCAGTTTGAATCTCACACCTATGTCTCAACATTCCCTGAAGAGTGAAAGGAATTTACTCCTCTTCTGCCTTGTGTACAATGAGTAATCATTGTCCACGAACACTCTGCTCCCTCCCACTTTTAGTATTTTGTCCTTCTGCCACAGTTTTTTCAGAATCAATTCATTCTGCTGGTAGGATTGCATCTTTACTATTAAAGGTCTAGGTTGCTTTCTTGTAGCTAGTTTTGGAGCATGCACATGATGTGCCCTTTCAACTAACAGTTCCCGATGTGGAATACCAGTCCATTTGCTTATTTGAGCTTTCATAAAATTAATGCAGTCTGTTCCTTCCAGCTTCTATTGCATAGCTGAAAATCTCAGGTTTTCACTATGTATTCTGCCTTCTAATTCTATTATTTTTGAAACATCTCTTACTGAGCAGTCTCATATTCAGCCAGCCTTTTCTTCATTTCAGCCTCTAAATTTTGCAGTTTTATAACCTCATCTGAATATCTGTTTAAAGCTTCTTCCATTTTTCCAGCCTTTTGTTGTTTGTTTTGATATACTCCAACACTTGTTTCATTTATTTTATTCAGGTCTGTGTAGAATTGTTATATCCTCTTGTAGGTTACTGGAACTCATGTCTGGAGGTTGCATTGTTTTTTTGATGAATAGCTGCAGAACTTTCTGCAGTCATTGTTTCTTCTTCACTTTTTGTGGCTTTATTAAAATTAATGTAGTAGGAAGGAGAGGGGTGATGGTCAAACTTGGATCCCATCTCATTACCTGACAGGACATCTCATCAGGTTGTCTGGTTGAGCTAGCCGTCTTATGAACAATTCCACCTACAATCACTTATTTCAAAAACCTTCCTTAAAACTATGAGTGCATTGACATCAGGGGTCACAATGTTAGGAGGTGGGCAACATTTTTCAAAATGTCTGCTTACTACACCTCTCTTAAGGGAAACCCACTTCTCAATTCCCATCCTTTTCCCCCCTACTGGAAATTACTGGTTCCAGATAGGCTGGAAAAGCATGGCAATGCATCCTTACCTTTATCTAAGACTGAATTAAAATACCTTATACACAGATGTTTTACAGATACATTCTTAATAAGGCACTGTAGTATATAGGTGTAATACCAGATGGTGATCTAAAGGGAACAATGCACAGGATTCAACTATATCCACAGTTAGTGCTCTAATATAGAAACCACGGATGTTATGGTGATGTGCTGTCAGTTAGCTTTTGTTAACTAATACTGTTCTATGTACTAAACCCCAAAGATCGCCCAATCAACACTGAAGGCAAACAGTTATACTAGAAACAATAAAAACAAAACAAAAAAAAAAAACGCACCTTTAGCACTCCCATCTACTAACCACTGTGGAACCTTGGCAGCTCAGTTATTAAAATAAACCCCAACATTGAAGGCAAACAGTCATACCAGAAACAATAAAAACAAAAAGCACACCTTGAGTGCTGCCATTTACTGACCACTGCGGAACTTTGGCAGTTTGGTTATTTTATGTCTACATTTAATAATTATAAATTATAAACTGGTTACCTATCTATATACTATAGAAACCGTTTTACAGTAATTGCCGCACATCGCTAGAACACACACCAATCCTCCCACTTCATTTTACACTGGCTCTCCCCTATCTTTTTCCAGCTAATATCTTCACAGTTATTTTACATATAGTTCTATAACATCCCTCGCAATACCTAACTCACTGGTATAAGATTACATACCCACTTCTTTTCTCCAGGTCTTTCCCTGTCTAATATCTATTCCTCCTTAAATCTTCACATTTGCTTTCTGTCACTTTTACAGTCCTACTGGTTTCAATTAGCTACCTTTTCTTAATTCAGTCTGTTTTCTACACGTCCAGATATAAAAAGTGAAAATACACACTTACAGATAGTCTCTGCAACACATACTAATGTTTGGAATGAGGTCTAACCCACTCTGTTCGCCCTTGCTATGCTCGGAATAAGTCCGCTCCCTTGCTCTACCCACATTCCCATCCAACCCCACTCTACTGACCTTTATACCTATTAGGACACTCCCCTTCCCCATCAACCAACTACAGCTAAGTCTCACTTTCACTTCAACCTCATTTACATCCACAACAATCTCCCTCACTCACACAGCATCTGTATTGTCAGATCTTCTCAGTCAAAACCCCCACCCAATCTCCCTATACCACAGACAGCAGCCACAAACAAAATAGTAACAAACCCTATCCACCCCTGTATACACCACTATAACATAACTAGAAGGGACTTGACTATCTACCTTGCCTCTCTGCAAGACAATATGCTGTATTTATAATAGTTACTACCTTCATTTTTACAGCACACGTAACCTCCTACCATCATTTAGTTAGCCACAAGTCCACAACAAAATCCTCCACCTCTCCAATCCATAAACAGGAAACAAAAAACAACTTTACTACTAACATCACTATCAATTTACAACCTCTCCAACTTCAGCTTTGCCTCATTAAAAGTACCCCTACCAACAAAATACCCCCATTTCCACAAAATACCACAACTTTATGTCAAAATACATAAAAACTATCATTCAAATAGCATCCCAAATCATACTCAGTGGTGACATCCACCCAATCCCGGCCCTACAAACTGGAACATGTGCAAAGCAATACTGCCACCTCTTTTTGACCCTAGCCCTGAGCAGCATACTACCATCACCCTGAATGATACCACAGTACAAGAAGAACATGATTGATTTCAACAATTGGCTAAGATTCTGGTGTCATTCTAAGGGGATCCAGTATCTGTCAGCCTGGGATGACATGATTGACAGACCTCGATGCTTTGCCAGAGATGGCCTGCATCTGTCTCCCCTGGGCGTCCAGATACTGGCCAAGGCTCTTGCCACTCCTATAGTGCCTTTTTAGGCAGTGTTCCAAAGACCAAATTACCACCATAACAGTTACAAACAAATGCAATCTGAGGGCCATGCTGCTCAGCGTTAGAAGTCTAAATCTCAAAATGCACTCAGTCAAAGCCCTCTTAAAATGGAGAACATTGACATTTGTACCATAACAGAGACCTGGTTTGAGGCACAGAAAGCACCCCTGCACTACCAGGCTACAACTCATTCCACACCTTTTGGCCCCAGAGCTTGGACTGAAGGTTCAAAGGCAGTGGTGTTTCCATATTCATAAAGGATGTGCATACCTCCAAACTGGTAGCCCAACATAATGCATCTGAGATACTTCAGGTGCAGCTAACATTGGGTAAGACAGTGATCCATGTCCCAAGACTCACACTCCACGTTCATAAGCACCTTGGAGAATATTAGGGTCCAACCTAATATCTTCATACTGGGCAACTTCAACTACCCCTCTATTAGTTGAGAAAATCTACTCACGTACCAATACACTTGCCCAACATTTCCTGGCATTCATTAATTCCAATGCCGTGGATCAGCTAGTTTTTACCCCCACTAGAGGTAGCAATATCCTTGACCTGGTCATTGCTAACATGGGCAAACATGGCTCTACACCAATAGTCAACTCCTCCCTGGTTAGATCCAACCACAAACTAATCACCTTGGATATGCACATCCCTCTCACCCCCCTTGTAAAGGAAACCACCATGAAAAACTTCTCCAAAGCTAACTCTGGGCTCCTAAAAATAGAGGTGGCTAACTTCACAGCACCCATGCAAATGGAGAATAGTTGCATGACCGCCAAATTATACACTGATGCACTGTACAAACACGTTTAGAACCAAGATGCTCTCCTTCAAAAAAAGGAAGCCAATCTGGTGGTCCCCTGCCATAAACAAACTCTACAACAGAAGGAGGAAACTGATGCAGAATAAGGTGAAGTCCCAAGACTGGAAAAACTCCCTTATCAGCCTCAACAAAAAGTTGAGATCCCTCATCAAATCCTCCAAAGCAAGCTATGAAAACAGAATTGTGGCATATAGTAAAGACAACCACAAAGCCTTCTATAGTTAATTAAGGAATCTCCACGGCAATACCCAGATTTGCTCTGAGCTACTGCACAATGGTACCTTCTATACCGAGCCAACAGATATTGCCAATATACTGGCTGACAGATTCAGTGCCAACTTTACTCCTCTCTTCCCCCCCAGAGGGCCAATCACAATACCAGTAGATTACCAGGCACACAGTATTACTGCTTCACAGGTTAAAACAGCACTGTGCAAGGCCAAAAATGCAGCTTCTATGGGACCTGACAATATCCCTGGCTGTGCCATACATGAACTACAAAATGAACTGGCACATCACCTGTGTGCCCTGTTCAATTACAACCTCACCTCAGGCTTTGTCCCTACTAAATGGCACACTGCTACAGTCATCCCTCTCCACAATGAAGGTGCAACTACAGACCCTGGGAACTATTGCCCCATTAGCCTGATGAGTCTGATATATAAAGCTATGGAATGCATCATCATGGACCTAATAGACAAGGATATAGGGAATCTCCAAACTCTGGATCCCACACAGTTTAGTTTTCTGAAAAGTAGAACATGCCTGCTCAACTTGTTTGACTTCTTTGAGTCAGTCACCAGAGTTGTGGATGAAGGTAAGGTGGTTCATACAGCCTACCTTGATCTGGCCAAGGCATTTGATACCATTCCCCTCTCAGTAATCATAGAAAAACTCACTAAGCTAGGCATCAACCCCTATATCACTAGGTGGGTTGAAAACTGGTTCACAGATAGAACCCACAGTGTGAAAGTAGCTTAGTCCAAGTCAGACTGCCGACAGTCATGAGTGGAGTCCCACAGGGTTCAGTCCTGGGTCCTCTCCTGTTTGGTATCTACTTCTCTGAAGTCCAGGCTAACATGAAGAGTCTCTGACTGACAAAGTTCACAGAAGATTGCAAGTTGGGAGCTATTATTAACTCTCCAGGTGATGTTAACATCCTACAGAAAGGCCTCACTGAGACCAACAGCTGGTGTCAGAACCATGGCCTTAAGCTCAATACCAAAAATGTGTTGCCATTCCCTTTGGGAAAAACCCGGTTCCCATGAATTACCACATCAATGGTAGTTTACTGAACACAGAAGTAGTTGTAAGAGATCTGTGAACAAAGGTTGACAGCAACCTCTCTTTTGACCACCACATTCCCATTGTGGTCAGAAAGTCCTTCTATGTGGCACATCTCATTACTAAGGGTTTTGTATCCAGGAAGAAAGAGGTCATTGTCTCCCTCTACTCTTCCCTCATTAGGCCAGTCATCGAGTACAAGGCCCCATTTGGCATGCACCTCACCAGACACCTGCAACAACTGGAGAGGCCACAAAACTACCTCACAAAGAGGATCCTAGGCCTTGAACACTTGCCCTATATGGACAAACTCAAAAAACTCCATCTATTCTCTGTCTCATATCGCCTACTTAGAGGCGATCTCTGCTTGACTTACAAAGCCATGTCTGACCCAGCTCTGTTAGAAATGCTACATCTAAAGAAATCCCAATCTCTTCGCACCATACACTCCAGAGATCTCAATCTCATTACCACAATCAACAGAACATGCTGGAGGGACAGGTTCATAACACAGAGACTGCCCATGCTATAGAATAGACTTCCCATACATGTCAAGCAGAGCACCTCACTGGCCCTCTTCAAGAGAAATCTTGATGAGTGGATGGGAAATAGAAAATTCACCCCAGGTATTACTCCACTGGCTCTGCTCGACAGAGGCACTGGGAACTAAGGTTGGGTGGCACAATGCCAGGGTAATCCTATGGGCAAGGCTTGTAAAGGCTCCAGGGCCATTAGCCTAGTACACACCTATGAACCTATGAAGAATGAGAGCATAACAATTTATTATAGCTTTGATACGTCCAGATTTATGTCAGCATTAGTGAATCTTATTGCAGCTGGATAAAAACTGTTCATGAATCTGGAGGTCCTGCAGTGGATATTCCATAACCTTCTACTAGAAGCAAGTTTAGTGAACCAAGCATACGCTGGATGAGAAGTGTCACTCAGTATTTTGAGGGAGCTCTTTTTAGATCTTAGTTCAAAGAGCTCCTGTAAGGTAGGAAGACACTATAGTGCCCACAATCTTTTCTGCTGTTCTTGTTATTCTTTGGAGTTTCTTCCTTTCAGCCATTATGCTGTTACCGAACCATACAGTGCAGTTGCTGGTGATAATGCTCTTGATGGCTCCTCTAGAGAAGATAATTAGAGCATTCATAGAGTGCTTTACTTTTCTCAGCCTTCTTAGAAAGTGTAGTCACTGATGGGCTTTTTTAATTAACTGGCCTGTGTTTGTACTCCAAGAAAGATCCTCTGATATATATATATATATATATATATATATATATATATATATATATATATATATACCCCCAGGAACTTGGTAGTTTGGACTCTCTCCACTTCTTCAACATCATTGATCTTGAGGGACATGTGAATGGCAGAGCTATTTCTGAAGTCAATAATAATTTCTTTTGTTTTATTGATGTTCAGGTCCAAATTGTTGTTATTGCACCATTCAATCAGGGAGTTGACCTAGTTCCTATACCCAGTCTATTCATCACAACTTATGTGTCCTACCACTGTGGTGTCATCTGCAAATTTGATGATGTGGTTGTTGCTAGCTTTTGCAGAGCAGTCGTGGGTAAGGACTGTAAACAGTAGAGGACTCAGCACACAGCCCTGGGGTACTCCAGTGTTGCTTGTAATGCTCCCTGAGTGTTGTTACCAGCACAAGACCTTTGTGGTCTTCCAGTCAGGAAATCAAGGATCCAGTTGCACAGCCCTTTATTTATGCCAAGGTCGATTATCTTTTCTATAAATTGCATTGGAATCATCGTATTGAATGCTGAGCTGAAAGCTATGAACAACAGTCTGGCATAGTCGTACTGCTCTTCAAGATGCTCTAATGTGAGGTGAAGTGCCACTGAAATGGCATCAGCAGTTGATCTGTTTGCCCAGTAGCCAAACTGCAGTGGGTCAAAAGATTGGGGTACCACTGTAGTCAAATGCCTTTTAACCAGTCTTTCTAAGCATTTCATTACATCTGATGTAAGGGTCACTGGCCTGTAATCATTTAGGCAGGTGTGGCTGGCTTTTTTGGGCAGAGGGGTTATGTTGACAACTTTGAAGCATGCTGGTACTTTCCCCTGAACAAGCAAGGTATTGAAGATGTTCGTTAGGACTAGGCTCAGTTGATCTGCACAACTTTCAGTAATTTCCCCAGAATGTCATCAGGGCCAGTAGTCTTCCTGGGGTTCAATTTTCTCAGTTGGTTCCTTACAGCCACAGCACTGAAGTGCTGCCTCCTTTTGGTCACTGAGAAGCTTTACAGCCTCCAGGTTGTTTTTCTCTTCAAACCTGCCATAAAATGTGTTTAGGTTGTCCAGAAATTCTGTGCTGTCATTGCACTGAGCTGACTTGGTCTTGTAGTTAGATGGCTGTTGAATACCATGCCACAGGCTTCTTGAGCCTTTTCCATCCTCAAAGCATCCTTGTATCCTCTTTCCATACTTCCTCTTGGCCTCTTTGACACCCTTTTTTAGATTAGCCCTTGCCACACTTAGACCCTTCTTATCCTTTGCCCTGAAATCAGTGTTTCTTGCCCTCAGCAACTCGTACACCCTGTACAACTGTACAACTCGTACCTGTTTAGCCATAGTTTTTGGTTGTCTCTTACTTTAATATTTTTGATGTTCATTACATCCTCCATGCATTTAGATATATAGCCATAGTTCTCTCAGTATATTCATCTGTGTTCACCAGATTGTTCACAGTGGTTGCCTCCCTGAAGACAATCACCTATCAAATTTCAATAATGCAGAAACTATTCACCAAGCTAAAAATCAACTCAAAAAAGCATGCACATATAATAGGTAGTTATACCCCCGTAACAACATTAACACAGTTGAATTCATCCTAAACTGCGTATCCCAAAACGTCCCCCAAGAAACAATCATAATGGGTTACTTCAACATCAAATGGGGGTCCTGTGACTCCCCGCACCTCACCAATCACATCAACCTACATGGTTTCAATCAATTAATCAAAACCCCAACCCAAACAGATAAAACAACTAAAAAGGAGTCCATCCTAGATTGGATACTCACTAACTGGCCAACTCAATCTTACCTCTCCCGGACAGCCTCAGCAATCACTTCCCCACCTTTGTAATAAGACACCATGCCAACCAATTAAAATCCTCCATCTTCAAACAAATTTGATATACAAAGAATTTCAAAACCCAAGACTTTATATCTGCACTAAATCAATGCAGCTGGAGACTACTCTCAACTTCCCCCCAGATAGTGCTGTAGAATACTTCAACAATACTTTCCTTAGCATTCTAAATCACCTCACTCCAATCAGGACTGTTAGAACTAAATCTAACTATGCCCCCTGGCTCACCAAAGATACCCGACTACTTCTAAAACAAAAAGATAATGCATGGGACTCATGGCATCACAATAAAACACAAACTAATACAGAGGCATTCCTGGAATTAAGGAACAGAGCCAAAAAACACCTTAGGACAGACAAAATAAGCTACTATACTAACATCCAATCAAAACAAAAAACAAACCCATAAATGTTCTGCGCTGCCATCAATAAAATTATGCAACCGAGAAAAAACAGTACTCCACCCCCAAACATTGATACCACCACCAATAATATAGCCACCCAATTCAACCAACACTTCACCAAATCTATTCTAGATCACACTAACAATAATACTCCTACTACACACCCAAACTTGTCATCCTCACCCATAGTCCAAAACTGTTTCTCATTAGAACCTCTCCCTACTAGCACAATATATAAACATCTGAACAAACTTAAACCCACAACCCTGGCTGCTGATAAATTACCTGAAGACTTCCTTGAGATTGCAGCCAGTCACCTCCTATCCTGTCTCCAGGCTCCATGTCTGGGAAAGAAAAATCACTGTTCCATGTGTTCGGGATTTAGTGCTTTCGATTTTAAGGGGTCAATTAAAGAGCGTTCACTCTTTTAATCATTTGAGGTTATAATATAGATCCCCTGTCTCCCTGCTAATTAACTGCTCTTTGTCAGAGTGCCACATTCTGTCACTCCAGAAAATTTCATATATAATACCACTCCATAAAGGGGTTAACTCACTGGAACTTACTAACTACCGATTGATCAGTCTTCTATCTCCCCTGTCAAAAATCCTCAAAAAATGTATACATTCCCAAATAATCAACTACCTCCTTGCTAATAAACTGATGTCCAACACACAACATGGATTTTGTCCTTTTCATAGTACCACCACAGCCCTTATTAACTTTTCCAATTATGTAAATCAACACCACAACAATGGCAACCTTGTCTTCACTTACTTCCTAGATCTCTCCAAGGCCTCTGATACGGTCTTCCATACCAAACTACTTACTGTGTTCTCTGAACTTAATCTAAGCCACTCCACTCTAACCCGGTTCCAGGACTATCTATCTAACCTTCAAAATGGCTGTAAAATGGCAAAATTCCTTATCTCCCCTCATACCCGTAACCTTAGGTGTCCCCCAAAGATCCATCCTTGGCCCCTCCTCTTCACCATATTTATCAATAAACTTCACAAAGCTACCTGCATGCCACTCTGGTCTAGTATGCTGATGACTCCACCCTAATCTGTTCCACCACATCACTCACTGAACTCCAAAAATTAACACAAGAATATTTTGCCGCTGTCGAAACCTGGTTAAGCAACTCTCAACTAATACTAAACCCCAAAAACACAGCTAATGATATTCCATCCTACAAAAGCCATAAATGCCATTCCTCCATTTACAATATACTCAGATAACAACACCCCTATCACATCGGTCTCACACAACAAACTGCCAGGAGTCATCATAGATCACAACATGAAATTTGATATGCATATCGCACATACAATAAAGAAGTCCATAAAAAACTCGGAACCCTATACAGATGCAAAAAGTACCTCACCAACAACAAAAAAGCCACCATGGCTAGAACCCAACTTGTCTCCACACTTCTCTATGCCTCCCCATACTCATCAATTTAAATAAATCAGACTTAACAAAACTAAACACTTGCTACAATAAAATAGGCAGGTTTCTTACAGACTCACTCTACAGTACACTGGCTAGAATTTCCAAACCTTCTCACTTTTAACTAACTTACAATAGCCTACCAAATTCTATATAATCCCAAAACACTCTACCAACAAAGCATTAGTCAATATAACCAAAAGCAAAAATAGCTCTGGGGACTCCCTCTACTCTTCCTCTATCTCAAAAACATGAAACGGCATCCCCCTGGAAATCAGGACCACAGCAAACAAAAACAACTTCAAAAAACTTCTCTGGTCCCATTTATATAAGTCATGGATCTATAATTGTGCAGACCCTGGGTAGCTCCCCAAAACAGATCTATAACATACACTCTACATAAATGTACTGAAACTATTCCTTCATAATAGTACTCTATAATAGTGATCAACTATGCTTAATCACTATCCCCTCCATTACATAATAAAGCTCTCCAACTGTTACTGCTGAACTATATACACCTACAAGGGGGTGCAATCTTATCCCACTTTATATTAAGGTATACTGTATGCATTTGCTCTATAAGCAAATTGCAAATGTTGAATCATGTATCATTACCCTATGGTGATGTTTACTGATTAAACATACATCACCTCCTTTCTTTTGTTCTGTACTCAAATAACGTGTTTTATTGTTTCTACTGTACTAACCATTATATTATCACCAAATATCTGAATGTATTGCCCAACAACAGTATTATATGTTCATGTACTTTATTGTATGTTTATCCATTTTGGATAGTACCTCGTTCTGTACTTAATTTACCTGTGTTTTATTACATTTATTGTACTCATCTCTGTGGAGCCTTTCTCCCTGGGCCTTCACTGAAAATGGCCTTCCTGCCCAGTCAGACTCTCCCGGTAAACAAGGTAAAATAAATAAATAAATAAATAAACAAACAAACAAATAAATATATAAATGCATAAATTAATAAATTAATAAATAAATCTGCCACAGTGGATGTGGCAGCCAGTGTGACAGGAACCAGCTTTGTCATATGCTATTAGTTGTGGGTCCACCTCTGTTTCTTGTTGTGGATGTCAGTGTAACTTTTATTCATTTTCCTGTTAAGGGTACGCTGGTATTTGAAACTGAAAATGATGAGTTAGTTTACAGGTGCAGGTATAAAATATCATCCTCCAAAGTGATCCTTTTTCTAATGGTTCCATCAGAACTTATGGCATCCAACACGCTAGCACCAACAGGGGAACTACTAACCCCCAATGATTCCCAACAAAGGTGTTTCAAAGGGAAATTTCAAGTTGCCTGTGACAGTCCTGTGATGGTCAGCAGCATTCTGATGCCCTACTCACACCAAGGCAATCACCCTGGAAGGGGGTAGTCTGTGGTAGCTGCTCCTTTCTGTTACTGGCACAACTTTCTGTGACCCAAGCAATGTAAATAAACTATCAAATAAAGTTTTCTTCCTCTAAATGACTTCCATTGCATAAAAACCCCACCAGCAACAAGTGGCATACAAGAAAGCATAAACATTCCTTGAAAAAAAAAAAACATCCAAGGCATCTTAGTCCCACCACAATATTAAAGCCCGACATATTATTCATGATTGTCTTTACTAGTAAACTGACTTAGAACCTCTGGCCAATATTTGTTTTAAGTAGGCCAAATATCTATACTCAACAAGTTTTTTTACATAGTCATCCTTTAGCATCCGCCTCCTATTTCCTCCAGTGGAGACCACATATGCTGTTTAGATCTTCAAGATATTTACCTGCACATAAAGGTCAGAAATGCTGTAGAAGTTTTCACCACTTTTGCATAGCGCCTAGTCATTCTAAATTCAAAAGTATTCCTGTTTGTCTTAGATTAATATTTTGAATTTTAAGAACTTACATGATAACAATGGGACATCCATTATGTTAAACTAAACTGCTTCCATACTTACAAATTTGGCTGTTAGCAGACAGCAGCAAAGAGAGGTTTGTGAAGAGAGATTCTCTATTACAGGTACCTGAAGTTCTGAGGTAACTGTGAACTGTGACAGATTTCTCCAGACACTAGCTAGTCCAGCTCTTAACTTTAGTAAGCTAAGAGATCTGAAGACACCAATACACATATACAGTCTCAGATATCCTCTCTGTGATTCTTCAGATTGTCTCACAGACAATTATAGCCAGACTTCTTAATTAATTAATATATTTACTGGTTCCCACTGCAGCTGTATGCCATCAGCCATGTCTTGGACCTCTCCTTGATCTCCTATTTTGTCTTTCCCAGGCCCCTGATTAATTTACTCCTCATGGACAGGGGCCTCTAAATGGGGAGACTCTAGTGTAGGCGACTAGAGAATTGAGCAGAGAGGATATCAGGACATTCCAGTATGGTGCTATCCTAACAACTGCAGTGGGCTTTTTGGTATGTCCTACCAACTCTCCTGCCCAATAGCCAGTCTGAGTTAATGTATTAGCCTGGACTAGTTTTTATTTTCTACTGACAGATAATGTACTTGGCAGAAACCTCTACTTTCCTTCTGGGATAGATGATTTGGCAAAAATTCTGTTTATTCACTGCCCCCAATGGAATTATCAGTCACTGTGTTTGCTAATCAAGCCTAAGCTTCCAGGGTCACAGTAGCATCTCATTTCACTGCACCATTGAGTTGGCTCCAGATGGACCTTATCTCTGGGATCTGGTGGATATGATATAGTTGATTCTAGTGTTCCTCATGAAATGTTTCATAAGAAAATGCTTCATAGACATTCAAATTTCAGTGGTTTCAGGGCTGTGACCTGCTGAATGTCACAGTTAAAAATCTCATAAGCATGCAACAAGTATTATCATTCTAAGTTTGACTATCCAACCTCTTTGAGGCAAAATCCTGCACATGCATCCTACAGAACATAGGGATGAAGACATAACACAAGGACCATTGGCAACCCAATGCAATCATAACTTTAAAAAAATATGTACTGTACAGTGGGGCTTCATACCCACATCATCCTTTCGTTACATAATAAACTCAACAAGTTATGATTTCCACCAGTAGTGTGTAATTTGGCCTAATAAGGAGTCATAAATCAATATAGACATGTTGGATATAAGAGTTCTTCAAATAATGGAACCATGAATATAGACAGTTTCAGTTTTAGTGCAGTTGAATAACAAGTCAGTAGTTTAGTATATCAAAGTAAGGGGAAGCATGTTCATACCTTTACATCAGGAAGCCAAACAATTATGGGAATGTGGTACTTCTCTTGGTGGGTCATATTTTGGATAAGGGGGGTTCAGCTGCCTAGCAGACAGACTGATCAGCAACCTTTTTATATATAATAACGTATTGATTTTACCCTCCTCAGTAAAGATGACCACCACAAAATGGACTCCACCTGTTCAACTATCTCTTTTCACCCTCCCAATGAAAAGAACAGGAACTCTGTCAGACATAATTGGAAGGGAATTCTGTAGGCACTTTTTCCTCTTCCTCTGATAACCATCTTTCTTTACAAAATAAGCAATCTTGAAGTGACAAAGATCTTGATTGTTGAGATTATGATTTCCCCTTTATGGCCCAAACAAAGCTGGATTCCAATCTTTTATTACTGCACTGCTGTTCTCTCTTTACATCTCCCTTGTCACAAGCATCTAGTTATGCATTCAAATGGAAAGAGTCACATAGGTCATCAAGCTCTCACTTACAAAAATGGCTTATCAGATTTTATTTGTCCTCAGATAATCAAACTATTCTGATACAGTAGCTTAAATTTCAACAATGTCTCAGAAACCTTCAAATGAAATGCATACTGACAAGAGAGAGTACTTTAGTCTAGGTAAGAGCTGAAGAGGAAGACACCATTTTCTTCTCTTCCTTTCCTTGTCCTCCCATTCCTTTTTGAACTGTATGAATCTAATCTGAAACATTTCACTACTGAAATTCATTTCATTTTGGCTTCTAATTTTCACACCAGCCAGGATACTAAGCCATATTCAACAAATTCAAGGCTTAGTCAAAGATATGTCTGTACTATAATTTCCTATTAGGGATCAGTCCTTTACTTGGATATACATTTATATGATAAAAAAAATAGTTTTACACTCTTCATGTAACAGCTTCAGGTGATCCATTTCTTAATCTTGAAAAACAACTTTTTCATGTAGCAAAGACTAAACCAGGAAGATTTCTGAGACATACCTTTCAGTGTTACAGATTTTCACAGAATGTCCAGATTTTTGCCTCATATATTTGCTCCATTTTCATAAAATAGTGTTTTTTTAGCAATCATTGGCAAATCATTGAAGATTTAAGTCAGAAAATAATGACAGACATTTTAGTTTCAGACTTCATACCCTTTAAACAATTCATGCTAATGCAAAACCTGTTATTCTATCTACTTTCTAAATTTGTAAGAGCAATATTTAAATTTTTTGCCTATTTTTGGGCCTTTGTCCCCCCTTTATTGATGGCTTTGTCCAGATTTCTTTCTCTAAAAGGTTGGGTTGAGAGGTATGTTCTGAGCTTCAGGCTCTGACAACCTCTTTATTTTACCTTGTCTCCAATAACGATAGAGTACAGCCCTTTAATTATGCCTGAAGTATTGACAGAGCTCAATCCTAAATCTTTTCTTAGTGTTATAATCCAGGTGGACAATTTCTTTACACCACTAAAGTTCACAGACTGCTCACATATTATTAAATGGATGCAACAAAAAGCCTCAGAAAAAGATGAAAGACTTCATCCAACACTAATGGCAGAGAGGACAAAAAAGTTATTAAACCAAGCCTGTTAATGCAGCTTTATAGGTGCAGTGATTTGCAATGTTTCCCCAAAGCAAAGCCTACCACACAGTTTCTACATCCATGGCATTCTTATGTAGTGAGTGGCCAACTGGACATGTTGACACATTTTTGTTAAGCACTATAAACTGGACATAATCACTATATCCAGCTTTTCCTTCCGAATCATAATCATATAGAGTATGAGCTTACAGGATTCGGTCAAAATAAATGAGCAGGTGGGCAATCAGTTGCCTGTTAGTTCAGGCTGGCAGAGGTCTCTTCTGATACAAAAGTTATACATACCCATCATGATGATTGATCTGAGAGTAGAACTTTGTCTACAGGAGGTATCCTACACTTTTTCCACCAATTTTATCTTTTCCTTCCCCCTTTTTAGCACTATGTCTATAACTGGAGAATTCTAAAAAGTGTCATTATCCAGTTTATTTATTTTTATTTATTTATTTGGTTTTGTTGATCGGGAAAGTCCACTGGGCTGAAATGAGCCCGTTTGCAGGGGAAGCCCGGGGAGAAAAGCTCTATAGCATTATACAAGAAAAATATAAATTTGTTTAACACGCATTACCAAAATGCAGTTGAGTTACAAAAAGAGTATTAGTCAGGAGAATCAATTGGGATATTATACTTGATATGGTTAGAAGTTATTGAGATCAGCTTTGATTTGTGGCAAAGGTATCCAATGTATAAGAATTTAACATAGAGGACAGATAAGCCATAATTATTTAGTACACTTTAGGTGGTAGGGCACCAGGAAGTTAAGAGTGTTAGAGATCCTGATGCCAGTGCTTCAGTTTTTTTAATGTACCTGTAACCATAGCTCTTCTCACACATCTAACATTACTCATAGCTCTTGATTACTGCTGTTATGAATTTTTGTAAATCTTGCATTTCAGTTTTATAGTATAATTGTGCAAGCTTGGCAAAAGCAGTTGTAAGTGACATAATGGTTTTGGATCTGGTTTAAATCAAAAGAATATTGTATCGAAAACTGTCTTCCATAAATCCGTATATATATATATATATATATATATATATATATATATATATATATATATATATATATATATATATATATATATATATATATGTCTATACATTTAAGATCAGTACAGGTGAGCTGCCAATTATACTTTTTTCATATTCTGCTAATGATTCATTTGTATATCACCTGTATTCTGATAATGGCTCATTTACTCTTTTATTATTTATTAGCCAATAACTGTGAATATTCACAGTCATCAGTGTAACAAAATGCAGGTAGTCGAGGCAGTAATACCTTAAGCAGGTTTTTGTTGATAAATGTCTACATAAATCACAGATG
This sequence comes from Protopterus annectens, assembly GCF_019279795.1. Classification (NCBI taxonomy): domain Eukaryota; kingdom Metazoa; phylum Chordata; order Ceratodontiformes; family Protopteridae; genus Protopterus; species Protopterus annectens. The sequence goes on along the minus strand of NC_056726.1, from coordinate 338,102,101 downwards.
TTCATGAATAAAGTACCCACACCCGTGAAGTCTAGCTGCAGGGTGCCGGCTGAATTTCTGAGAACTGTAGGCTTAGCTACTGAATAGCAAATCTGCAGGTGTGAATGTGGAGGATCATTATATAAAGAGTCTAATAATATAGATGCTGGATTATTCTTTCTAGTCTGAAGTACAGTAATCTCAAAGTTGTTTTTTTATAAATAGCTAAGCATTGCCTTCTCCTAAGTCAGAGATGAGTTGCAGTGTTCAATTCACCAGTTATAAATCTTTTGGAAGCAGTTGTTTTTTTTGTCTGAAACACAGTTTAATTTTCAAGCTGTCTGTAGCTACAGTATCAGGTGTCACACTTCTTTTAAGGAGGCATGGCTGCATAGAGCCTGTTATTTGTTATTCAGTTATTTAGTATGTTGCATTAATTAGACCTAAACAGAAAACTGAACCTCTTCTGTAACTGTAATACATAATAATGGAGCATTTATCATGGACAGAATACTTTCTGATTGTAGACTACAATGTTCTTGCTTTTCAAAAGGCAGGTCTTAAAGTCTTACACTATTTGCTAAAACCACATTTAGTTATACTTAATGTCAAAAACTACACTCTTTAATTTAGACTTCTGGGAAACATTGCAATTTTCTCCTTTAATTATGAATAGGCCAGACTCTTACTTGTTTTTCATTTCTGTAGTCAAACAACTGTGTAACTATTAAGTACTAAACAGATTCTAAGAAGATGTTTAGTCACTTTTAAAATATTAGTTGAAAAGAAAATCTGTTCCAGTGTAAAAATGACAGCTTACATAATGCACCAAGGGTGCTTTGAAATGAGGAATGGATTAACTGCATTTAATATATATCAATTTCCCAAATTCAGGGAAGCTCCACTGAGGGTATTAAGTCATTTTAAGCCTAAACAGAAAGGACAATGTTCCTACAGTTTCAATACCATTCATATAAACTATACCTATGATTTTACTATATATCTGCTGTCTCCACATGCATTAGTTTAAAGCTGTGATTCTCATACCTCACAGCTACTGTCCATTTTGCAAAGTTCCCCAAATCCAGCTCTTAAAAGAGTGTCTGCTCAACTGCTATACTCAGACTGCAGGGCAGACAGCTCCAATTTCCACTTTTTGTTGGCTAAGTTTTACAGGGAATGACAGCTGAGTTTCCCATAGCTCATCACAGTCAAGGGGGGCTGATTACAAACCATCTCTTATTAGGTGCTTTGAGGTGTATTCAAGAATCGCCCACATGGCACTCTAGTTAAGTGAATGGTTAGGGGTTCACTACTGAGAGAATAATGAATGATCACTGGCATTCTTTCTGTTGCTGCTTGTTCTGTTGCTAAAAGCTGAAGAATAACAGCAGCTGCAGTATAAGCATTGCAAAGCATTTAGGTCATGATTTCTTGACTCTCAAAGGTGCCAGATGAATGGAAGGGAGGCAGGGAGCATCTTCTATGTCTGTAACAATAAGTAACAGCAAATGTGTCTATGTTTGTTTGATGGAAAACATGTCCAAGGCGCTCTACCTATTAAACTTATTAAATATGTGTTTCCTGGTGGAACACTGGAAATGTATTAGTGTGACATTATAGGAATTATGGGAAATGCATAAGTATTAGACCAGACACCATGTGTACCATGGTAATAATCATCCTGAAGCTCCACCAACTGTTTCAATGAGGGCAAGTCCCAGAATGTATTTTAGGCATAGACCTGCACAGCAATTCTTTGCAGGTCCAGACAGATCAGCAAAAATTGCTAAAGCTCAGGTCTAGCTAGTGTAGTCATTGCAAAACAGAGGAAGGAAGAAGGATTTTCTCCACTGATGGCTAAGGGGAAACTTCACTTGCACACATGAACAACTATTTGGTTACAATTATGACAATGGTGTGCTCAACAGAGATGAGTGCAGCTGATCTTAGTATAAAGCAGACAATATGAAATAAATATCAATGAATAAATAGCTGTAAACTTAGAACTTGGTGCTACATTACCCAGAAATAGCAGCAATTAATTTACTCTCACTACACACTGACAACTGCTCCAAGACAGCCCCCACAGCAGGCCTGTACCAAGCCAGGTGCAGACAATGCAAACAGTGAAATTAAGTGGAAAACAGCAGTTAACCCAACAGAACTTCATCAGAATTAGACAAACATATTTATATTCAGTATGAATAATGCAGACATTTTTCACTCAAATAACTTTGTTGGGTTATTATTGTGTTTCAAATATTCAAACCAGATTTGGAATGGTTCAAGCATAATTTATTTATTAATTTATTGACATTTGGTGACCGGGAAAGTCCAACTGGGTCAGGAACCCATTTTCAGTGGAGGCCCAGGGAGAAAAGCTCTAGCAAATACAGACTATTATATAGTTTATACAATTTAGTTAACAATGACATTTTCACAGCAATTTAAACATTTCTAAAATTCAAAAGGTTGATACTATGCAATAAGAAAAAAAAACAGTAGTTTATTTATTTATTTATTTTACATTTGTTGACCGGGATAGTCCAACTGGATTCATGTCCATTTTCAGCAGAGGCCCTGGGAGAAAAGCTCCAAGGTAAACAGATAAAAACAATGTAAACATATTACAAATATGGAATTGACAAAGAATACATAAGCAAACATGTATAGACAAGTTCAACAGGTTAGAGTTACTCCCTGGTGGGAGTCAAGGGACAATTCAACAGTATTTTGTTTAATAGATTTTTCACATTCATGCTGAGAGCTAGCCAGGCTTGTTGCAGTGGCAAAGCCAGTTTAGTGCCAGATGTTGTTTGAGTTTAGCTTTAAACTGGACTACGGAGGACAGCAAAATAACATCAGTTGGAAGCGAGTTCCAGGCATAATAATATAGTATCAGTAGTTATTTTTTTTTTTATATTCAAGTTGAGGAGCATAGAAAAAAAAGCTTAAGCATAAGCTGGTAGAGCAGAGGAAAATTAGACCTAAGGGTGAAAAGGTATATTAGTTAAGGATAGTAAGAGTAGTACATAGAAAATATAAAAGAAATTCAAGAAAAAGAGGTTAACATGATAGTTTAAACTGTGTGGTATGGGAATAAATTATTGCATGAAATTTACCTTTGCATAAGCAAATTAAAATTTGCATATAAACTATTTAGAAATGGCTCTGGAAATAGGTAGGCTAAGGGACAAGAGAGAAAAAGGAGGGAGAAGAGTAGAAATGGGAGATAGAAACTGGGTGAAGAACAGATAGTGAGGGAAAAGAGGAAGTGGTGGTTAGGAAGTAAGGTAATAAGACGTTGTGATGATGGAGTATGAATAGGTGGGGAAGGAAGATAGTTGAAAGATTAGGAAATTAAATGTAGTTATCTTTTTAGTAAGGACCAAGGACAGATACAAGTGTTGAGAAGATAGTTTTTTTAGTGTAAGCTTGAAAGTCTTAAAAAGTTTCTAAGGCACTGATATTTGTAGGTAAGGCATTCCATAGTTTTACAATACTACTGGAGTAAAGACTATGACTGGCTCTATTGTTAGGTTTGTATATAGTTATACTTTGTTTTTGTTTTTGGAACAGAGAGTTCTGGATGGAGTGTAGGAATGCAAAATAGGTTTTAAGGCAGGGGAGCTATTTGATGTGTATGTTATTTTGTGTGCAAAAGACAGTTGTAAAAAGTCAAGATGAATTTGAGCCAGTTTAATTCATTAAGAGTGTAACAATGGTGAGAGTGATAAGATGTGCCTGTAGTAGATTTGGTTATCTTATAATAGCACAACTGAAGCTTATTCTTTAGGGACATACTGTATGTAGGTTGGTGAATATGGCGGCACCATACAGGAGAGAGGGGAGCAAAAAGGTATTGGCAAGGTTTTTTTTTTTGGTAGGTATATCCACGAAATGTTTATCCCCTGATTCAATAAACTCCATGCAAGAATAGCACTAGTCTTGCATGGAGTGGTTTGTGTCCATATAGCACAGCAGCGTGCCTTGCATATTTGTGTTGGGAGGTTGGCCTAATGGTTAAGGTGCTTGCCTTGCAAGCACAAGGTGCAGGGTTTGAGTCTCACAAGGGATAATTGGCTAGGCTTAAAATGGCTTGCAAGGGCAGTTAGCTTAGTACTATAATAATAATAATAATAATAATAAATGAAGGTGCGCTGCTTTTCTACCTATATGGACATGAACTGTGAACGAGTGCAGGGAGTGTTCCAAGTAGTGCACGGACATTGAACACACCCCCTGCACTCAGAAAGTGCTGTACGGCACTTTCTACATTGATCTGACATAATATTAGAGATTTATTCTAATATTATGCCAGTATTTCAGTGTACGAGGACATTTAAATGAAATAAATAATCATTTCAGTGTCTGCGGACACTGAAATAAACACAGCAGCAAGAAAGCAATGCAGGGTGTGTGACAGGTTCTGTAACACACCCGCTGCATTGCCAAAGTGCTGTATAACACCTCCGCAACCTGCTAAAAGGGAGACAACACACATATTGCCCACTAAACTTAGAAAGTTGATAGAAAACAGGTCATGCAATAGCATGAATTACTGAAGGGTAGAAGTCTGAAAGCAAATGTATGCCAATATACTCTGACAACAGTGCACGTGGACAAAGGCACAAATAATAGGGGGAAAACACAATAAAATAGGGACACATCTGACAAATTGCCCTCACACACTTAGAAAGTTGATAGAAAACAAGATATGTATTAGCAGGAGTCCCTTAAGGATAGAAGCCTGAAAGCCAAATGAATGCTGTTATTTCTAATGGCTCATTGTGATGAAACACAACCTTGTTGTACCTTTTTGCGCGAACAGGCGTGGTTTGAATACCGGGAGTGGTAGTCTGCTGTATGCATAATTTCACCCGAGAATTTATGTGAATATGTGTAGAAACAGTCAGGTAGTGTTAACAGAAATATCCTCCACAGGTCTGCCAGGTAAGAACATTTTTCTATTAGCTGTAAGAAGGCTGTACTAATACACTGTGTGTAGCACTTCCACTGTCCAACCTCAAGGCTGAAAATGACAGCAAGATAAGTACATACACCAAGCGGTTTCTTCTGATAAATGTCCCTCAGGTGTCATGCTGTCATGGCTAGTGGTCACCGCTGCCAATACCCAGGGTGACAGATAGAAATCCAGGTGAAGTATGGCAGTAGCACACACACACAGCATGAGTGCAGGGCACCCCTGTCAGTGTCACATATGTAATCTTGAATATGTGAATATATGTAGAAACAGTCCGGTAGTGTTAACAGATATTTCCTCCACAGGTCTGTCAGGTAAGGAAATGTATGTATTACCTTTAAGAAGGCTTTAGTAATACACTGTCTACAAACATTCCACTGCCCAACCCCAGGCCATAGGTAGATGTAAAGTGAGGTCATACCTGGAGAGTAATGAGTGGAGTAATGATCAGTACAGTTGTGAACAAGTGAAGCCTATACAGTTGTTAACTGACATCTCTCTCTCTTCCCCACCTTATCTACATCAGTAATTCATATACATAATCAACGGGTATGTTTCTCTCCAAACCTGCTGTTGTGCCATGTGTCCTATTGTTCTACAAATATTGAACAGTTTGATTATTAATGTTCCCCGTTCAAATACTATAATTGGTGGCCTGTTCATATCAATGTAACTAGCATGCCGTTATAATGTCTACTGTGGTTCCATATATGCATGTTTTCTGTTTGCTATGCAACTGCTTCAAATCTGTTTTATGGGGTCAATTGGAACACCCATGCATACATGCTGTTATAACTAATCTCGAAATGTGTTGTTCATGACTAACCAACATATTTTGTAAAACCTCAACACCATAGCACATCTGGGAAGGCAGATCCCAGTGGATCCACCTGTCCCATCTCATCTGGCCATGGCACCAGGCCCCAGCCCATCTGGGATCCTACCCAGGACCTCCTCGTCCTCTGGTCCTGCACCACCTTCTGGTAAAACCACCTTAGGGGACAGGGCCTGTCTCTACCCCAGGAGTGGGCGTGGACAGGAAACCTTCACCCATAGCCAGGTCCGGGGTTTGGTGCATAGCGCCATCCAAAAGGAGTTTTGTGGACAGCTGCACCAGATTGAGGGCTGCCTGGCACAACTTGAGGGTCAGCCTGCCCCTCCTGTCCAGCCCCCAGCACAGCCACCTTTGGGGCCCTGAAGGTGCAGTGGTGATTGCCCATGGGTGGGGACCTCAGTCCCACTGCATCCATTTGGGGGCTCATGGGCATCTGATTCCCAACAACTCTCCCCGTACAAGATGTTTACTCCCCCACATGTGTCATATACCACCCTTGTCTGCTGTCTTGTCTGTCTTCCTACCCAACTTACATCCCCAAATATACCTACTATCCTTCCCCAACATTCCACTCTCATCTTAAAAAAAAGGGCATCTGTTCTGAAAAAAAAATTACGCCCCATACATAGCTGTCCATTTTGCAGATGTTTCCACTGGGGACATGTAATCTGGTCCAACTGGTTTGACAACACATTACTGTTGTCCTCCCCCCTCTCTCAGGGGTTTGAGTGTCCAAATTCACCTCCAAATTCTGTAGAAATTCACAGTTGTTGCTGTAGAAGAAATGGACAGCTATGGACCTTTCCTACACCTGTCCTGCACATCCCTAGCTACCTTTCATACTGTACTGCCCCTTTTTTTACCACTTTCCTATCACCCCTTTTTCTTTTCTTTTAAAGAAATTAGTGTGGGTATAAGTGGAAATAACCGGTGCTTAGTGAAGCTAAATCTGATTAACTGTAGCTTGGTATCGCTTAGCGTCGCGTAAACTCATGAAAACCAGCTTACAACTGCTTAAAAGTGCTTTAATCACTCTGTATCCATCAGACCTTCTTCTGCCCATCAACAAAATAGTCATCCCTGCAAAGTCTCGAACATAGGATGCTGTGCTCTACAATCACAGCAACATACCACTACATCATCTGAGCTGTGAGAATGTGCAATGCTTTAACCAACATATCATGCATTCTGGTCATTTAACATTAATGAAAAAAAAATCAGTCCTAAGTCTTGAATAAAAAGATATGTGACTCGATAAAACCACAGCTTTATTGTAATTGTAGAATCACTGACTTAGCGCTTTCACCCATAACATTGAGCTTCTTCAGAGTCACACTCAAAAAAATCAGGACTTTTATAGTCTTAAATAGGCACTCAGTTAAATATAAAAAAATCCATTAAAATTAATTATCCAATTAACCACTTAACCCAGCCCCTGCTGCAAAGAAAAAAGACAGTATAAGAAATACTGTGATAAAACCACATCTTAAAACAGAAAAAATGGTTGTTAATAAACTGTTTCATGTAAACCCCTTTGGTAAGTACTTTGTCCAAGGAAAGTTAAACATGTAATACATGCTTTTTGCTTTAAACCCGGGCCGAATAACCCAAAAGGGAGGGGAGTGTCCATATTCATCAAGGACACTGACACCTCCAGGTTAGTATCATCTGTTAAATAAACTGGGATTTATGTTTCAAAACACTTGCAATAGAAATGTTTTCATTAATGCCTGGTGTTTTTGTTGCATCCAGGCGCAACTGCCAATGGCATTCTCTCAGCTCTAGTAAGGTTTTAACATCACCTCCCATGTCTTTTTTGGGCACCCTGTCAATAACAAAAAATATTAACTTTTTGTAGTTGCTACACATCTTACAGTGCTTAAATAAAGCACTTGTAGGCTTCTTGTTTTTTATGTCTCTGTTATGTTCCAAAATACATAGCCTTAATTTATGTGTGGTCATTCCTACATAAAATGCCGGACATGATAGACAGGTGGCTACATATACTACCATGTCAGTATTGCAATTATAGTACTCTGGGCAGTTTAGTTTTCTTTTGTAAATGTCTATGTGTACATAAGGTCCGTCATTAATAAACTTGCAAATACTGCATGTGCCACACTTATCCATCCATGAGATGTTACTATTAGTTGTCCCTGCACCTCTTTCCGACAGCTCTTTTAAGTTGGAACCCCTACTGTCCAAGCCCGAGATTCATTAACAGTAGGGGTTCCAACAGCTCTTTCAAGTTGGAACCCCTACTGTTAATGAATCTCGGGCTTGGACACAATACTTCTTTTAAGTGTGAAGGAAATACACTGTCCCATATTGTCTGGATAATGTTCTTAATTTTCATATCTGAATCATTATAATCCAGCACCATTGCCATAGAGCTGTTAGTAGTAAGTTTATTAATCTCAGTGGTATTACATGAACCAACACTTCTACTTGAATCCAAGAGAATAGGTCTAAAATTACTGCTTCTTCTCATTTCGACATCCTTACTTAACTTAGTCAGTAAATCCATTGGATACCCTCTATTTAAAATCTAAAATAGTCATTCTGACTAATAAGCCTTAACAATCAATTCATTTGACCCTTCGCCACATATTTCTTTTGAAACTGAGGGTGGCAACTCTCATAATGTAAAAAAATAGTTGCTGTATGTTTTTGTATGGTAAATGTTCAAATGTATATGGCCATTCTCTTTGTACAAAAAATATCTAAAAATTCAATCCTATCTCTGTCCATGTGACTTGTAAATTTTAGAAAAAGGGGTCATGTTACTCAAATAACCAATAAAATCTTCCAACTCTTGTTTTGAGCCTTTCCACAAAATCAGTATGTCATCCAGGTACATTAAGTATGTCATGATCTTTGACATATAGACAGAATTAAATATGTGTTGCTGTTCCCATTCTGCCAACACCAGGTTTGCAAAGATGGGTGCACATCTGGCACCCATTGCAACCCTGTTCATCTGCTTGCAGTATTCCCCATCAAACAAGATTAAATTATTGGATAATACCAATTCTAACAAATCCACAAGCAGGCCTCTTTTTACATGGTGTAAATCACTGTACCTAACCAGACTGTTGTTAAAACTATAAATTCCAATATGGTGGGGGATCACCGAAAATATGTTGCCTACATCTACAGTCACAAACTAAAAGTCGTCACCACAATTTAAATTCCTGATATTATCAAGGCAATGCCAAGAGTCCCTTAAAATGTGAGGTACATTGTTCAACACATTCTTACAAGTGATGTCTATATATGATGCTAGTGGTTCCGTTTTGGAGCCCTTAGCAGCTACAACTGGCCTAAATGGTGGAAAATTTACATTTTTATGAATTTTAGGGATACCAAAAATAGAGGGAATAATGGGGTTCTCCACTGTAAGATATTTAAACTCCTCATTAGAAATTATCCCATCACACATAAATTCATATTACTGCCAATCAATTTTGGCACAGGCCCTGTGTACATCAAACCTAGAAACCCTCTCATAAGTTTCCGCATCATTTAATAGTACTTGCATTTTACAGGCATAGTCTGTGTTGGTCATGATGACTACCCCTCCCCACCCTTGTCTGGTTTCATAACTCTGTACTGGTTGGTGTGTGTGAGCTGTCACAAACAACATTTTTCAGCAGTGGATAAATTGTCATTAGACATTTTTTCATATTGCAGACATCTCCTAATTTGGGATTCACACAACCGTTCAAATACCATAACTGTTGGATTGTGCGGTGGAAAAAACACATTAGCGCTCTTAAAACTCAAGTAGTTACAATCATTGCTGGGCTTTAGATTGTTTCCAAAAAAATATCCATAAATTGAGAATCCTAGAATACAGCTTAAGACTCATTAATAGTCTCCCAATGTCATATCTGTGGGTAGGAACAAAAGAAAAACCTTTTTTTCAACAAGCTAACATAATATTCAGTAATCTCTAAATCTTAAAAATTATAAATTGTAAAATCTTTGTCACCCTCCTGTTTACATCATTTTACATTGTCCAAATTACTGCCATCACAATGTTCAACGATTCAACAGGAGAATTGTTCAAAATAGGGATGCCAGAATCAATACTGTCATCCAACAACTCATCATATACACTGCCAAAGTCTAATTGTTGAAGTTTGATTTGTAGTTGTGCCACTGATTGTGGTGGCCTTGGAATGAACCCCTCCATCTCCCCCTCTGTCGATATGTGTGCCCTCTCATTGGTGTCATGTTTATATGATTCTGATACTGGGCACGGTTCCGTAAACGATCTGAGCACCTCATTGGGGGTGGGTTGTCTAACAAATGGTAATTGTCCTCACAAGTGTCAGTCTGTACCACATTAAGCTCCTCTTCAGGAACTCTGTTTGCCTCATTATTAAGAGTGTCTCTGTATGCTTCATCAACCCTCCTTTTAGAGGGGTAAGCCCTCTTTTCTCTGTAGTCAGTAGTATCTCTCATAATCTTTCTTTGCTTTCTCTCCAGAACAACCTTAACAAACTTATGCGTCTGCCAAAATTTTGTCAAAACGTGCTTTATTTATATCGAATAATAAGTCATTCCGTATACTGGTTTTTAAAGCTAACAGTTCAACTTTTAGTTTAGATAGTTTAACAGTATTGTTGCAGATAATAATCCACATCATGTCCATACCTCTTCCATCAAAAAGAGTTATAAGGTCCTGAAATGCCTCGGTGTCTTCCAATATTCCCATTGACAGCTTTAAAAGTCTAAGCCCCTTCGGTACTTGATTAAGTTATATGGGACGCTCTAAAAAATATTGTCCATTTGTAAAGATTTATACTTTTTTGTTAGCTTTTCAAATAGCTGTAAATGAGAGTTGAAATTACCAAAAAAAACATACAGCAACTCTTTTTTTACATCATGAGAGTTGCCACCCACAGTTTCAAAAGAAAAATATGGTGAAGGATCAAATGATTCAATTGTCAAGGCTTATTAGTCAGTTTTAAATTTTAACTGCTGAAGCTTATTGACATGTTCATAAATAGAGGGTATCCAATGGATTTACTGACTAAGTTAAGTAAGGATGTTGAAATGAGAAGAAGCAGTAATTTTAGACTTATTCTCTTGGATTCAAGTAGAAGTGTTGGTTCATCTAATACCACTGAGATTAATACACTTACTACTAACAACTCTATGGCAACTGTGCTGGATTATAATGATTCAGGTATGAAAATTAAGAACATTCTCCAGACAGTATGGGACAGTGTATTTCCTTCAGACTTTTTAAGTATTGGGTCCGGGCCCGAGATTCATTAACAGTAGGGGTTCCAACTTGAAAGAGCTGTTGGAAAGAGGTGTAGGGATAACTAATAGTAACATCTCATGGATGGGTAAGTGTGGATAATTAATTTTAATGGATGTTTTTTATATTGGCTGATTGCCTGTTTAGGACTATAAAAGTCCTGATTTTTTTGAGAGTTACTGACTCTGAAGAAGCCCAATGTTATGGGTGAAAGTGCTAAGTCAGTGATTCTACATTTACAATAAAGCTGTGGTTTTATCGAGTCATGGATCTTTTTATTCTTACTAGTGTTTGTTCAACTTGAGGGTTTAGTTCTAAGTCTTGAACCCATGCCCCTGTACACTATAGTCAGATGAATGTACCACTACACCATCTGAGCTGTAGGTATTAATGTTGTTTTCTCAAACATATTATGCAACAGAGGCATACAACATTAGTGAGAAAGCTCTGTGCAACCATTCATGTGTTGTATATAGACATATATATATATAAACACACACACACACACACACACACACACATATTATATATATATATATATATATATATATATATATATATATATATATATATATATATATATATATATATATATATATATATATATATATATATATATATATCTATATTTATATATATGTCTGCTGAAACAGATATATGAAAAAGTAGATACATAATATAAATCTACATATATAAATATATAAAGGAAAGGAAAGGAAATATATATATCTATATATATATGTATGTAACATGCAGTGCAGTCATACCACATAACTATTCCTCTCAGCCTCTTAGTGCAAGAAACCTGTACAAAGGCTATAAAATGGGGGGATGGGCCACATATAGGACCATACTTCAAATATCGCTGTTAGAAATAAAGACATTTGCTACAGCAACAGGGTGCGTTTCAGCAGACAACTACTGAAGGAAACAAGGATGGAAACTGAAAGTTTATGTCATTATTTACTGACATAAATCCTTGCATCATCACAGTGAATTACCAGACAAATACAAATAAATTGTGGAACAGAACAAAAGTATTGGTCAAACATCTGGACATTCTATGAAAATCCTGGCATTGGAGAGGTATCGTCAAAACCCCTTATTGCAATGAATCTGGACCAAGCCTGACAAAGTGTGGGGTAGTAAAGGCATGAAAATAGGGACATATCCAAAATATGTGAGTAGATAAGCTGAGAAAGTTGATGTAGTAAAGATGTATGTCCTAACATATATTGACTGAAATATCACAAGTCTGGGACTCAATTGCTTTTCATTAGTTAGTGACTTCATTCCCAACATCATCCCACTGATGTGTCAGGAATACAGAACAGTTATGGGGACCAGACCAAAGATATTGGCCAGAGAACTCGACATCCTACGAATATGTGGACATAACACAACATTAGGGAAACTACACTGAGCTACCAAACAATGTACAAACTACAATTAGGCTGACATAACACTACCCAAATCCAGCTCTGGGGCTGTACACATGCATTTGCAAATATAACAGGCACTACAGGGATGTAACACTAGTGGAAAACAGATACTGATGTGAAAGTGCATAGCCACAGCCAATTGCACCACAGTCACAGCAATACACCAGTAAGCAAAATGAACACTAAAGTATAAAGACTGTGTGAGCAACAATATCCCATTTGCCACTCACACATTACCCCTACATATACTGCCCCCAAGTCACAGTGTAGTGCGAATCTTGAGGCATTACGGGACATGTAACAGTCTGCCTGTACAAACATATACAGGCGATAGGGAACTAGGAACTAGAGCAGCATGCACAGTCAGATCGAAAGGGCCCATGACACTAACATGTACCCCCCTCCCTACACAGCCCAAATAACATGTACACACTACACTGCTACACAATCCTGGCAGTCTGTTAACAATGGCCAGACATACACAGACTTCTCAAATGTACAGTTTCCCACAGAATGTATAGGCACAGGACTCATATCTATGGCCCTTCCTTGTTACATGTCTGGGGGTCTACGACATCACTGGGATGGCAGCAGGAATGAAGACAATAAATAATGATACTATATACCTCTAAACCTCTTAGTGCATGACATCTGGACAGAGCCTGCCATAATTGAGGGACAGAGGCGCAAACACAGGGGTATATTGGACATATTGCTGTTATAAATTTAGACAGTTGCTGATCTTACCGGGTTTGTTGTAACATATCTTTTCTGATGGATTTGAAGTCAGTAATACCAATGGATGTTAGCATTTACTGAATGCATTTCCCAGAGTATCCTACTGATTAGCCAAGGACAACAACTATCTGGGGAATAGACCAAACATATGAGCCATGCATCTGGACAGTGTCTAGGCCTCTAGACAATGTACAGGTATTACCGCAGTCATGTAACAGAATGGAAATCCCCTGACAGCTGCCAAAGATTTCAACCAGCAGCTTATGAAGCACAGTAAGACCAAAACGACACTCCCCCACATCAGTTCTGGGTAAGTATCCAGGAATATTCAAATATAGCATGCACTACAGAGATGGAACTGTAGTGAAAAGCAGACAGTGGTGCAAAAATGTCCACCCAAAAACATTTGCACCACAGTCACAGCAACATAGTACCTAAAATGAACTCTAGAGTAGAACAACTTTCTCAACAAACATATCCTGATTGCCAGTCACACACTACACCGACATATACTGGACAAATCACATTGTACTGGGAATCCTGAGGTGTTACAGGACCTTTCACAGTCTGCCCCTACAAGCATACAGTCCTGCTAGACCACCAGCAGCAGTAGCAGCATGCACTGTCAGATAGGTAAAGGATGTATGGCACTGACATCTGCTACTCTCCCTACCCAGCCCAACAAATATCTACACACAACCCTGCTACACAATCTTGACAGTCTGTTCACAATAGCCAGACATACATAACTGTCATATGTACAGATTTCAACAGAATTTCTAGGGTGTGGAACCATAATCCTGGCCACTGCTGCATACCATGGCCAGGAGTCTGTTAGGCCACTGGGATGATAACTGGAGTGCAGTCAGTAATTAATGATATACCATACCTCTGCACCTCATAGTGCAGGACAGCTGGGCAACTCATGAAGTACTTGGGGGACAGGAGGCCCGAAAGAGGGACATATCACAAATAATTGTGTTACAAACTGAAACAGTAGCTGGTGTTACACATGTTGTTGTAACATAACATCCCTGAAGGATATGATGTCTGGAACACCAATGGACGTCAACAGTTAGTGACTACAATCCTCACATTATCCTACCAACCCAACAAAACAGATATTGTTTGAGGAACAGACCAAACATAACAGGCAAACCTCTAACCAGTCTATGGACAATATGTCAGTTGAGAGGTATGTCAGAGGCATATCACTGTCAGATGTCAAGTCATTCAGTAAATGCATGTCAAGATGAACCCATGTGTATAACAGCACTAATGACATACAAGCTGTATCCAATTCTGGAGCTTTGTCCCCCATGTTGTTGGGCTGTCTCAGCATGTCCTGTCCTGTGAAGTATTCCCACCTACAGTCTGTGAAGCTGTAGCCCCCACACCTCTGTAATGTCCCCACACAGGCAAGAAAAATGGGCAAGGCCCACATAAAGGATGTCCCATATGTTGGAACTAGCAGCAGTGTCCAAGCACACACCACAATACTATGTGGGCACCTACATAGCTGTATGGCCTCAGCAATACTTGACAAGATAACATCAACCCCTTCAAGATTGGCTGAATGCCTGTGGTGGACAGCAGAATGCACAACTGTTGCCACAGGTGGAAATAATCGATGATGGGCCAAGAAGGACAGGTGCCTCATTGGAAGCCATGTTACCTTATTCTGCACAAGCAAATAAGGTCACAGGTGATGTACCCTAAGGCGGTCTTTGAGTGCAAACTGGATACATCCACCAAGGCCAATCACTAGGCCTTCCAGACATGTGTCTCCAACGCACATATTTGCTCTATAGTGGTGGTCAGCAACACCACATACACATATGCCCTAGCTATAGAGAACCGGCTGCAGACAGGTGAAATGTAAACATCACCCTCCTGTTCTCCATAGGTACACATGTGTATGTACAACACCTGCCCTCCTCCCCTTATGATAAGGAAGCAGGTCTGTAATGCTCTCTCAAAGGCAACACATAGAGGTCTCCATAGGCCTGATACCATTCCTGGCTGCATTCTACATGAATCCAGGCATAGGCTGTCAGACCCACTCTGCAGGGTAGTCAACCACAGCCCGAGCATTGGTGTTATCCCATCTGCACAGAGGACAGACAGAAAGTTGATAGAAAATAAGTTATGCATTAGCATGAATGTTCTGAAGGATACAAGTCTGAAACTGAAATGTGTGCCATTATGTCATGACAGCAGTCCTCAATGACATGTCTGAAACCCTTAATACTCTCCATTTAATATAATAATATAATATTAATATCTAATAGGAGATAAATAAAAATATACAGCTCAAATCTCCAAACCAAAATAGTGTAGTGGTGAGAGTCCCAGCTTTGTATGCAGGTGTACATGGTTAGAGTACTACAACAGACAATCCAATTTTACATGGAAAAGCAGTGTTAAAAGTACTATTTTCATATTAAAATATGTGGTAAGTTATTTTTGTCACCCAGGGTAGTGTAGCTGGTGTAAAACAGAAGTGTGAGTCCATATAACATGTGAACCCACCCATGTATACACATTTCCCATACAGTATAGTTACACCCCTTGCTACTATAATGAAAGCACATAGAGCCATGTCATGTAATGAAAATCATATACACTTACTAAATGAAGTCATTAGTGTGATATTTTATAAGCATGAACTGGGAGCAATGGTTAGCAATGCTCAGCTATGCTTAGCAGGTTTAAACATTGCTCAAACATGAATTCTAAGCAGCAGGTAGCTCAGCTAAGCAGATTTGTGCACTGGTAAGTGTCGCTAAATGAAACCTACATGGTTTAAGCGCCTAATAGTTTAACTGTATATTGACATTGCTTAGCGTCACGCAAACCCATGCAAACCCTGTTACAACTGCTTAAAACTGCCTTAATCACTCTGTCTGCATCAGCCTCTGTTTTGCCCAGCAGCAAAATAAACAGCCCTTGCAAGTCTTGAACCCAGGACCCTGTATACCATAGTCACAACAATTTACCACTAAGCCATCTGACCTGTAGGATTTCCTGCTGTTTTTCAAACATATCAATAGGGAAGAAACATTGTGGACTCAGTAATGATTGCTATTTACAAATATATATAATAAAACATACACATATATAGATACATAGATATATATGCATGGAGATATATATTATATATATTTGTATAACAATATATAGATATATTACCGACAAAGACTGAGTTGTATATATATATATATATATATATATATATATATATATATATATATATATATATATATATATATATATATATATATATATATATATATATACATACACATGTATATACATACATGTATGGCTCATAGGTTGGTACTAGGCTATCGGTCATAGGGCCTGTACAAGCCTAGCCATAACAATTCCGTGGATATTTCTTCCCACAATATTTACTTCCCTGGACCCTGTCTAGCAGGATGACTGACGTGATCCCCAGGGTGAATTTCTTATCTCCCATCCAATCGTCAAGGTTCCCTTTGAAGAGGGCCAATGAGGCACTCTGCTTGACATGTATGGGCAGTCTATTCCAGAGTATGGGGAGTCTCTGGGTCAGGAACCAATCCCTCCAGCATGTTTTGTTCGTTGTGATGACAAGGTTTAGATCCCTGGAGGGTGTGGCTCTGAGGGATTGGGATTTCTTTAAATAGAGCATGTCCAACAGCTCAGGGTTTGACATGGCCTTGTATGTTAAGCAGAGATCGCCTCTGAGTAGACGATATGCCACAGAGTATAGCTGAGGTTTTTTAGATGGTCAGCATAGGGCATCTGCTTCAGGCCTTTGATTCTTTTAGTGAGGTATTTCTGTGACCTTTCCAGCTGTTGCAGATATCTTGTGAGGTACATACCAAATGGGGCATTGTACTCTATAATGGGTCTAATGAGAGATGAGTACAGTGGGAAAATGACCTCCTTTTTCAGGATGAAAATCCCTTAGTGATGAGGTGTGCCACATAGAAGGATTTCCTGACTGTTGTGGCAATGTGGTTATCGAAGGTGAGACCACTGTCCACCTGTGTCCCTGAGTCTCTCATCACACTTTTGGTGTTTAGTGTACTGCCACCTATGTGGTAATTCATGGGTTTTTCCCAAAGGGGATAAATATACATTTTTTGGCATTAAGCATGAGTCCATGGCTCTGGCACCAAGCATCTGTTTCTTTAAGGCCCTTTTGTAGATTATCCACATCATTTGGGGATTCAGTAATGGCTCCCAGTTTGAACTAATCTGCAAACAGTGTTAGCCAGAGTACCTTAGTGTTGGCCTGTACTTCAGAGAAGTAGATGCCAAATAAGAGTGGTCCCAGGACTGAACCCTGAGGTACTCCGCTTGTCACTTGTCTGGAGCTGGATTTGGAGTTGGCTACTTTTATAGTCTGGGTTCTGTCAGTAAGCCAGTTGGCAACCCATCGGATGATGCAGGGATTTATGCCCAGCTTAGTAAGTTTATCTATGAATCCAGAGTGGGGGATGGTGTTGAAGGACTTGGCAAGGTCCAGATAGGCTGTGTGGACCACCTTACCCTTGTCCACAGCTCTGGAGACTGATTTGAAGGGGTCAATCAGGTTCAGGAAACAAGATCGGCCCTTCATGAACCCAAACTGGGTGGTGTCCAGTGTCTCAAGGTTGCCAATGTCTTTGCTTACAAGTTCCATGATAAGGCATTTCATGTCCTTGCAGAGCAGGGTCATCAGACTGATGGGACAGTAGTTCCTGGGATCCCCCCTTGTGGAGTGGGATAACTGTAGCTGTGCACCACTCAGTGGGCATGAAGCCAGAGGTGAGGCTATGATTAAACATGACACTCAGATGAGGTGCTAGTTCATTTTGTAGTTCATGTAGTACACAGCCTGGGATGTCATCTGGTCCTATGGATGCTGTATTCTTAGCTTTGGAGAGTGCAGTTTCTACCTGAGTGGCCATGATTACCAGAATTTGGCAATCTTTTGGTATTGAGATGGGCTTTTTAGGGGGTGAGAGGGCGGTGAAGTTAGCACTAAATCAATCTGTCAGGGTACTGGAAATATCCTTGGGATCAGTATATTTAATGCCATTCTGTTGTACCTAAGAGCAGATCTGAGCATTGCCATTTAGATTCTTGACATAACTATAGAATGCCTTGTGGTTGTATTTGGATTCTTTGGTAATTTTATTTTCATAACTAGCTTTGGAGGATTTTATGAGGGATTGCAGCTTCTTACTGAGGCTGGTAAGGGAGTTTTGCATTCTGAGATTTTCCTCTTTTCTGCCATAGTTTCTTCCTTCTGTTGTATAGTTGGTTTATGGCAGGGGACCACCAGATTGGCTTCCTTTTTTAGAGGAAAGCGTCTTTCTTCTATTTGGGATGGCACGATTCAGGCACGAGTGGATGTGCTCATAGTGCCTTAGTGTAAGATTCATCAGTCGAACTTTCTGCTCCCGTCTGCATGGGTGTCATGAAGTTTGTCACTTCTGACCATGTAGTTGGCTTTGGAGAAGTTTTTTACAGAGGTTACCTTACTGGGGGGTGGTGGTGGGATGTGGATGTCAAGGGTGATTTGCTTATGGTCAGACCTGACCAATGAGGGGGTCACTGCTGGTGTGGAGCATCTATGTCCCATGTTGGTAATGACCAGGTATAGGATATTGAAGCCCCTGGTAGGACAATGGATTAATTGATCCAGGGCACTGGAATTTATAAATTCCAAGAACAGTTGTGAAAAGGTGTTGGTACCCGAGTAGTTTTCCCAGTTAATGTCAGGGTAGTTGAAATCACCCAGTATTAGGGTGTTTGGTTGTATTTTAATATTTTCCAGTATGTTTAGAAAGGTATAATGAGAATCTTGGGGCATAGTGGGGGATCTGTAGCAAGCTCCAATTTGGATTGCAGTCTTACCTAGTGATAGTTGCACCTGGAGAATTTCAGATGCATTGTGTTGGGCAACTAGCCTGGAGATGTGAATATCCTTGATGAATATGAACACTCCTCCACCTTTATTGCTTCAGTCTTGGTTTAGTGGCCATAGTGTGGTTAGAGTTGTAGCCTGGTATTGCAGGGGTGTTCTCTGGAGCCTTGCACCAGGTCTCAGTTATTGCACAGATATCGATGTTCTCCATCTTTAGAAGTGCCTTGAGAGAGTGCATTTTGAGGTTTAGACTTCTAGCATTGAGTAACATTACCTTCAAATTTTGCATGCTTGTATCTGTAATGATGGTGGTTTTGTCCTTTGAACCTTGCCTAAAAAAGGCACTGTAGGGGTGTCAAGAGCTTTAGCCAGTAACCTAAATCCCAGAGGTGACAGGTGCAGACCATCTTGGCAAAGCATCGTGGTTTGTCAATCATGTCATCCTAGGCAGACAGTTACTGGATCCCCTTTGAATGACACCAGAAGCTTAGCCAATTGTTGAAGTCAATCATTTTGATTTCATTGGGGATACAGATATACCCAAGGGAATGTATGAAAAAGAACAAAACAAATATACATGTAATATATATATATATATATATATATATATATATATATATATATATATATATATATTTTTTTTTTCTTCATTCTTCCATAACATGCAGCGCTGTCATACCACAGAACACCTTAGTACAAGGGGTCTGGACCAAGCCAAACAAAGTGGGGGGACAAGGGTATTGAGATAGGGACACATTGGAAATAATTGGGTAGATAAACTGAGGACGTTGCTGCAGTAATACTGTCTGTCCTAACATATGTTGCATGCAAAATCAGATGTCTGAGAAATCAATTGTCTGTCATTATGTACTGAGTCCATTCCACACATCATCCACTGAATTGTCAGAAATACACACCTGTCATGTGGACCAGACCAAATATATGAGCCCGACAAGTTTACATCTTATGAACACCTGGAGAGTTGAGAGCTATGAGTACAGCTATGTAACATTAAGGAAACTACACTAAGCTGACAAGCATGTCACCAAGCACCATCCAAAATACAGTCAGGACAACACCACACTACCCCAAAGCAGCACTGGGGAGTTACACATACTTCAGCTAATACATCACGCACCACAGGGATGTAACTGTACTGAAAAAAAGATACCGGTGTGAAAGTGCATACACACACCCAATTGCACCACAGTCACAGCAACATACAGGTAAGCCTACCAACCACTACAGTATAATGACTGTGTGGACAGATATATCTTGCATGACAGTCATACAATACCCTTACATTTACTGTCCCAGGTCACAGTGTAGCTGGACTTGTGTGGATGTATGGGACATATCACAGAATTCCCATACAAACATACACTGCTGATAGACCAATGGTAACTGGAGCAGTATGCACAGCTGGATACAAAAGCATGCATGCCACTCACATCTGCCCCCCCACCCTACACAGGCCAACTAATAAGTAAACAGTACGTTGCTATAAATTCTTGATAGTCCACACACAATGGCCAGACATACATCAACCTCCTGACTCTACAGAGTTTCACAGGTTGTCCAGCCTTTGCCCTCATATTTATGGCTCTTACCCCAGAACATGTGTGAGATTCCACATCACTGGGACGATATCAGGAATGACAGCACCAAATAATGATAGACAATACCTATCCACCTCATAGTGCATGACATATGGCCAAAGCCTGACACAATAGGGGTAGAGCAGCCCAGAAATGGGGGCATATGTACAATAGTGCTGTTATAAACTGCAAAAGCCATTTGCAGTGGGGGGTATGGCCGTGCAGTAACATATCTAGTGTGTCATAGCCGAGGTACAGCTGTACACAATTACCAGGTCTGTATAACAGTTATTTTATGTGCCACAGAGTTTATAGGGGTGAGGGGTGTATACAGGTAAGCGTATGATAGTAGACATCAGCAGCTCTTGTAAAGTGGACAATGAGAAGTGTATTTGGTGTAACACACCTCAGATTGTTGAAATCCACACCCCTAGAGGATATTGTTCGACCAAACACACAGAGAATATCATTCACACACACACACACACACACACACACACACACACACACACACACACACACACACACACACACACACACACACACACACACACACACACACACACACACACACAGGATCACAATTGCCAGTGTTGGTTTTGGAACCCATACTTATCTAGTTAGTGGTACTACAGTATTAGGCAGTTATCGCAGGTGGCACAGAGCTTATAGTGTGGAGAGTGCTCCACAGTACATGGAAAATGAATTACATCACATACCCTTGTAAGGTATGGTAGTGGGGGGGTGTACTGGGTGTGAATGGATTCATAATAGTGTCGTGCACGAGTCTACACACTCCCATACACTGCTATACACACCAATGCACACACACAAATGTTCCAGTACTGTGATTAGCAGCCCTGCCTCTCTAGCTATTCATTCCATACTGTTACATAGCTGTTGCACACAGCACAGGGCTTACAGGTCTTCAGAGTGTCTACAGATACCTCTATGGTTGATGTAAAAAGCAGCCCTCATAAAGTGGAACATAGGACATGTGCTGGGAATACCATGGCCTAAAATTGTAAACCATGGCTACCCAATGGATATAGTCTTCACTCAAACACTTTCAGGATACTGGTCTTGCACACACACACATTTGACAGAGCTGAGATTAGAACCCCTACCTCTCTAGTTATTGCAACTAAACTGTTATGCATTTATTGCAAGTACTATGGAGCTTGTAGGGTGAAGTGCATTCCACTGTTCCTCTAAGGCGAACAACATCATCAGGCCTTGTCAAGTATGGCAATGGGAGATGTGCTGGGTGAGAATGGACTCAAAATACTCTAACCTACAGAAATAAACACAATGACAAACACAGATACAGTCATACACACATTTGCCAGAACTGAGGTTAGCAGCCCTGCCTATCTTGTTAGTCAGTCCATACTGTTACATAGTTCCTACACACAGCACATCCCATATTGGGATGAATAGTGTCATCAGATACTTCTATGGTTGATGGAGACAGCAGGCCTCATACAGTGGACCTTGGGACATGTACTGGGAGTACCATGGTATAAAAATGCAAAATCCACTCCCCCATTGGATATAGTACTCAAAAAACACAAATCAGGGGCTCTTTAATTATGATTTTACACTATGCAATTGATTAATTGATTTTAATTGTGTGCAGTATTTAAGTGAATGTTTGCTGTAACATTTCTTTTGGTTCTGAAGAAGTTTTTTACGAAAGCGTTGAATAAAGTGGAAGTTACGCTAGTCTGTGGTTTCGTATTTTCCAGCCTTGAGCAGTTTCTTTTGATTTATTTTTTGTCCAGCTGCTTTGTCGACTTTTGATTTTTGTGGATATAGTACTCACTCAAACACAGGATACTGTTGTCATACACACAGTCACACATTTGACAGGACTGAGATTAGAATCCCTACCGACCTAGTTATTGGTACGACAGTGATATACATTTATCACATGTTATGGACCTTGTAGGGTAAAGACTGTTCCATGGCTCTTCTAAGGTGAGCAACATCACCAGCCCTTGTAAAGTATGGCAATGTGCAGTGTACTGGGAGACTGAGGCCTCAAAATGCTGTCTCCTACAAATATACATATGTACAAACACACACACACACACACACACACACACACACACACACACACACACACACACACCCACACACACACACACACACACACACACACACCCACACACACCCACACACACACACACACACACACACACACACACACACACACACACACACACACACACACACACACACACACACATTTGCTAGGACTCAGATTGGAACCCTTACCTATGTATCTATTGGTACTATAATGTTATGCAGTTACCGCAAGCGCCAGGGAGCCTATAGGGTGAAGAATGTCACAAGGTACCTTTAAAGTGTATAATATCACCAGCCCTTGCAAAGTATGGCAATGGGGGGTATAGTGGGTGAGGAGAGTGTCAAAGTACTTTCACCTACAACTTTACACGCTCACAAACACTTTTATACACAGTCATGCACACAGATACATTTGCCAGTAATGAGATTCATAGGTTGCTGTGTTCATAGGTGTGAACCAGGCTAATGGATATGGAGCCATTACAACCCTAGCCCATGGGAGTACCCTCAGATCATGCCACCTGATATTTGTCCACAGTGCGTCTATCGACTATTGCCACTTGAATGATCCCCATGGTGACAGTTAAATTCCCCATCCACTCACCCAGATTTCTCTTGAAGAGGGCCAGTGAGGTGCTCTGATTGACATGTATGTGACATATAGTCCATAACATGGCCAGTCACTGGGTTATGGACCTGTCCCCCAGCATGTTTTGTTGATTGTGGTAATGAGTTTGTGGTCTCCATGGCATGTGGTGCAGATGGATTGGGATTTCACTAGATGTGGTATTCCTAACAGGGCTGGGCAGACATGGCTTTGTCCATCAAGCAGAGATCACATGTAACTAGCCAAGATGTGACCGAGAATACTTGGAGGTATTGGACTCTGTCCATATAGTACAGTTGTTTAAGGCCTAGGGTCCTATTGTGAGGTACATTTGCAGTCTCACTAGTTGCTGCAGGTGCCTAGTGATGTACACGGCAAATAGGCCATTGTACTTGATGTTTGGCCTAATGAGGGGGGAGTAGAGGGAGACATTGACCTCTTGGAAGATGAAAAAAACTCCTTTGAACACAGAAAAAACCTCCAACACTCGAGCTTCAGCAGGATAATAACCACTTGTAAAATATATACAAAAATCTTCGTACGGAAAAAAGTTTTAATAGTTTTCTTTAAGTGCGGAACTTTACATACACTTTTTGTCAGGGCTCCTGCCCCAACTTCTTCAGAAAGAAGACAAAAGACAAATCCGTTACTAACCAACAGTCAGTTATATACAATTATATGCAATTAAAATCTGCTAATTAATCAATTAAATACTGACACTTTTAAAGAGGCAACAAACTGAGACCAACAATAGTCGAACAACCACAGTAAAAAGCAAGAATATAAAACAATAAATACGCTCACTTTAATACTGCTTAAGCGAACACTTTAAAAACTATTTTTAGATAATTTTTAATGAATAAACACTTATTAGTGCGATTAGTTCTATTCTATTTAAAATAAAAATCCTTAATAATCCTAAAACTATGTACTTAATTCACTCTCTCCTATGCAGCTAACCAACACTTCAAATGTAGTCATATATAATCGTATAATCGGCGTGTAACTCCGGTTCCCTCTGCCATTCTACATTCATGGGAATTGCTCATATACTCAATGTTCACCAAAATAAAATAAAATGTTTTGCTTGGTGTATTTATATTAATATTAATATTAAAATTATGTTAAAATGTTCCTTCAAAAAACACTTAAAAATTGAATGAATTTAAATAACAATGAAAAAACGAAATGCATATACATCCCAATACAGACCTAATAAATACAGAAAAATACTACCATCATTTGTTTTATACTAATTTCTATGCCATATGTATAGTTAATAAAGGCTTAAGCACCCAGTCAATGAATTTAAAAATAAAATTAAACTATATTATAATGTATGTATAACACTATTCTAAGAAATCAATTCATTTTAATACTTTATTAATTATTAAATTCATTTTTATTTTTATTTTTATTTTTAATTTTTAATTCATATGGTGAGTACATATTAACAATACACATAGTACTGAACATTAAATTTCATTAATTAAGTAATTAATTATATAAATTAAATAAATTAATCCATTCCTTTTATCTCTCTAAATTTTTGAGTCTCAGGATACATTTAATAGAACACATTTCGTTTATACCCGGAAACCTACAAGAATTTGTTCTTAATTGCCACAGTAATTCCTTTTTCTCTAATTCGAGACTCTCATTACCCCCTCTCCCATCAGATAAAAACTGGTCTATTACTCTAAACCTAAAATTGTGACTTGGGAAATCCACTATGTGTCTAGCCAATGCGTTGTCCATTCGTTTTGAGTTGATGTTGTACATATGTTCTTTAACTCTATCAACTAACTTCCTATCCGTTTTTCCAATGTAAAATGCTTGGCATTGGTCACACTTAGCTAAATAAACCACCTGTTTACTGTTACAATTATATTTTAATGTTGAACAATAATGTTTATTATTTATTACAAACTTATTTCCCTCTTCTATGTATTTACAATACCTACACATGAGACACTTGTACATACCTATTTTCGTCGTAAAAGGGTGTCCCCTCTTTTGTAAAATTTCTTTTAGGTTCATACCCCTTCTGTATATAATTTTTGGTTTCCTTGGTAAAAGTTCTTTAAATAAGTTGTCATTCAACAGGTATTCCCAATTCTTTGTCACTATATTAGCTACAAGTGTGGAATCCAAACTATATGTAGAAATAAAATTACATTCATAGTCTCCATCGGGTTCCCCTCTATTGTTTGACAAAAAGCCACTATTTGCTTCGACTTCCATGAAACCCCTTTGAGAATCCAGACCTAAAATTGGGACATATGTACCTTCTCTTCTCTTTAGTTTAACCTCATTCAGAATTTCATTTAAGAAACAGGATGGATAACCTCTTTGTGTGAAAAAATTCAAGATAATTTCACATTCTTCTTCGAATTCCCCCTCAAAAGAGGTCATTCGAGCTGCCCTTACAAGTTGCCCTTTTACGACAGATTTTTTCTGATGTTTCGGGTGGCAACTTGTAAAATGAAGGTACATGTTCGAATAGGTCTCTTTTCTATATATTTTGGACACGTAAACTTTCTTTTCATAGTCTTTTCTTAAAGCAACGTCGAGGTATTCTATACTATTTTTATCATACCTAACTGTAAAACAAAGAAACTGTGTTGAACCATTGAACATTTCCAAACAATTTTTCAATTGGTCCTCTGATCCTTGGAACAACATAAATATGTCATCCAGGAATCGTGTATAATATACAATGTTGGGTTTAAACTCATTGTTGCTTAATACAAAAGACCTCTCCCAAAAAGCCATAACTAAATTAGCTATGGCAGCCCCACATGGCGACCCCATAGCTACACCAATTTTTTGGTGGTAGATGTCTTTATTGAATTTCAAATAATTATATGACAAAACCGTGTCTATTAATTCCTCAACAAGTTTCACTTCATTAATTGGTGCATTAAGTGAACGCAGCATGTCTGCAACCCATTCAATTCCTACTCTATGAGGAATACAAGAATATAAATCTTTCACATCTACTGTCACAAAATAGGCTGAAGGAAAAAATTCCAAAGTGTTAACAGATTTCAGAAAAGACCATGAGTCTTTAACAATTTGACATTCATTTACTATATATTTCTTCAAAATACTATCTAATAATTTTGCACAAGTATATGTAGCACTTTTCCTTCCGTCTACTAAAGGTCTCATAGGGGGATTCACTAGATTCTTATGAATCTTTGGTATTCCAAATAAATATGGGGTTCTAGGGAAGACCTGTTGCAAATATAGATAAGTTTCCCTGTCAATTCTGGCTTCAATGTATAACTCTTCTATGAACGCCTTAATTTTCATATAGGCACTGTTCATTTCGTTAATCGAAGCTTTGCAATATGTTTCACTATTCAGAATTTTACTCATTCTAGAATCATAATCATTTAATGACATAATTACCAAGCCCCCACCTTTGTCGGGTTTCATAATGCGTATGGGGGCTTGGCACAAATATTCTAGAAAACCCCTTTTTTCCTTGGAAATATTGAAATTGCAATTTTTCTTATAAATGTCCGATTTCTCTAAGTTCCTAAGATCAAACTCAGTGGCATTTTCAAACAGAGACACTAAAGGATGTAATGGGGGGTTGTATACGCTGCATACATACAGTTCAGATCTTTCATGGGTATTACTGCCCATTAATGCTGTCAAATTGATTTTTCTACAAAATAATTTTAAGTCTAATAGCGTGTTTGCTAAATCAAGAGATCGAGAAGGAACAAATGTATATCCTTTAGATAACAAGTCCACTATTTCTGGACTAATATCAATACCTGAGTAATTGAATATTTTAAAATCACCAGTAGAATTTGTCAATACTTCGTATGAAACTGAGTCATTAGAGGGAAAGTCTTCTAAATTTAAGTCACTTAAATTTGAACTAGAGGTGACTACCATTTCTTCCTCTTGTTCCTCATCCCTCTGTAATTCCGTTTCACTTGTTGGAAATTCCCGTTCTGAAAATTTTGTTGATATTGAGTCTGCTCATTACTCTCCATATTCTCAGAATTTCTTGTACTGTTATGAGCGTTCTTATTTGTTTGGTTAAGCCTTTCACTCCTTCTCGGCTCGCTCACAGTACATGGTGTACTCACACTTACTTCATTACCATCCACCAGATCATGTGGGCCTAGTTGGTTTCCCACTGTATTGTCTCCTGACCTCGTGTCAGTAGTCACAGCAGAAACTGTTAAAATTCCTTGAACCATCGGTGGTTTAGGATACGCCTTCCCTTCGCTATAATCTTTACATTGACCTCTTCCTTCCTGGATGCAACACCCTTAGTTATGAGATGTGCCACATAGACGGACTTTCTGTCCACAGTGGCAATGTGGTGGTCATAAGAGAGGTTGCTCTCAACCTGTATTCCCAGACATCTTATAATGACTTCTGTATCAAGTGGACTACCAGTGATGTGGTAATTCATGGAAACCACTTTGATCCCAGAGGGGATGGCAAAATATTTCTTGCCATTGAGCCTAAGGCCAGTGTTTGGACAACAGTCGTAGTTCTCGGTAGGGACTGTATGAAGGATATCAACATAATTTGGGGATGTAAACATAGCACCCACCTTGTAGTTGTCTGCAAACATTGTCAGCCTGAGTCCCTTTGTGTTGGGCTGAATGTCAGAGATGTACATACCCGTACATGAAGGAACCAGGACCAGACCTTGTGGTACTCCACTCATGACTGGTCAGCAGTCTGACATGAAGTCCACTGCCTTCACACTGTGAAATCCATCCATAAGCCAGTTTGCAACTCACCTAGTGACACAGGGGTTGATGCCTAGCTGACTGTGTTTGTCTATAATTCCTGAGTGGGGAATAGTATCAAAGGATTAGAAGCCCCACCTATGTTGTTTTTAATACCATGCTGTTACATAGTTATTTCACATAGCACACAGCTTATAGGGATGCAGAGTGTCTACAGCTACCACCATAGTGGTTGACAACAGTGGGCCCTGTACAATGGACATTGGGATGTGTACTGGGTGGACCACACTAAAATATTGCAAAACCCACTCCCTCAATGGATATGGTTCACAATCAAACACACACACACACACACACACACACACACACACACACACACACACACACACACACACACACACACACACACACACACACATTTGCCAGGACTGAGGTCCAAGCCCCTACCTATTCAGTTATTGCTACTACAGTGTTATGCATTTATCGCATGCACCATGGAGCGTATAGGGTGAAGGGCATCCCGAAGTTACTTCTAAGGTGAGGGACATCAGCAGCCCTTGTTAAGTATGGCAACTGGAGATGAACTGGTTGTGGATGCCCACAAAACACTGTAACCTACAAATATACACACATACAAACACACTCACACACACATTTGCCAGGACTGAGATTAGAACCCATACCTAACTAGCTTGTTGCACTATAGTAGTATGCAGTTGTCACAAGTGCCATGGAGCTTATAGGGCTGATGGCTGCCCAAAGGTATCTGTAAACGTGGCTGACATCAGCAGGACTGCTAAAGTAGGGCAATGGGAAGTGTGCTGGGTGTGAATGGCCTCAAAATCATTAACCTACAAAGAAACACACACACACACACACACACACACACACACACACACACACACACACACACACACACACACACACACACACACTTTCACATTTGCCAGAACTGAGATTAGAACCCCCCTACCTAACTAGTTTATTACATGATAGTAGTACACAGATATTGCAATCGCCACAGAGTTTATAGGGCTGATGGCTGCCCAAAGGTATCTGTAAAGGTGACTGACATGAGCAAGACTGCTAAAGTTGGGCAATGGGAAGTGTACTGTGTGTGAATGGCCTCAAAATCATTAACCTACAAACACACAAACATTTTCACATTTGCCAGGACTGAAATTAGAACCACTACCTAACTAGTTTATTGGACTATAGCAATACGCAGATATCGCAAGTGCCACAGAGCTTATAGGACTGATGGCTGCCAAAGGTAATGTAAAGGTGACTGACATCAGCAGGACTGCTAAAGTAGGGTTATGGGAAGTGTACAGGGTGGTACACAACTCAAAATGGTGCAACCCACACAGAATATGATTCACACACACACACACACACACACACACACACACACACACACACACACACACACACACATTTGCGGATCTGAGATTAGAACCCTGCCTAGGCTAGTGGTATGTACTACAGTGTTACACCATTATCACATGTGTTACAGAGCTTACTGGGCTGACAACTGGCCAAAGCTGCTGATAAGGGGAATGACATCAGCAGGACCGATAAAGTGGGGCACTGGGAAGTGTTGTGGGTGGGAATGGCCTAAAACTGTTTCACCTACAAACAAACACACACCCCCTCACTCTCTCTCTCTCACACACACACACACACACACACACACACACACACACACTTGCCAGTATTGGGATTAGAACCCCTACCTATCCAGTTATTTACAGTATAGTGTTATGCAGTTAGCACACATGCTACAGAGCTTAATGGGGTGACTGCTGTCCAATGGAATGTCTAAGGTGAATGACAGCAGCAGATCTTGTGAAGTAGGGCAATGTGAAGTGTACTGAGTGGGAACAGTCTCCTAATACTTAGACCTATGGACACACCACACACACACACACACACACACACACACACACACACACACACACACACACACACACACACACACACTCGTAGGTGATGTGATATTATAAACCCAACCTCAGTACTGTTACACAGTTGGGCTCACCTTTTATGCTGGCACGTGCAACTGTTTACAACTGGTATGCCACTGTCCACAGCAGGACATCAGGTAGCTGTGTGTGTGACTCACTCTGTTTGTCTCCCCTATCTCTCTCTCTCTCTCTCTCTCTCTCACTGTCTCTCACTTCCCCACATCTATGTGTGTGTATGCTTGACATATGTAATCTGTTGCCCATATATATGGGTGTGTATCTCATGCAACAGATGCAGATATATCACATATGGGCCACCTACAGCTAGCTGAGGGTAATCCTGTCTGATGTGTGTGTGTGTGTGTGTGTGTGGGGGGGGCAGTTGAGGTGTATATAGCTGTCTGTATGCACAGACATATATACACAATACAGTCATATATTCCGATGTGGGTTCCAAGATGTCCTGTGATTCTCTAAGTGTAGGAGTATGCCCAGTGTGACCCTCTATAGTTAGCGTGGGACTCCATTCCAGAGATAGGTGTACTCCAGTCGAGGGTGTTGTGTGCTACAGCCATACCTCTCAGGAGTACACAGGGCTTTTCTCAGGGTACTGGGTTTATTTAGCAGACATTTTCTGACATATCTGTAGTTTGACACTGCAATGCATTGTGTCATTACCTAGTGCCAGACATCCTTAGACCATCACAGTGTTTTACCAGAGGAATACTAGTTGTATGATGCATTGACCAATATTATGAGAGCAGTTATGTATATTCTTGCCCAACAAGGGCATTTGTGAGATGTGGATGTATATTATGAGGGCAGCTATGTACATTCTTGCCCAACAAGGCCAGTTGTGAGATGTGGCTACAGCCAGTTGAGTAATGACATGCTGTGTAAGCAGTCCAGCAACCTAGTGATATACTGGCTGGGGATCTCCTGCTTGTGTGGTATCTTTCTAACTAGAGATGTCATATCCTTGTGTGGCCATATCTCTCACCTGTAGATTTTTTGGCAGGTTGTCCAGGTGTTTGACTAGAGGTTTCACTCTGTCTATGTAAAATTATGTTTTTATGGCAAATTAGTTACATATAACTGAAGAGTGATGTTACAAAATAATGACAAACATTAATGTTTCAGACTACATAACCTTCAGACAATTCCCGCTAATGCAAATCCCTCACCCTACCAACTTTCTCAGTATGTAAGGGTGACATTTACAACACATGCATATCATTGTGCCTTTGTTTCACTTTTATTTCTGCCCTTTTCCAGACATATGTTATGGGTGTGGGTACAGAGTGCATTCTAATGTGCAGGCATGTCCATTATATGTAAAAGCAAACATTATTAAAAAAGATTATTGAGAATAACTACTGGCAATAGTACCAAAAATCACTTATATTCACAAAAGCGTTTGCACTTCAGCTACACATCCTTCAAAATGTCCCTTATATGTGTAGTATATTCCACATAGCAATGTGACTTCCAGGTATGTCAGTGGCAGAGCGGTGGGTGTCACTGACATGCATAACAGTTGGCACTGCAGTTATCTGCACATGGCACTGTCAAAAACAGTACTGTACCTAGGGCACTATGAGAAGACTGCTAGGAGAATGTGCTGGCCAGATCCTGACAGTATTAACCACATGTACATATAGCTCATTGACCCCTGCATATTGTGGGCAGGTGACATGTTTTCATGTGTATTGGTACAGCCCAGTCAATGTATGCTATGCTGCTATTTCCCTGCAAACATACATGTTACTGCATTTCTGTGGGTAAATGTGGGGGGGCTTACCTGTCAACTGTACACATTTAGACAGACTGTGTTGATATTTGCTTTACGTTTCGGTTCTATTTATCATACTATTGTGCCCTGTCTTAGGGACTAGATGCATATCAGTAAAGGGCACAGGTCAGATTGTAATGGCATACATTTGAGTTTTAGACTTCTTACCCTTCATAGCCTTACTGCAACTGTGGGTCCTGCTGTGCTGTCACTGTGTGAGTCTGTTGGGGAGGGGGTAATTCAACATTGCCACCATTTGTGTTACTTTACCAGTCATTTCTCTGTGGTTTTTTACAGCTGACTTCCTGCTGACGTACTGTGTGGGTGTGAGAGGTGGGTATGGGACCCCCACACTCACATCCATGCCTGTGACCTATGACCCTCCAGTTACTTGTCCCCACACATATACTGCAGTGGGATTTACCACCTTGAATACTACTGCATAGTGTGTGGAGGCCAGTTTTGGCCAGACATTTCCTGGTGTCCCACATAGCTCTCAGTTGTCTGCTCCTATCCCAGTAGGCCATCCCATTCCCTTGCATGCGTGCAGCATTACCATAGATATGCTAGCAAAACATACTAATCCATTTATTTATTGTTAAGAAGACTGACTTACCTTGTGCTTATGGCAGTTTTTGAGTACGGTGCTTTAGGGCCCCTATGTTTGATTCACACAGTACACTGCCTATACATGGTAAATTACAGGTAATGTGATGTGTGTGTCATCCATTTTACTGTGTGTGTGAGTCAGAGAGAGGTGTCAGTCCCTGGGGTCCCAACAGTGTCAGTGTGTGTGCTAGGCGTTGCTTTTATGCCAAGGCCTGCATACTGGGCATGCCTTCATCTGCCTGCAGGAGCTGGCTCAGGGGGTTCCTCCTATAATGTCCCTCTGTGCCAGTTGGGACCTTGGCAATGGTGGTGGGCTGTATGGCCCTTCCCCGTGCTGTTTCTGCTGCAGCTGTTTCTGCAGGATCATATTGTGTAGCATGGCACATACTATGAACATGTGTGCACATGTAACTGGACAGTACTGCAAGTCTCCACAAGAAATATTTAGGCAGCGGAACCGTGACTTGAGCATCCCAAACACATGATCTATAATGATCCTGGTTTATGCGTGTGCCTCATTATGGCATTCTTGTGTGAGTGTGTGCGCATTTCTGATGGGTGTCATCATCTACGGCTCCAGTGCATAGTCAGCATCCCCACCAGATAGCCATACTGGATGTCCCCACAGGCAAATGCATGGTACAGCTGTGATGAATGCCAGATGTGGGAGTCGTGATATCTAGGGCTGCCAGCACACACATTCATGATAATGCCCCGGGCATTACACACAACCTGGCAGTTGATGTAGGGGATGCCCTTGCAGTTTATGTAGACCCTGCCCTGTTCACCGGGTGGTGTTTTTATGTGGATGTGCATGCAGTATATGGCACCCAGTACCTCTGGGTATTCTGCTACATGGTGGAAGAGACACATATTGCTGGTCCTCTCCTCACTGGTGTTAGGGAAGTAAATGGGCTCACCAGTATGTGGTAGCATGGCATCCAGGAACTGGTGGAGTACCCTGGATGCAGATGCTTGTGAGACTCCCCATGATGTCCCCAGTAGGTCTTTGGAAAGTACCTGTAGTTAGATGTCTTAAGGCTACACAACCCTTGGTATCCAATGGGATGGGTTCCCCTCTGTTGGCTCTAGGTCTGAGTTGAGGCCAGCACAGCTTGGTGATTTGCTGAAGTATGTCTCTGTCCACCCTGTAGTGCTCTACTATCTCCAGATCATGTACTCCCTGGTAAGTTATCCTGGGTCTAAACACTCTTCTCTTCCTCCTCGGTCTGTGGTGGTTGTCAGCATTATCCTCCTCTCCGCCGTCACATACACATACTGATGGGTCAAAGCAATGGTAGCCCCTAAAATTTTTCCAGTTAAAATTCCCCCACATGTGTACACCAAAGATGCAGAGTTTAAGGGAAAAAACAGACTGTAAGGTGTTTCCATTGTTTATACTGTTGTGCTGCAGATGCTGCCTGTATGATTGGCTGACTATCAGACTATGATGCATTCCACCTGCTAGCTATGTAATTTGTTCTTGATTGCTTTTATTCTGCCATTTTCCTTTTTTTCCCTTTTAAGCCCCGAGGCACGCCGCGCAAACCCATTGCCCAAATGTGAACAGCCATGTTATTTATGATGGGTATTTTTTTTGTCTTAGACTGGGTGCACATCGCACAAACCTGTTTAGCTAATGTAAACATGAACAAATTGCGCTCCCTGGATGTGAACACGCTCTTTATTTCAAAAGAAGTCAATACAGCCTCAGACACATCCCCTTGCTTAGCTGTGCTTAGCTAAGCTTATCTGTTCACCATAGGGCTCCAATGTGCTTACAACATGCTTGACAAACCCCCTTTTCATGTCTGTTGCTCCTCCTAGTTATACAATCATGCTATAGCACCTACACGGTTAGGTGCAGCTTGGCACTTAGAAGATTTTTGTGATTCAGTAAATTTAACCTCATTTGCATACCCCCACTGCCTTAGTCCATAGTTACTGCACTAACACAAAGCCTTTCCCCTTGACAACCACTGTTCCCTGCTATTGTTTTGATTTTGCATGCCATAGACTATAATGGCAAAATGCAGTTTTCCCTTAAAATTGAGTTTTCACATTTTTTTTTTTTTTATTTTTGGCATGATCCCGTTTGGATGCCACTGCTGTATGCTTAAACGACCGAGTTTGGCAAAAAAAAAACCTTTGATTTTTATAAAAACTAAGGAGTTTTCTATGCCAATGGCCATATATTTGGCCATTGGCATGCCTAAAGACTATAATACATGCTTTATTTGGAGCTGTCATGCCTTCATTTTGTTATTTGCAGAAATGTATTCGGTTAGTAACCAAATATTTCTACAACTAACACTGTTCTTGCATGGATACCTGCGTGCTTGCTGAATCACTAATTTACCTCATTTGCATAGTTTTCACCAGCAAATGAGGTAATTAGCCTTATGCACTGGTTTCCATGCCGGAAAAGTGTAGGCAGGCTCTGAATGTCAAAACACTAGTTTACTGGATTGCTCAGTGGCCATTCCTGCATGGAAAAAAACATTTATTGAATCCAGGAGTATGTCTATATAGTTTTCCTAGTTTAAAGTGTGTTTTTTTTAATGGCGTTGAGTATGTGTTGTTCAAATGGGAGCTTTTTGTCTATGGTGATACGCAATAGCTTAGAGCAAGTAACAATTTCAATATTTGTGCTGTTTTATGAGTATATTCTGAAATTATATAAGAGTGATTTAGGTGAGAACAATAGAAGTTTAGTCTTATGAGGATTGAGTAATAATTGTGCTTCATTTAGCCAAGATTCCATTGAGGTGAAGGTGTCTTGTGTTATTTGTAAAAGGTGTTGGAGGTTATTTGAGGAGATAATGGTGGAATCATCCGTTTATTGAATAAGTGAGCTATGAAGGGAAGTTGTGTGTAAGTTATTAATTAAAATATTGAACAGTAAGAGTCCAAGAATGGATCCTTGTGGTACACCTGTGTTGTTAACGGGTCTATATCACGGCATCGAAAAGTCATTTCTTCAAACAGCTTTTCAGTCGAAAATATCATTAATAGAAATTGCTTTTGTAAGATTGCTGTACAGTGAAGATCGGAAAATTTGCCCTTTCTTCACTATAGTGCAATTTCGGAATTGATATATATATATATATATATATATATATATATATATATATATATATATATATATATATATATATATATATATATATATATATATATATATATATATATATATATATATATATATATATATATATATATAGTGGGGCACAACCCCCACAAGAGCATTTTCTATTAACGTCATTTTTGATTGAAAAGCCATTCAAAGAAATTACTTTTTGATGTTGTGATATAGACACACTGTTACCTTGGTGTTGAGACAGACTAGTCTGCCACCATACACATTGCTGTCTATTACTTAGGTCATTAGCAAACCATTTTTGGGACAATTGTGAGCAACCCAGTGTAGAGGGTTGATGTAAGAGTTTATGATGTGATATTCTGTTAAAGGCCTTTGACAGATCTACTATGATTACTGAAGTTATTTGGTCAGAATGTATGGCTTTGTTAATAGTATCTGTAAAGGAGATTACAGCAGTGGTTGTGCTATGTGCTGGTTTAAAACCATGTTGAGTGGGTGCAAGAACATTGTTATTAGTAAGACACTTTAATAGTTTTATGCGTATACATTTTCCAACAATTTGGATAGAGGAAGGAGATTAGAGATGGGTCGATAATATGTTAATTTATTGTTTTTTCTGCCCTTGTGTGAAGGGATTATGATAGATTTCTTCCAGAGGTTAGGGACGTGAGACTCCATAATGGATTGATTTATCGGAATGTTGACAGGGTAGGTAATTACTTCTGCAGCATATTTTAGATATTCTGATAGATATTCTGATGGAAGATTATCATCAGAAAAGGAGCATGGTTTTAGTTTGAGAAGAAGCTTATGCAGTAATGAAGTAGATATGGGTTGTAGTGAGAAAGTAGGAGATGGAGTACTAGATATAGAAGTACCTTGTAAGGGGAGGTTAAAGTGGTAATATTGTTATGGGATGTTTCGAGGAGGGGAGGAATAAGATTATCTGTTGAGTTTGTATTGGAAGTAGAATTATTTACAGGTTTAAGTATACTATTAATGAAGTAGGTATTGAACATGTCAGCTATTTGGGATGGTTCTTTATCTAGGGCAGGTAAAGGATTTTGTATGGACCCAGGTGTTAGGAGCACTGAGACAGATTTTCAGAAATTTTAGGGTTATTTATGTGGCTGGACATTTGTTGGGAGAGATATTTTTTTCTTATCAGCAATGCTAGTTTTTTGCTTTATTATGTAGCTGCTTATATATAAGTAGATTTATGTCATTTTTGTTCTTATGCCAGTCTTTCCAGACTCAGACTGTGGTTTGTAATATTTGTTTTGTGGATTTAATTAGCCAGGGTGCATGGTTTGTTTTTGTTCTTTTAGTTCGGCGATGGGCTAAGCTATTAAGTGTGTCCAAAAAGAGTTGACGGTTTTTAAGATGTTATTAAATAATTGTTGATTGAAGTTAGTTAAATTTCTGGATGTTTTGTAAGTATATGGTTTGGGTACTTGAAGGGAGGTCCTATAGGTATATGCTGGTATTTGGTCACTTAAGATATTAGGAAGTGTGCTGAAATTGGAATATTTATGGGTATCTGAGACCAGGATCCAGTCTAAGGTAGCTTCTAGGTGATTACTAGTTTGCATTCTGTTAGGACTTGTGATAAGTCGTGTGAAACCATGAAGGCTGATATGAATTTGATGGAGAATCAGTGATTAAATTTTGCCAATTGATATTAACATCACCCATGAGAATTGTTTCATTGGTGATGTTCTCAGTTATCCAGGAGAGAAAGTCATCTAATGTTGGAATATTTTGGCCAAGGGATATGTACATTACTGCAATACATATCTGTTTGGTATTATTTATTTGTAACAATGCCATAAGAATTTCTACATTACTAAAAGATGGGACAGGTTTGGAGAAGGGTAATATTGTGAAGGTGTTATGAAATATTAATGCTACTCTGTCTGCTTTTTTATGGGTTCTATCGGTTCTTAGTATAATAAATCCTGGAGGGACTATTTCTGCATTTTGATTGTGAGGTTTTAACCATGTTTCTGTAACTACTAATATGTCTGGGGAGTATTGTGTTAGCCATGAATAAAATTCTGTAATTTTGTTGCAGATGTTACATATGTTTAGTGTTACTAGTAGCAGGTTTTTGGAGAGCGATGATTGAAGACAGGTGAATGATTGTGGGGGTGCAGGGTTGGGATGAATATCTCTGCATTGGGAAAGTTTGAGGAGGTGGTGGAGGAAATGATTAAGGTGGCTGGATGTTTTAGTCTGTTTAGAGGTTGTGTAAAATTTTAATTTGGTTTTAGTAGTGAAGGAAAGAAATCAGAGTTTAGTAAGGTGTAGAGGGTTGAGATCAGTTAGGCTTGCAGATTTATTTGAGAAGTTATCTGTGTGTGCTTCAAAATATAAGGGCACAGTGAATGTTCTTACAGGTGTAGCTATTAACATACATCTGATTGAAGTGTATTGTATCAGTAGACTAAGTGAAATGGTTAAGGAAATTATGAAGATAGTAGAATGTGTAGGTGGTAACATATTGTAATATGATAGAGTAAAAAGAAGTTAGATATGGAGGGTAGGAAGAAGAGGTTAGAGACAGTAGTGGGGTGTGGCAGGATAAGATGGAGTAATAGATAGATAGAAGATATGAATTATTTTATTAGGTGAGTCTGTTTGGGGAAGAGAGTATTCTAGTGTAATAAGAATTAGTAGATAGGTGTTAATTGATAGAAATTTGGAAATGGAGTGTTGATTGGGTGATAACAGTGAGGAGGAGGAGTTATCATTAGTATACGTGTAATTGATTAGGGGCTGGGTGGAATTGGGAGTAGGGTAGGAGAGTAAAGTGAGCCTGAGTGTAGCAAGGGTGAATGGCGCAGGGCTACACTGAGCTAAGATCAACTCGGAAAAAAAATAAGGACCAGATAGTTTTGGTAAATATAATTTAATGTACTACCAAAGGAGTGGTAAATGTAAGAGACAAGAAAAAAGTGTACATAGAGAAGTTAAAGGTATATATTGGCTATAGCTAATATTCATGATACCAGGAAAAGCTGAAAAAAGATTAGAGTAGGTGTTTTTATTTAGTTTTTCAAACATACCAGCAGTACTTTGAGTGGTGAAATTACAAAGAATGGAAAAGTGGATTACAGCAAATATAAAACAGAGACAAAAGTAAATTCATAGAGACAGAGATAGGAGAGTGTATGCGCACGAGTTTTTGTGGTAAACTAAGGCTGTACAAAAAAAACAACCAGTGAAGCTTTCTGAAGCCTTTATAAAAGACAGCAGGAATAAGGAGCTGCTCCGTGTATAAAGGAGACAGTAAAAGGTGAAGGCCAATGAAAAAGTAGCTGTAATTTAACAGTTGAGCACTAATGTACCCAGAAATCTCAACAATCAATGTACGCTCACTATATATCACCACTCTTTCAAGATAACCTGCACATCAGACCTGAACCAAGCCAGACATAAACAGTGTAATTAAGAAGAAAAAAAACAATTGGAATGATATAATTTCAGCAGGATTAGCTGAAATAATTTAAGTGCAGTACATTTAATGTAAAAATGAATGCAAAAATAACTAATTATGAAGTGTCAATTATTCAAATCAACTTTTAGAATATCTCTAGCTGGAGCAAACCAGTGGTGCTTTCAGAAGCCATATTTATTCTGTGTGCTGCATGTGTAGGACATAAAGCTTTTAATCACATTAAGTTTGAGTATTTCTTTTGGGGGACAATGCATTTATATCAGTGAAAAGTTATAATTTATTCTATATGCTGCACCAGAAGTGCCTCCAGTTTGTGTACATCTCCAAACTTTTGGTATGCATACAAAGTGGTTTATCCACAGCCTAGGTTACAAACAGAGACATTGTGCTTTTTGCTGACCTAAGCAAGAGTTGCAGAGCAATGCTAACAAAGGAAAGAGATAGTGGTCATACTAGCTGGCACCAAAAAGTCATCTTAGCTGGGTGTGCCATTGCAATAAGTAATGCGTGCTTTTATTTGATAGCATAGATATTTCAGACATTGTTTTTCTTAGACAACTTTGTTTACTGGAGTTCGTTTCTCTCTTCTTTTCTGCTACTAACAAATGAATCATTCACTGCTATAAACATGACTGTGAGCTGCAGAAGTTGTTAGCTTTTTGTCAGACTAAAACCAACAAGTCAGTTCAATAGGCTTTAATCATTTTTTATATGAAAACAATTTATGTTGCAAAATGTGTTGTCTTGCTTTCAGTTTTATTATTACGGGAAAAGTTAAAGCAAATGAAAGATGAAGTTTATTTCTATTTCATAGTTTTAAAGTTGACAGTGTTTTCGGTATATATATATATTTTAACTGGTGCTATGTGTTTGTGCAATCATTTGAGATCTTTGTTTCAATGAAGGTGATTATGTCTCAGATTTGTGATCGTGGTATTACTGATTGTTGGAGTGATCACTTGGCTGTTTTTTTGTGTGGAAGTGGTCGTTTGTCTATTTCTAACATGAGAGATGGCATATATTAAGTAGTTTACTTCATAAATAAGAAGTACAGGGATTGATTCTCACCAAGGGGAATTGGCTAGGCCTTGTATTTGCCTAGGAACCTAAATATGTCACCGTTTAGATACTGTGCATTTCCACTGCAGTTTGCAGTTGTACTCATAGGTCTCAACCTGCTAATAGGCCAATGTGGAACACAGACCATAGCAATGTGTGACAAACACTCAAAATGTGGAACACCCTATTTTCACACTGCTCAAAAAGTGTACCTTGACCATGGTCATGGCCTTTCAACCAAAACATACCATATGTGAGTACTTAATAATACACACTCTTACAGACACATACATATACACACATACAGATGCAGAAGCAAGACAGTGGCTCACTGATATAGAAAAAGTCAAACACATACACACACACACACACACACACACACACACACACACACACACACACACACACACACACACACACACACACACACACACACATTCACCCATGTCACACCTCTCAAATGCCCAGAATTTTGCAGAATGCCCAAATTTTTGCCTCATATTTTTGGTCTGTTCCTCATAAGATATGTAGTTTTCTGGCAAATCGCAGAGGAATAAAATAATAAGATAATAACAGAAATGTCAGTTTCAGACATCATATCCCCTCAGAACATGTATGGTAACACAAAATCTGTTATTCTAGTAGCTTTCTAAGTTTAAAAAAGTAGTATTTTGTCCCTATTTTTGGGCAATTGTCTCCCATTATGTTTGACTTTGTCCAGATTTATTGTGCCAAGTGGTTGAGAGGTATGCCTTAATGTCGAGCCAGTTTTGCCTGTACCCACAAAAATTAAGACTCGTGTGTGTGTGTTTTCCCTTCGGTTACAAATCCTTTCAGACTCTTCCCTAGCACATACCTCAAAATCCTTATTTTCTCATTGTCACTAG
Organism: Protopterus annectens; assembly: GCF_019279795.1. Lineage (NCBI taxonomy): Eukaryota > Metazoa > Chordata > Ceratodontiformes > Protopteridae > Protopterus > Protopterus annectens. The sequence goes on along the minus strand of NC_056726.1, from coordinate 338,061,037 downwards.
TGCTTGTACCTCCCTCAATGTTATTCGAAGTCAGCATTCTACGAAAACTCAACATTTTCATTCACTTCTGAACAAACCCACTATATCAATATTCCCAGTACAATAACAAAGTCTTTTATCTTTCTTTTTCTATAGCTGCATGCATGTGTGTGTATGAGACAGCAGTTGGGTAGGGTTCAGTACATTTCTGCTCTTGAAACCACCATGCAACGATGCCAGACTCCTTTTAGTGAATTCATAATTTGGGAGCTCTGATTGGTTCCCATTCTCAGGAACAGTTACTTGATTGGATCGTATACTGCAATGTTGATTGGCTGTAATTTCGGTATATGAACCAATCAAAAGTTGTTTAGTGAAGCCAAAGCTGTAAAGTGCGGAACAGCAGAAAACTGGGTTTGTTTATGGTTGAATGCAGAGCATTCTGCATAAGCTGGAGCAATTGGCTGCACAGGTTGGACTACTGTTATCACCACAAATGTCCTAATTTTACAAGCTGTGTCCTCCAAGAGGCTAAATTTATAAATTATGCCCTCACATTCTTATAGCAAAAATTTGTGCATAAACAAATTTTAGGTGCTAAGACCTTTTGGCCCTCTGCTGTGAGTTTTATGGGCCTTTGCTATGCTTTTTTGAAAGCTGGGAAGTTGACAGGTATGGTGATCAGTGGCAAAACAAACACACATGCAAACATCAAATTAACAAAAAACTTGGCTAAGCTGAAGATGTTACTACACACTAAGTGCTTTAGTTCAGTGCTTCAAACATGACCACAAATAAAGTATTGTTAATTCCTTTCTGAATTCTGGTACTTCACTGCCTCACCTTTAGTACTTGCTGGTCAGGCCCCCTAGCACTCTGCACCTGAGCCAGCCACCTCCTTTATCATGACTAATGCACCTTCTTACTGCCTGCCTGCAACAGGGGTGCATCATTCCCAAATCTCCGCCTTTGGTATGCCACTGATGGTGATCATAGTTTTTACGCAGCATACATTTATTAATTATACCAGCAGCTGTAGTTTAATGGTTCTGTAACACCAAGCAAAACAAATTATCTGATGCACAAAAGGTAAGCCATAAAATTATACTGATTTTGTTAATTACAGTAGGAACACAGAAAATGTCACTGTTGATATGGTAGCCTTACTATAAAGCTTTAGTTAAACATGGCGTCTTATATAACATTTAGGTGTGAGAACTTCATATACATTTAATAAAAGGTTACCAGCAAGTGTCAGCAGGTCATCATCCTCTGTCCAGTTTAAAGTAAATATTGTTCCTACAACAGTGTAAATCATAGTACAATAAATACAATACCAGCATGCATTCATTGTTTTGAAGTTGTAGCTGAGTAATACAACATTTTTTTAAATGACCAAAAACGCATGATAACTCACCCTATAGTCATTGTGGCAACAGCTCTGGAAAACTTTTTCTTGGGTTGATTTGACCAGTCCTCTACTTTTTTCTTTAGTTCTTTGTTCTAACAGGAATAAGAATAAAACCAATAAGAGCAGGAATTACAAATGCAATTGGCATAGGTATGGTTGCATATCAGTTGACAGAATGTTCATGTGAAAGAATAATCAGGGGCCATAAATGACTGAAAACATGTTTGAATGAAAACTCACTTGAGTAAGTCCCAATTAATAGAAAACTATAAAAGTGCATAGACAGTGTGTGATGGTATCATTTCTGTTCACAGCAGTTATTAGGGAAGCAAGTCTAGAAAAGTACGTGTAGATTGGGAATGCCTACTGTCATGTCGTATCCCCAGATCTAAAGATATTTTTGTTTGGGTGCCGGCACTGACTCACTGTGTGGTGTTTTTATTTTCTCCATGGCTGTGCAACCACAGCGTTAGTATATATAAGTAAGGGGAATATGGGGGAGGTGGCAAAGACCCCCACGGGAAGGGGGGATGCAAGGAAAAAAGCTTTTTATTGTATATTTGTGGTGTAAAATGTTTTCAGTCAATTGTGAGTCAATCAAATGAGTTTTCAGTCATTTGTGGTCTATACTTTCTTATTCAGTCAAATGAGCACTTGCTCAAATGACAGATAGATAGATAGATAGATAGACAGAAAGATAGATAGATAGATAGATAGATAGATAGATAGACAGACAGATAGATAAAATGATAGATGACATGTTCAGAGATATTACACATAAATCACCTGGATACATGTGAAAATACTCAGGCATATATTACACTAAAGTTACTTGGAACAGGACAATTGATTGTATACTTCTATACAAGACTGGATAAGACCTTTCTTATGCAGTACAGTTCATTGTAACTCTAATATTATTTTAGATAACACATACAAAATATAAAACTTTGTCTGTAGAACTGCCATAATATGTTGAATTTTAAATGTTAAGTAAACATTCCCAGGGGAAAGAATAATACTAAGCATGTCATTCTCTATTAACAACATTGCCTTCAATTATTTCAAATTTCTATAACTGTTTGGCTTTAGTCAGAGGTGAAAAAGGTCATTGTCCAGCCCTCCCACCTGGTTAACAAGGTAAGCAAATATCGTTTTGCAAAATATGCTTAACCAAATTTTTCATGCACAAGTCAGCACACAGTGAATTATATAGACAAATGACCAAACAAGTCATAGTTTAAACAACATTCGACTGCAAGTTATGTGGCAGAATGTTCACTGGATTAGCTGCTACAGACTGACAGATTATTAAAAATTCTATCCCCTTTGGTACCATGGCATGGTAAATCATTTATTCTCTGAAAATAAAAATGAGAAATGGGGAGCATGGGTGTTCTTCACATCTTTCAGATTACGGTAAACATCTGCTTTCAGTATCCTTAATTTAAAGCTTTACTGTAGTTACAGAGCTGGATAAAAACTAAAATGCAGTAGAAGTCATATGCTAAGAGTAAAACACACCATGTCTCCAAATGTAATGTGCCTTATGAATGCAATAGTTCAAGCTGACCATTGTTTGATATAGTAATTGAAACTTTGCATTTTTAAGTGAAATGTTCTAACTAAACCTAATACTTAAAAGCTTAGACATATCCCAGTATAATTTTTTGTTTGAATGATTATTCTATGTAACCTTATTATTTAAAGGGGTAGTTGAGCTTTATTTTCTTCATTTTATTTTGAATTTGTTAACCGGGGTAGAGCATTGATCCCATTTCACCTATTCCAGTCTCAGCCCGGGGAAAGCACAATAGTTACACGTCATTATATAAAGCGTGGATGAGAACATGCAATAGATAAATATAGTCTATACAAAATAAATATCATAGTTCGCTTGAGGGAAGAAAGGCAACACATGAATGACATTATATACAGAGTGAGTGAAATAACACAAGGTATATGTGCGTTACATATAGAGTGGCATCAGAATTGGCATGCTGAAAGAATCACAATCAAAACTAGAGTCAGAGCAAGTTATGTAGAGTGAGGCAGGGTAGGAAGAGGTTAAGTTATATGACCAGAGACATAACAGTTGCGTTTTCTTTGAGTCTTGAAATGTGCTTTTATTTGTGAACAGAAAATGTAAGAGGAATGATCTTTAAGAAAAGAAGGGACAGATTTCCATTGTTTGGGACCAATGACTGATAAAGCATGGTCTGTGGACTGAAGCCTAGTTTGGGGGGTTTGGAGGAGGGACATGAGTGGTTAAAATGTCTAAGCTTATATGTTGGTGCATCTCCCAATGGTCTGGAAGTTAGTGGGGAAGGGAAGCGCCATTTCTGATAACTTTAAGGAGTTGAGAGGAAAGTAATAAGTCAGCAAATTGTTTCACAGGTAGCCAGTTAGCCTTTTCATTGGTTTTGCAGTTGTGTTCATTTCTTGGGAAGAGAATGATTAATCTGCAAATGACATATAAAATGGACTGAATGGTTGATAGATTTCTCTTAGAAGGTGCAGCAATTAGCATGAGACAATAGTCTAGCTGACCCAGTAAAATGCCTTTACGTATGGCATTTCTACAGGGTATGGATAGAAAAAGAGTAATCCTATTAGATCAGAATAGGTGAGAGTTGATTTTTTATATGTGTAGTGCAGGTGGAGTTGGAAATTTAGTAAGGAGTCCTAGGTATTTGAATGAATTGACATTTTCAATAGTGTTATTAAGATCAGCAAAGATATTTAGAGGTCTGGATACAGAACAGAGCATTTGCCTAGTGCCAAAAGCATTTTGTTTTAGAGGAGTTTAGTAGTAGTTGTTTATCACTGAGCATTGAATAAAGACATGAAAATAAACCTGAAGATAGAGTTCAAGAGACGAGACAGAATGGTTGGAGCAGAGTAGGATCATGTCAACAGCATAAAGCAGAAGAGGAAGATATCTTTTAATTGTAAGTCAAAAGGAGGTTTGTTAATGTAGACAGAAAAGAGAAGAGATGCCAGAATAGATCCTTGAGTGGCACCTTTCTGCAGAAGGACTGTTGTAGAGGTAGATGAACTGACAGAAACTAAGTGGCAGTTAGAGATGTAGTTTTTGAACCAGGGCAGTGTGTCATTACTAACTAGCTATTTTAGTGAGCTTTTCTTTCTTACAGAATTATATGGTGCTAAAGAGAATACATAAGATGATTCAGACTCCATAATACAATAATCACATCACAGCCATTTGATAAATGTAGGTTTGGATGATTTACTACACTGAATGCTATTTTTATTTTCTTACTATTACCAATAATGGCTAACATAGAGGATTATGATCGGGTCTCATATCATAACCAGTTGTTACATGCTCCAGACATGTATGTCAAGAAATTCATCTTAACAGGAAAGCTTGACAGGAGAATCTTGTCATTCTCAAACTGAATTTCCTGACATATATATCAAAAATGTGTAACAAGCTTAGCTGGGTTATGATCAAAGAACCAATCATAATTCTTTACAGCTCTAAAATACTTACTGCAGAAATGCAGAGGGCAACAGGAACTGCAAACAACTTTAAAACCTGTTAAGCACTTCATATAGCCTTCCAAAATATAAAGCTTTTGTTGAACAGAATTTAAAGCTGCTTGCATTTCACTACAATTTTGTGGTTGCTATTCACCATTGTTAATGTTTTAGCATAAGTCTAAACTAAACATTAACGTGGGTCAAAAGTGCTTGATAAGCATTATTTTAACTTCAGAAAGGTGTTTAATAAGGTGATCTTTCCTTATTTTGGTCTGTAATCACAAACCACCCCATTGCTATATAGAAACTTATCAAAAATAATACATAATTAACAAACAGTGCACCATAATGGTTGCATCAGCAAACAACTTGACAGCCTATTTCTTTACAAAATTGCGATTATAAGAAATCTGGGAACAGATGTCAGCATGATATACGTATGATTAATGTGTGAAGTAAATATGAACCTTTGTGTGGATAATGTACAATTATATAAAAATACATCCCAAATCAGCCTCAGCTTCAGTTCCAAAAATAACCTCTTTAATGTCAAATAACTTTATGTATTCTCAGATGAGACTGTTAAAGCAGGCATTGTATAATGCACCTTTTAATACATCTGATCTTTATAGACTTCATTGGGATTTCTGAATGAAGAATTTCTTGCAAGATTTCTTCACAGAAAAACTCATAGTGTACATACCCCATTAAAACTAATGTGATTAACAGTTTTGTTGTACAATTATGACACGCTTTTATATGTCTCAGTCCACACCCAGAATTTTGAAGCTGCAGTGCATTCTGGGAGAGTAGCTAGTTAAACAGAATTTTTAGCTTGGTTGCAGTGCCATAGTGAGACCTGGTTGAGTTTGGAAAGAAGTGTGACCTTTGTGCTGTGGTATCACTTGCCCTAGCAACGTGAAGTGTGCAATCCCTTACAGACATTCAGATGGTACAAAGTTGAATAAGCATTCCCACCTTACAATAGGAAAATTCAAAAGATACAGAAACATTCAGTAGGACGAAAAATTTGATATCTATAAGCAAAGGATTACAAACACTCAGTTTGAATACAAAACTGAACTTGCATTAGTATCATACATGCTGGTTACTTGCAGCATATTAAGACATTGCAGAGAGGGCTAGCTGAAGGCTGTGGTCTGCTGCTATGTATACCGATAGAAGAGTATGATAGAGAGTGTATAAGGTACTGCAGGGGAGAAGGAAAGGAAAGGCAGGTGTGAGGGGTATGATGGGTAGGTGGATGAGTATTCATTGTTTATCAGAGATGGGGAGGAGTAGTTGAAGTATGCAGGAAATACTGTAAGAAAGAGTGAACAGAATTAGAATTTGACATAATGAGGAGATTATTTCAATATCTTTTAATTGTATGGACTGAAAAATGGGTGCAGTGTAACTGGGAAGCATTAAGTTATGTCGGTGTTTAGGGAGCATTTGCAGGATTCTTTTCTGAATAGAAATTACTTAAAGAAGGATCTGATCTATGGGTAAAAGTTAATTTCTTTGATGTATGCATGGAGAGAGTCCCAAGTATGAAGAGTCATGAGATAAAAGCAATGGCCAGTATACGTTCTTGTTTTGAGGGTAAGATGAGAAAGAATGGAGGATGAGAGTGACCTATGGTTACTGAATGATGAGCAGTGGGTCAGTGTATTCACAAAGAAAGGGAAGGTGTCCCAAATTAGTAACTTAATGGTGAGTGGAGTACAAAATACTGTAGCTTTTTGACTGACTGGAAGCCATTAAGATTTTGTCAGTACTTATATTACTGGCTGTGGTTTGTAAAGCTAAGAGGTTCCTTTTAGAGACTGATGCAGATTAAGGGTAATCCAAATTCTAGATGGTGAAGGAATACCCCTTTGCCCTGTTCTAAACCCCCACCCACCCAGACTAACATTACACTGATGCAGGATTTAGTAACCCCAATGTAATGCTAGAAGTTAAAGTGCTCATCTAACCACACATCTAGGTATCTGAAGGGTTTTTGTATTTTCTGAGGTACTTTGTTTTTGTACAGAATGTTTCCTTGTTGGGGGGTTAAGTGCAGTTACTGTTGGAATCAGTGTTTTTTTTTTTGTGTGTGTTTAGAAATAACTTGTTATGTTTGCCAACATTATCTGTTATTTATTTCAGAAAGAACAAGAACTCTTTTTTCATGCTTCCCTTGAGTAATCATCAGAAATAATTTTTTTAAAACACAAAACTCCTGTTTTTATCTAAATCTGCTAAAATCCATGACTACAATTAAAGTTTGAAAATGAATATTCTCGTGTATGCCCTATTTACCTCAATTACAATCTTTCTTTTTTCTCCTTATATGGCCTCTGTCCTTGAATTATCCTCTGAATCATCATATGAGCCATTCAGCAAATGATATTTTAAAAGCAACTTCTTTTTATGATTTTCTTTTTCCTGCCCTTAATGTTAAATAATATTGCCTTAGAAGAAACTCACATTCTCCTTCAAAGTAAAAAAAAAAAAAAAATCTTTGCAAAATGAATTATAAGAACACAGGTACATAGGTTCATACCAGTAGGCTGCTGATCAGATAAATTATTTTTATCCTAGCCATCAAAAATTCCAATACTTTCTTCCTTTATACATGAGACAGTGAGAGTCGACAGCCCTGGAGTGAATTTATGGCTACCCATCCACTCTTTAAGGCTGTGTCCAAAGAAGGCCATGGAACTACTTTGCTTAATATAAAGGCAAAATCCTTCCACAGTTGATAAATTCTTTGAGAGAGGTATCTGTCCCATCAGCAGATTTTCTTTATGTTACAATGGCAGTTCAGATCTTCTGAGTTAGTGATCATTGAGTTAAAGGTTTTGAGAATATGTAGTAAGTTACACAGGACTGGGATATTTGAGGCCTTGTAGGCAAGGAAGAAGTCACCCTTAAGGAGTTTGTATGAGACAAAGATTTGAGATAACACTTTTAGGTGATTTGTTTAGCTCATGAAAATCCTATGTTTGATGCCCTTGATGAGGAAGTGCTGCAAACAAGTATTATATTTTATTGTAGGCCTAATGATGGAGAACTAGATAGGGATAATAGCTTCCTTTCACTAGAATATATATATATGATCATGAGGTAGGCTGTGCAGAAGGACATTCTGACAAAAGTAGATATGTGATGGTCAAAGAAGAGTTATTTGTCTACAAGACTGTCTGGGTCTATAATGACTATGCCAATTTTTTTTTGGGGGGGGTCTCATTCATGTGTTATGTTCATTGGTGCTTATATTTCCCAAAGGACATAACACTACACATTTTAGCATTTAGTTTTAAATTATGGTTCAGGAACAATAGGATTCTACATGATAGGACCACTTGGAGGATGTGAGAGTCTTCTGGAGAGATGGAGATAACTCCACTTTTGCAGTCATCTGTAGATTTGTTCACATCAGCTTTAACCTCAGATGGAAGCATCAGAAAGAAGCAATACTAACACCAGTTCTTATAGAACCCAACTAGTAATTAAAAAAAAAAAACATTTAGCATGCAGCATACCACCAATACTGATTGTTTGGGTTCTTTCAGGCAATTCACTAGCCAGTGGGTTACGTAAGGAATTATATTAGTTTTATTACTTTGTCAATAATGCCAGAATTTTAAATGGTACTGAAGGCCTTTGATAAGTCAGGGTAAACAGTATGTAGAAATATGCCCCACTCCAATGCCACAGCAATTTTTTTTCAAAGGAGTCTACTAGGTTTATTAGGCAGGAGCTTCCTTTAATAAACTCAGACTGGTTTGGGTCCAGGGATTGTAAGCTGACAATATTTTTGTTTATGAGTCCCATAATGATGGACTCCATTATTTTATAAATAAGACTGGTAAGACATAATGATGGATCCACCCTTGTGGAGCAGGATAACTACAGTTGTTCTCCCTACCATCATCACAAATCTAGTTTCACAGCTGAGGCTGAACAGATTTAGTACTGAGTTGGTAAGACTATGCTTGATACCAGTAAGAAAGGAGCTAGGCAAATTGTCTGAATTCATAGAACTAGTTTTCTTGGCTTTGGACAGTGACCTTAGGACCTCATCTGAGGTGCTGTAGCAAACCAGTATGGTTGTTATATCCTTAGGGGCTGAGTAAGTGTTTTTGTTATGTACCAGTTCAGTACAGTCTTGGGTATTGTTCCCAAGGTATTTAACATAGTTGTAAAAGGCTTCACTGTCATCCTTTACAGAGGTGGCAATTTCATTTCTTAATCAATGGTTGGTTTGATTTTGAGCCTATGTTCTTTAACTTCTTACATTCACTTCTGGAGTGTGAAATATTCAGTTTATTATTCAGGACACGGCAATGTTCCCTTTTGTTAAATACTGTTTCTATACAATAATTCCACCACTGAAGTTTATTCCTAAAGTTAGCACTGGATTTGTGTAAGACAGGGACCCATAACTGAGTCTTCAAGGGGAGGGAATTTCTTAAATTGCATTAGGTCACCAGATACTTATAGTAGATATATCATTGCAAATACAACTAAACAATTGTTAGAACTGAGAAGTGATAAAATCTAGGAAGCATTGTGCATACTTATTTGCACTAGTATAAGTTCCCCAGCTTATGGATGACTAATTGAGGTCCCCAGGAATGATAGTATTAGGTTCAATAGAGAGTAGCTCTAGTTTATTTAAGTATGTCTTGTTTCTTGTGGATGTCATAAGTGGAGTTCTGTAGTTGGCTAGGATATGGAAAAAGATCTTATTGCTAGTAGTTAGGATGTGGAGGAGCTCAGGGTCATTGTCTCATCATATAACTCATACAATTATGAGGTTTCAAAGGAATATGGACTCTCTACCATCTGTACCACAGTGATACCCAGATTTGGATCTAAAAAGTGGCAGGCATTGAATCCTGGTGAGAAAGATATTTGATTTCTGTCTGGTATTTCAATGTTTTAGAATGTAACACATAAAGGTCTAAATTCTGTATCTTTATATTCTGGAAAACTATTTTCATGTTAAAATGTGATCCCAATGGACTACACTGCCATCTCCCCCCTTTTTTAGCTACTTTTCTTGTTATCATGCATAATAATTTTTGCAATTACATGAGGGCACAATGCCTCATATACCTTCAGTGTGTTATTTATTATCATTTAGCAACCAGAAAGTTAAAATGTGGAATCAAAAGAAACTGGGGCTCTTTTAAAGTAGCAAGATATTGGGAGAGGAATCCTGGGATAAGTATAGCAGAGTATCTACATTAAAGCGTTATGTGTTAAACAATTATGAATACAAATTAAAGACATTGAACAATAAGGAGTCCACATTCTTTTCTTTTCTTTTTTCCCTTGAAGTATGGGTAATACTATAAAAGTAATAGATTGTTTTATTTGCCCCAGTTGCAAAGTGTTAGGGGCTACAATGAAGAAGCACAATTCTGTCACTATATATTTATTTGTTTGCTTTTCACTTTTATGCTTGAAGAGGTGAGGGGTTGTGGGCCTGCTGTAGGAATTAACAGTGTTAGCAAAGTCATTTTTTCACTTTTGAGTATGTAGATCCATATAAGCAGACAGTTCTTTCTGAATCTCCTCCACCTCTATTCTGGTGTTTGAATACTATTTTTGCCATTCTGCCCAGATTCCCTCCCCACATGGCATCCACCCATTTCAGGAAGCAAGGTTTTTGGAAGCACATTAACAAGGTTTTCGCATCTTAAAGATTTTTGCTTCAGTTATAAATGTTACTTTATTTTTGGTAGCTAAAGCTTTATGGCATTATTAACACATTTATTCTGTAGGCTGAAGATGTTTGTTTTCTATGGTATGCATGCAAAGCTGGATCCATCAGTAGGTTACCTAGCACATGAGTATGACTCAATGCTTGGGGGGAGGGTCACCACAACATTAATCTAATTAGAGAAAAGAAAACAAAGTAAAACTTCTTCTTACATTACTTTTTTCCTTATCTCTGTGCTGTATTGCAGAGTGCAATGTGCAAGAAACAATACTAGAAATAGAGGAGCAATCTTACTAGTTTAACTTGCAGCATTTTCAGAGGAATTGTGTGTGTGTGTGTGTGTGTGTGTGTGTGTGTGTGTGTGTGTGTGTGTGTGTGTGTGTGTGTGTGTGTGTGTGTGTAATGCCCTATGCAGAGGTGGTGAGTAGGTTAATTACTCAGGCTCAAACCTTGTACCTTCTTTATAGGAAATAAGATCCTTAATCCACTACATCAACTATCAGACAAGTCCTTTTGGTTACAGTTACTTTCTGAAATGGGTATTTTTGTCATTTATTGGTTCATAAATTTTGTTTCACTGCATCATGGAAAAAATGTTCTAAACACCAAATTTAAAATGCACTCTGACAAAAGCTGCTGTATTTAACAAGAAATACATTAAATCAAGAAGGTGAGTCAAGTAAAACATGCATTTATATCAGGTCCTAAAACTATATGCAGTGCCTCATGGTTTGAAAATAGCTCAGGAACCAAGGGACCCTTAATCCACCACTGGCCAAGTCAGTTTTAATGAATGTGAGTTTCAATGAATTCTCAATGAATTTGAATGTCAATGTGCTTACGGTGAATGTGATCTTCAAGGGAAGAAAAGTTAACTGTTACTTATGCTAAGTCTGTTTTCAATATGCAACTGTTTTAGTTAGCAAATGGACATCAGTGTTTCTGTTATAACATTTGAAAACACTGTTAGTAATGCAACAGGTAGCATGTTCTCCTTTGGTGCAAAAGGCAAAGAGCTCTACTCCCGCACCATGTAGACAGATTGCTGACATTGCAGGGCAGTATAAGGAGACTCCTGCACCCCTGAGGGTGTCGTACTTTGAATGATATGTTAATCTGAGGACCCATTTCCCTGTTTTGAAGGTAGGTGCTGTGGGATCTTTTACATCTATCTGAGCTATCGAAGAGAGTGGGGGAAGTTCACCATTTCCTGGCCAAATTTCTCCAAGTAGTACAAATACAACCAAGGGTCTCCCCTGAAACGAGACTGCTACCCTAGTAGACCTAACCTGGTCAACATAGGATAAATAAATTAAATCCATATCTCTGTCTTCTTTTCAAAACTAAAGAAGAAAACAGTATGCACATTGTCAGTTTTGAACAGTGTTTAGGGGAGACAGAGAGAGAGAGACAAATAGTGGGACACCAGAGTGGCTGTGGAGTGTGGCTGCTGGTCCATTACCCAAAAAAATAAACAAACAAACCAACGTGTTCTTACACAAGAAACGGTCACTTTAATGCGAGAAAATCAACAGAGACTTAGCGCTTTCGCCTTTTACAATCCAGGCATCATCAGAGTCAAATAAAAAATTACAACAGTCACATAAATAGGAAATACAGACTGACATCATTTCCTGTAACATCATGCATTCATAAATAATATACTAATTTATGAAAAGCATTCGTATAGTTAAAATTGCTGCAATAACAGAATAAAATACTAAGTAGTAAAACCATGTACATGTTGGTAAATGTTATATAAAAATATTTTTTATAAAATATTTTACTTAAAAGCTGTTTGCATACACTCAGGCTTGTAAACGCCTGCATTTAAACCTGTTTTGCTCTTTTTTCTCAGGATACTCAAGATGGAAATTGTGTCATTAATACCAGGTTTCACCCTGGCGTTAAGCCTTAATTGCCATTCTGTTTTCTTGATCTGCAGATCAAGGTCTACGTCACCCCCTCTTGTACTGGCCAAAACTCTATCAATATTAAAAAATCGGAACTTTTTGAAATGTGTACACTCTGTACTGTGTGTATAAAGGGTGCTGGTATACTTTGCATTTCTAATATCCCTGTTGTGTTCTACAATCCTGTTATGGAATTTCCTGGTGGTCTTGCGTATATAGAATGTATGGCAGGAAATACAGGTGGCAATATAAACAACATTTGTCTTCATGCTCCCCTTTAAATGTGAGGCATCTTGATTAAATGGTAAAATCATTACATAATTTTTGGAGCCTTCAACATACTTTGCATTAATATTACTGTGACCCCCTCTTAGGATGGGTGGGAACCTGGCTGCACGGTTCCTTATTACCTCTTTCTTAGTTGAGAGTAAAAGCTTAATAGGGCACACCCTATCCTTGAACATCCCTATCAACTTAAACAATTCTTTAGAAAATTTCTTGTCATCACTGATCAACCTGGACAGCCTGACCACCTGCCCCTTGACTACACTCCTATGCTGATGTTCAAGATGACAGGTGTCAAAATGTAATAATGTATTAGCGTAGGCCTGTTTCCTAAATATATTGGATGATAGTTCTTCTGTACAGTTATCTTTTGTAAGAAGAATATCTAAATAGTCAGTTTCATTTTGGTGTGCCCTATAGGTGAACTTTAGGTATTGAGTGGTGTTGTTGATGTAATTCAAAAATTCTGTCACAAATGCCTCACATTTAAAGGGGAGCATGAAGAAAATATGGGGAGCATTATTAGATGATGACCTGAAAAACAAATTAGGGTCAGAGCCTAAGATTGTTTTCAGTAATGGCAAAAACAATTAATGGTGAAACCTGGTATTAATGACACAATTTTTATCTCGAGTATCCGGAAAAAAAGAGCAAAACAGGTTTAAATAAAGGTTTTTACAAGCATGAGTGTATGCAAACAGCTTTTAAGTAAAATATTTTATAAAAAATATTTTTACATAACATTTAACAACATGTACATGGTTTTACTACTTAGTATTTTATTCTGTTATTGCAGCAATTTTAACTATACAATTTTTTTTTATAAATTAGTATATTATTTATGAATGCATGATGTTACAGGAAATGATGTCAGATGATGACCTGAAAAACAAATTAGGGTCAGAGCCTAAGATTGTTTTCAGAAATGGCAAAAACATTAAAGAAATTTTGGAGAGGGACATGGATACTAAAAAGAAGTATGCCTCACAGTAAGAAGTTCTCTGGTTCGATTCTCGGCTGGGATGCTGTCTATGTGGAGTCTTCATGTCTTCCCTGTGGTCTCATGGGTTTCCTCCGGGTGCTCCAGTTTCATCCCACATCCCAAAGACATGCTGTAAGTGGATTGGACACTCTCAATTGGCCTTAGGTGTGAGTGTGTGCATGTGTGTCCCTTCTGTGGAAGGTTGGCTGGCAACTCAGCACTGTAAAAACTCCACTGCCAATCATTCTGTGGACCATTGTTCTGCTGTGGTGACCCCTAACCGGGATAAGCCGAAAGGAGATGATGTCTCTAGGATGCACAAATGTGGCTTCTGTTCAAGCTGTAGATTTATTAATGATGGACTCTACGTCCAGATTGACTCTCATGGTAGGAACTTACAGTGTCCAGGGTGCTGTAATTGTATCTCTAAAAGTGTTGTTTATATTGACACCTGTATTTCCTGCCATGTATTCTATATAGGCAAGACCACCAGGAAATTGCATGACAGGATTGTAGAACACAACACCAGTGCCTTCTACACACACAATACAGAGTGTACAAATTTCAAAAAGTTCCTATTTTTTGTTATTGATAGAGTTTTGACCAGTACAAGAGGGGGTGACATAGATCTTGATCTGCAGATCAAGGAAACAGAATGGCAATTAAGGCTTAACGCCTGGGTGAAACCTGGTATTAATGACACAATTTCCATCTCAAGTATCCGGAAAAAAGAGCAAAACAGGTTTAAATACAGGCTTTTACAAACATGAGTGTATGCAAACAGCTTTTAAGTAAAATATTTTATAAAAAATATTTTTACATAACATTTAACAACATGTACATGGTTTTACTACTTAGTATTTTATTCTGTTATTGCAGCAATTTCAACTATATAAATGTTTTTTATAAATTAGTATATTATTTATGAATGCATGATATTACAGGAAATGATGTCAGTCTGCATTTCCTATTTATGTGACTGTTGTGATTTTTTTATTTGACTCTGATGATACCTAGATTGTAAAAGGCGAAAGCAGTACGTCCCTGGTGATTTTATCGCATTAAAGTAACCGTTTCTTCTGTAAGAACACATTGGTTTGTTTGTTTATTGTTTTACTGTATTTACCACACTGCTTCTGCATTTGTGGATGCAGTCTATTTCCGGGTCCATTACCCTGCCTAGGGTCCCATTTGACCATGATCTTGCTCTGTATGTCTGTACTGAAATGGCACAAAAACGAGGTAATGTAGATAACCATTTGAAATATTGAGACCCACTTGATCGAGTCAGGTAATATGGAGACTGAATTGCTGAAAATTTGGCTTACATATACAAGTCCAAGACCGCTATTTCTCATAATATTCCCTTTTCTGCAAGGTTTGGCAATCTTGGCTTTGGTATATATAAGTTTGTGGGGTGTGGTTGGTTGCCCCCCATATAAATTTAAAGGAGAAGAGTGATGTTTGATATTTGTTCTTATCCTTGATTTTCAGTCTTTTTTTTTCTTGGCATTTTGGGACTCATCATTTTGAGTTCAGAAATTTGAATAGTGAGCCGGTAATTTAAGACAGCCAGAGACATATAGCATTAATAAGGTGAAATGTGGGAGCAACTATAGATGTTGTAATGTAGATAGGTATATATGTTCAGACAAAAGTAAGTAATCATAAGGAGACATAAAAGGAAAAACAAAGGTAATCATAAGGAAACATACAAATCACTTACAAAATGTGGCCACCACGCTAGAACATGAGTGCTGCATTTACATTTATCAGCAATATGTGGCTGCAGAAAAGAATTAGATTGTAGCATTTGAAATTACAGTCAGATGGGTATATTTTAATTTATAAAAGAACACAGTTATGTAAAATCACCAAATTTATTACAAAGCTTTCGGGTTTCCCCTTCCTCAGTGCTATAATAAAAACATTTCACACTTCAATTAAATAGTACAAAACAATTAATCATATGACACAGCCAACCAATAAAAAACATTCTAATTAACAAATGATACACTTTCAGTTAACGCAGCTTATGCTGCTTCTTAATTAGAACAGGCTTCAACTTACTGCACTATTAATCCCTGGGTAAACATCTGCTTGCAGTTTTATTATCCAGGAATGCTCTATATTTTCCAGCATGTTATTGGTATCACCCCCCCTCATACTTTGCTGTATGGTCTTTATTACCCTAAATTTAAAGTTGTGATCATTAGCATTGTTATTTATATGTTTCGCCAGCGCGTTAGTAGGTATATTCCTTCCAATTTCTGATTTATGCTCTATAATACGGACTTTTAATTTTCTACTACTTTTACCAACATAGAACGAGGGGCATTTAGTGCAGGTGGCTAGATAAACTATGCAAGTTATATTACAACTAGCATAACAATCAAACTTATAAGGATATCTAGTGACTAGATGGATAAATTCAATATCTGATGTCACATCTTCACAGCAACTACAGTTGTAACATGGAATTGTGCCTTTCTTAGTAGTTCTAACAGCAACAGTAATACCATTAGGCTTAAAATCTTTATAACACAATTTCTGCTTAAGACTTCTTTCATTTTTATATGCAAAATACGGCCTTTCAGTTATAATGTTTCTAAGTTCAGGCATTGATAACAAAATATTCCAATTATTTCATATTATACTCTCTATCCCTTTGGATCTAGTATTGTAAGTTGTGACATATCTCAGTTTTTGATTTGCAATATCAGTATTATTTATTATCTGCCTTCCTTCACTAAAGAGTGGAGCTGTCGTATCCGATCTCTCTTTTAAAACACTCTCTGTTATAGCATTTATACTTTCCAAATCATAGCCCCTATCAGAAAATTCTTGTTTAATATCTTCCATTTGTTTTAAACATTCATCCACATCAGTATTTAACCTAATAGCTCTACAAAACTGGCTTTTCACAATACTTTTAAACGTATGGGGGCATGCATACTGTGTCTGTGTGTATACCTGTTAGCATGAACTGATTTCCTGTGTACAGATGTCTGTAATTCTCCATTAACCATAGACTAATTAATATTTAAAAATGCAATATTAGTATCTGATACTTTGATTTTAAAACGTAAAAATTCTGTTGTCCCTTCCAGATATTCAATAAAATTCATTAAACTTTCTGTAGTACTTTTCCATACAAGAAAACATTTGTCTACAAATCTTTTGTAAAATAGTAAGTTAGGATCATAAAATTCATTTCCTTTGTAAACATATTTACTCTCCCATTGATTCAATACAAGGTTTGCATAAACATTGGCCATGGGAGTATCCATGGCCACCCCAGAGATCTGCAAATAAGGTCTAATATTAAAAATAGATATTATTTGTAAGAATAACATCTATTATTTCACAAACTGTGGCTATTTTCCTTGCCATCACATTCGTATTACTATTCAAGAACTCACAAATACTTTCTAGTCCACAGTCATTCGGTATAACCGTGAGTAACGAGTTAGTGTCCAGTGTTGCCATAATGAATCTCTCATTTTTGTTATTATCAATTCAATTGAACAATTGTCTCAGAAAGTCACTGGAATCTTTTATTACACTTTTACATTCATCCATGTACTTAGTCAACAATTCTTGTGTGTATATATATATATATATATATATATATATATATATATATATATATTGATAAAAGTTCCGTGATCCATCCCCTTCCTGAGACTATTGGTCTCATTGGGGGGTCTACCATAGACTTATGGATTTTTGGTAACCCACATATAACAGGCAACATTGGGCATGTGACAGTAAAGTACGTAAATTCTTCTAAAGATATGTCACCCTCTATTTGCAGATCATAAATAAACATGCTTACACTAGAAATACACTTTTTATCTCACTGAAATCCATTACCTTAAAAGTGTTCTCATCATTTAAAAATTGTCCATTAGACTCATATAGTGTGTTCTGTCAAACAACACGATAGCCCCACCCTTGTCAGCTTGCTTAATTATGAGGTCTTTATCTTTCTCCAGTTTTTCAAGAGCTTCAATCACTTCTTTCTTTAAGTTATAATATTTATACTCATTCTTGCCAATAAACAAGCCCCTTAATTCAATTTCACACAACTCCTCAAAGGCAGACAAAATAGGGCAATTATAAGGAATAAAAGTACTACTTTTTTACATATAATATTAGCAGTAAACTGATTGTCTTTATATAATAATTTCAAGCTTAAATTCCAAACAAACAATTTCAGGTCAGTGAGAGCATCAACAATATTACCCATGCAACTGGGTATGAATTGTAAGCCTTTGTTCAAAACAGCTTTATCTATCTCAGTCAAAATACAGCTAGAAAAATTAACAATATTAGAGTCTTTATTTATTTGTGTACCATCTTGTTCTTCAAAAGTGGGCCCTCATTCTTCCTCTTCAGTGTATCCAAGTGCTGTCTTGATCTTCCTCTCGTTGTTTGCTTCTCTTCCATATTTATTCTGACCGGTAGCTTGATTTGCACCGGCTTGAACTGTTTTAAAAAAGCTGCCGAGCAGTCCTTCTGCTCTACATTAGATACAGCACCTCCATTCTCAGTCGCAGGTTCTGGTAATACTATGTCATTTCCTGTTGGGGGGCTAATAATGATCCGATTGGTGTTCTGCAATGCCGCATCATCGTTCGAAATTCTCGCAGAAGACAACCCACTGCCAATCTGTCCATCACTTTTACTAAAACTTGTTGCCATAGGGATGGAAGGAGGGCCATTATTTGTTTCAAATGTATCCAGTTGATCTAATTTACTAGTATTCCATTGGATAATGTTATTAGCATAAAGTTTAGACTTGGGCCAAACTAAAATCTGCCCCAATTTGTAATCATTTACATCCCTTGCAATTTTTCGTCTTTTTTGCATCTCTAGATTTTTATCTAGTATTGACAGTCTCTCAATCATTTGCTGATAACTAACAGCAACCAGGTTAAATAAAGTATCAGAGGTGATTTTTGTCTTCTAAGTTATTAATCTCACTTAGAAGCTCACCTTCTAAGTCCAGGAAATATTTGTTCATTAGGGTCATGTAGTCCGCCCCAATTTTTAGATTCAGCTGTTGCCATTTCATTAATAACTCAGGGTACGTGTTCCCGTAGCTAGGCATCTTCAGGACAAGTAACCCTCTTGGGACTATACCCAGTTCTAAATATGCTGCAAAACTTAAGCTTTGCCATTGGAAGCACTTGTATGTTTGTACCTTGTTCTCCAGCTGCATTATATTTTTCTTCAGCTCCTCTATCCCCCGTACATCATCAGGTGCAGTAATGATTGTTGGCACATCCATAACATTCAGTAATGGATTATCATTTCTCAGCAATATGCTCCTCAATGAGGTTTCAGAGCCACAAACCTGCTATCCATTGATCAACCAAGTTGGTATTACAAGCGACATTCCAAGGCAAAAAAAGAAGAAAAAAATGAAAAACAAAGAAACATTGTCCGTGTATATATTTGGTGAATATCGCCCACAGTGAAAACATACAAAAACATCCAACTAATAGAAAGAGAATCACTGTGGTACACTGCGTTCAATAACCAAAGTCAAAAATCCAAAATATAAAAGAAGACAGTTACATAAAATCACCAAATTTATTGCAAAGCTTTCGGGTTTCCCTTTCCTGAGTGCTATGATTAAAAACATTTCACATTTCAATTAAATAGTACAAAACAATTAATCATATGACACAGCCAACCAATAAAAAACATTCTAATTAACAAATTATACACTTTCAGTTAACGCAGCTTATGCTGCTTCTTAATTAGAACAGGCTTCAACTTACTGCACTATTAATCCCTGGGTAAACATCTGCTTGCAGTTTTATTATCCAGGAATGCTCTATATTTTCCAGCATGTTATTGGTATCACCCCCCCCTCATACTTTGCTGTATGGTCTTTATTACCCTAAATTTAAAGTTGTGATCATTAGCATTGTTATTTATATGTTTTGCCAGCGCGTTAGTAGGTATATTCCTTCTAATTTCTGATTTATGCTCTATAATACGGTCTTTTAATTTTCTACTATTTTTACCAACATAGAACGAGGGGCATTTAGTGCAAGTGGCTAAATAAACTATGCAAGTTGCATTACAACTACCATAACAATCAAACTTATAAGGATATCTAGTGACTGGATGGATAAATTCAATATCTGATGTCACATCTTCACAGCAACTACAGTTGTAACATGGAATTGTGCCTTTCTTAGTAGTTCTAACAGCAACATTAATACCATTAGGCTTAAAATCTTTATAACACCATTTCTGCTTAAGACTTCTTTCATTTTTATATGCAAAATACGGCCTTTCAGTTATAATGTTTCTAAGTACAGGCATTGATAACAAAATATTCCAATTCTTTCATATTATACTCTCTATCCCTTTGGATCTAGTATTGTAAGTTGTGACATATCTCACTTTTTGATTTCCAATATCAGTATTATTTATTATCTGCCTTCCCTCACTAAAGAGTGGAGCTGTCTTATTCGACAATCAATTTACTGCTAATAGTATATGTAAAAATAGTAGTACTTTTATTCCTTATAATTGCTCTATTTTGTCTGCCTTTGAAGAGTTGTGTGAAATTGAATTAAGGGGCTTGTTTATTGGCAAGAATGGGTATACATATTATAACTTAAATAAAGAAGAGATTAAAGCTCTTGAAAAACTGGAAAAAGATAAAGACCTCATAATTAAGCAAGCTGACAAGGGTGGGGCTATTGTGTTGTTTGACAGAACACACTATATGAGTCTAATGGAACAATTTTTAAATGATGAGAACACTTTTAAGGTAATGGATTTCATAGTTTCATAGTTTCATAGTTTAGTACTAGGCTATCTGCCCTGGGGCATTTGTAAGCCTAGCCATAGTGATGTGGCTTTCGCCACCCCATGAAATGGTACAAAAATGCACAAAAATGCACAGAATAGATTTAGAATACTGTGCCTCTGTCTAGTAGTGACACAATGAAGGCCCCCTTATATAATAGAATTAGTTTACTGTGCCCCTGTCTAGCAGTGACACAGATGTGACCCCTGGGGTAAACTTACGATCTCCCATCCACTCATCAAGATTTCTCTTGAAGAGAGTCAGTGAGGGGCTCTGCCTAACATGAACTGGTATCTTGTTCCAAAGCATGGGAAGCCTCTGGGTTATGAATCTATCCCTCCAGCATGTCCTATTCATACTTGTGCCGAGGTTTAAGTCTTTAGCTCTCGTGGTCCTGATGGATTTGGATTTTTTGAGGTGGAGCATGTCCATCAGATCCTGATTGGACATGGCCTTGTACGTCAGGCAGAGATCACCTCTGAGCAGGCGGTATGCTACTGAATAGAGCTGGAGTTTCTTTAGTCTGGCAGAATAAGACATATGTTGGAGACCCTTGATCCTCTTGGTGAGGTACTTTTGTGGTCTCTCCAGCTGTTGCAAATGCCGGGTGAGGTACATACCAAATGGGGCATTGTACTCAATCATGGGTCTGATGAGGGAGGAGTATAGGGGTACAATGACATTCTTGGATCTGGATGTGAATCCCTTCATGATGAGGTGTGCAAGGTAGAATGTTTTTCTAACCACTTTGGCAACGTGGGTGTCAAATGAGAGGTCACTGTCGACTTGGATCCCTAGGTCTCTGATTACTTTTTCCGTACTCAGTGGGTTGCTGTCTATGTGATAATTTGTGGGTACTTTGTTTTTCCCAAAGGGGATGACTATACATTTTTTGGCATTTAGTTTAAGGCCGTGACTCCGGCACCAGTTGTCCATTACTGTGAGGCCTTTTTGTAGGATGTATGTGTCCGCTGGTGTATCGACTATGGTGCCTAGTTTGCAGTCATCTGTGAACTTTGTCAGCCACAACCTTCCCATGTTTGCTTTAACATCTGAGAAATAAATGCCGAACAAGAGGGGTCCCAGGACAGATCCCTGTGGGACACCACTTGTGACTGGCTTTGAGTCTGACATTGCTCCAGCGATTTTAACTTTATGGGTTCTGTCCTTTAGTCAGTTTGCAACCCATCTAGTAACATAAGGGTTTACGTTTAAGCTGGTGAGCTTATCTATGATGCCTGAGTGGGGTATTGTGTCGAAGGCCTTAGCCAAGTCCAGGTAGGCTGTATGGACTGCTTTGCCCTCATCAATGGCTCTAGTGACTGTTTCAAAAAAGTCAACCAGGTTCAAAAGGCAGGATCTGCCCTTTACAAAGCCGAACTGGGTGGGGTCAAGTGTCTGTAGGTCCCCTATGTCTCTGTTTATGAGTTCCATAATGATTCTTTCCATAGCTTTGCAGACCAGGCTGGTTAAGCTTAAGGGGGCGGTAGTTCCCAGGGTCTGTAGAGGTACCCTCTTTGTGGAGTGGGACCACTGTTGCTGTACGCCTGTGTTCAGGTACATATCCTGTAGTAAGGCTAAGGTTAAATAGCATTTTTATGTGCGGGTTTAGCTCCTCTTGGAGTTCACGTAGCACGCAACCCGGGATACCGTCAGGTCCCATTGATGCTGTGTTTTTAGCTTTGTTGAGGGCGGTTCTCTCTTGGACATCTGAGATGACAGGGAGATTACATACAGCTGGGATAAGTATTTCTTCTTTTGGGGGTGAGGGAGGGGAGAAATTTGCACTGAACCTGTCAGCCAGAATGTTGGCAATATCTGTGGGATCAGTGTATTTTGTGTTGTTGTGAACTAACTCTGAGCATATCTGAGGGTTTCCACCCAGGTTTCTAACATAGCTGAAGAAGGCTTTGTGGTTATCTTTAGTGTCCTTAGCGATTTTTCTCTCAAAGTTGGCCTTGGATGTTTTTATGAGAGAACGTAGTTTTCTGCTAATGTTGATCAGAGATGTCTTCCCTTTATGGGATTTTGCTCTGTCGTGCAGTAGCTTCCTTCTTTTGTTATACAATTTGTTAATGGTTGAGGTCCACCAGACAGGACGCTTGCCTTTGGTGGAGAGGGACTTGGATTTATTTGGGATTGCATGATCCATGCATTCTTGGAGATGTCCATAGAAAGCATTTGTGAAGGATTCTGCATTGTGGGATGTGGTATCCACTGGCCCAGTGGGCTTAAAGGATTCCATCTCAGTTTTAAGAAGAGTGAAGTCTGCTTTTGAGAAGTTTTTCACTGTGGTCTTTTGTGCTGGGGGTGGAGGTGGGATATGTATATCCAGGGTGATTAGTTTGTGGTCAGATCTCACTAGTGAGGGGTATACCTCCGGTGTGGAGCATTTTGTCCCCATGTTTGTGATGATCAGGTCTAGTATATTATCTCCCCTAGTGGGAGAGGTGACTAGTTGTTCCAGTGCATTTGAATTTATGAATTCTAGGAACCTTTGGGCTAGGGTGCTAGGGCTAGAATAATGTACCCAATCTATGTTTGGGTAGTTGAAGTCTCCCAGTATGATGGTATTTTGTGATACATTCATATCCTCCAATGTCTTCAGGAAGGCTGAGTGGGGTTCCTGAGATTGGGAGGGTGGTCTGTAACATGCTACCAGTTGTATAGCAGTTTTGCCTATGGTTAGTTGCACCTGTATGGTCTCTGATGCTTCATGTGTTGCTACTAACCTGGAGGTGTGGGTGTCCTTGATGAATATGGCCACTCCCCTCCCTTTGTGGTTCGGCCCGGGTTTTGGGGCCGAAAAGCATGATACGAGGTATAACCTGGTAGCGCTGGGGTGCTCTCAGGAACCTTGAACCAGGTTTGAGTTACTGCACAGACGTCGATGTTCTCCATACTGAAGAGTGCATCGAGTGCCTGCATCTTGAGATTTAGACTTCTGGCATTGAGCAGCATTCCCTTAGTTTTTTTTCATTTTTGTTTTCTAAGGAGGTGGGTTTGTCTTTTGAGCATTGCCTAAAA
Organism: Protopterus annectens; assembly: GCF_019279795.1. Lineage (NCBI taxonomy): Eukaryota > Metazoa > Chordata > Ceratodontiformes > Protopteridae > Protopterus > Protopterus annectens. The sequence continues at coordinate 338,037,373 of NC_056726.1, read as the reverse complement.
AAGGCACTATGGGGGTGGCAAGAGCCTTGGCCAATATCCGGAAGCCCAGTGGTGACAGGTGCAAGCCGTCCCTTGCGAAGTAGCGTGGCTTGTCCAACATGTCATCCCAGGCAGACAGACATTGGATCCCCTTAGAATGACACCAGTACTTGAGCCAATTATTAAAGCTGATCATCTTGTCTTTGTATTGTGGCATCATTCTTGGTGAGGGCAAGATGCTGCTCAGGGTCAGGGTCATACCAGCCTGGGCTACATAATCAGAGAGCTCCTCTATGTCTCTTTTCATGTAGTTCAGGGATGTACGTCTCAGGTCATTCACGCCAGCATGGACAATGATGGAGTCATATTTGTACTTGCTTTGGAGTGACCTGAGTGCGTGTGTTATGTGGTGGATCCTAGCTCCTGATAGGCAGCTCACAGTCACCCTCTCCTTGTTCAGCCTGGTAAGCGGGACATCAGTGTGTCTGACTATAAAGTCACCTATTACTAGTGTATCAGGCATGGAGTTTGGCCTTAAGGGCTGTGATTGGTTGACACACTGATTTATTGAAGTATGTGTTGCATGCATTTTGTTTTGAGGTGGTGGATTTTTGGATGTCTGCTTTGGGAGCCTCTGTTGTTTTGGTAAGTTTTTTATTAGAGCCTCCGAGTATGTCTTTGTGTTTTTATGTGTTTGGTTTGCAGTAGTGGTAGGTCTATGTGGGACTGGGTTTGTTGTGTGTGTGGTTACCATCTCCTCCTGTCTGGTCATGCCAGCCCTGAGTTGAGAGAGTTCAGCCTCCAGTTTGGCTATATAGTTGCATCTCTCACATGTATTTGTGTTTGTTGGGAGGAGGAGAGGGTTGTCTGTGTACATGAGACAATTGTAGCATTGTCTCAAGATACCCAGATTAATCAGTTGAACTGGAGAGGACGCCAGCAATCTACCACTCGACATGCTAGAACAGTATACGGGAGTGTTGTGCCTTTAAGGGAAGTGGATATTCACAGGGGTGGTAGGTGGATGTAGTGCTTACTTAGTACGAGAGTGCTTACTTAGTAGAGAAGTTTTGAGAACAAGTGCTAGGCTTATAATATAGCGAGTAGTCTGATTATACTAAGAGTAGAGCTTCCTTAAGGGAAAATTTGAAGAGCAGACTTGGCGGAGCCAGAAGAAGTTTAACCTTGTTTAACCGGTGCTGCGCTATGCGGACAACCGCGCAAAGCCGTGCAAATGCGGATTTTAAACAGGGAACTATAAAAGAGCTAGAAATGGTCCAAAACAACCAATTACTACAGCTCTTGTGCTGAGGTCACTTCCTACAGGGACAGGTAGGCTGCTCAAGGCTCCCCACTCCCACTGGTGAGCAAAGAAACTTCCTTCTATCCAAGTAAGGTAATGGACAACACAGGAACTACACCACAGCCCAGAATACAGCAATGCCTGTAAACTGGTCTAAACTAGTCGAGGAGAGGCGGAAAACAAGGATTATTTTTTTGTTTTTTTGTTTTTTTGATAGAAACACACAGAAAATGCAGAAACAGTGATAAATCAGTTACACGGGCTAGCACACTTTAGTGGGCAGCCTCAGCAGTTAAATTAAACAAACAAACAAACAAACTTTCGATCAAATTCGACTAAAAAGTAACTTTAAGTGCAGATTTTAAAATAATGCAGCAAACAGCTAAAAAAACAGTTTAAGCTTGTTAAGGGTAAGCTAGAGAAGCTATTCCAAGCAAAAGTCAGCAAAGATACTTAAATCCAGAAAGTAGTCACTTTTCTGAGTTCTCTGTAGCTAGGACCACTCTGCAGGACCACGAGGAGCTTGTCTGAGTAGTATAGCCAGAAAAAAACGCCCAGAGGCAGATTTTAAACAGGGAACTACAAATGAGCTAGAAATGGTCCAAAACAACCAAATACTACAGCTCTTATGCTGAGGTCACTTCCTACAGGGACAGGTAGGCTGCTCAAGGCTCCCCACTCCCACTGGTGAGCAAAGAAACTTCCTTCTATCCAAGTAAGGTAATGGACAACACAGGAACTACACCACAGCCCAGAATACAGGAATGCCTGTAATCTGGTCTAAACTAGTCGAGGAGAGGCGGGAAAACAAGGATTATTTTTTTGTTTTTTGTTTTTTGATAGAAACACACAGAAAATGCAGAAACAGTGATAAATCAGTTACACAGGCTAGCACACTTTGGTGGGCAGCCTCACCAGTTAAATTAAACAAACAAACAAACAAACTTTCGATCAAATTCGACTAAAAAGTAACTTTAAGTGCAGATTTTAAAATAATGCAGCAAACAGCTAAAAAACAGTTTAAGCTTGTTAAGGGTAAGCTAGAGAAGCTATTCCAAGCAAAAGTCAGCAAAGATACTTAAATACAGAAAGTAGTCGCTTTTCTGAGTTCTCTGTAGCTAGGACCACTCTGCAGGACCACGAGGAGCTTGTCTGAGTAGTATAGCCAGAAAAAAACACCCAGAGGCGGATTTTAAACAGGGAACTACAAAAGAGCTAGAAATGGTCCAAAACAACCAATTACTACAGCTCTTGTGCTGAGGTCACTTCCTACAGGGACAGGTAGGCTGCTCAAGGCTCCCCACTCCCACTGGTGAGCAAAGAAACTTCCTTCTATCCAAGTAAGGTAATGGACAACACAGGAACTACACCACAGCCCAGAATACAGCAATGCCTGTAAAATGGTCTAAACTAGTCAAGGAGAGGCGGGAAAACAAGGATTATTTTTTGGGTTTTTTTTGTTTTTTTGATAGAAACACACAGGAAATACAGAAACAGTGATAAATCAGTTACACAGGCTAGCACACTTTAGTGGGCAGCCTCAACAGTTAAATTAAACAAACAAACAAACAAACTTTCGATGAAATTCGACTAAAAAGTAACTTTAAGTGCAGATTTTAAAATAATGCAGCAAACAGCTAAAAAACAGTTTAAGCTTGTTAAGGGTAAGCTAGAGAAGCTATTCCAAGCAAAAAATCAGCAAAGATACTTAAATCCAGAAAGTAGTCGCTTTTCTGAGTTCTCTGTAGCTAGGACCACTCTGCAGGACCACGAGGAGCTTGTCTGAGTAGTATAGCCAGAAAAAAACGCCCAGAGGCAGATTTCAAACAGGGAACTACAAAAGAGCTAGAAATGGTCCAAAACAACCAATTACTATAGCTCTTGTGCTGAGGTCACTTCCTACAGGGACAGGTAGGCTGCTCAAGGCTCCCCACTCCCACTGGTGAGCAAAGAAACTTCCTTCTATCCAAGTAAGGTAATGGACAACACAGGAACTACACCACAGCCCAGAATACAGCAATGCCTGTAATCTGGTCTAACCTAGTCGAGGAGAGGCGGGAAAACAAGGATTATTTTTTTGTTTTTTTTGTTTTTTTGATAGAAACACACAGAAAATGCAGAAACAGTGATAAATCAGTTACACAGGCTAGCACACTTTGGTGGGCAGCCTCACCAGTTAAATTAAACAAACAAACAAACAAACTTTCGATCAAATTCGACTAAAAAGTAACTTTAAGTGCAGATTTTAAAATAATGCAGCAAACAGCTAAAAACAGTTTAAGCTTGTTAAGGGTAAGCTAGAGAAGCTATTCCAAGCAAAAGTCAGCAAAGATACTTAAATACAGAAAGTAGTCGCTTTTCTGAGTTCTCTGTAGCTAGGACCACTCTGCAGGACCACAAGGAGCTTGTCTGAGTAGTATAGCCAGAAAAAAACGCCCAGAGGCGGATTTTAAACAGGGAACTACAAAAGAGCTAGAAATGGTCCAAAACAACCAATTACTACAGCTCTTGTGCTGAGGTCACTTCCTACAGGGACAGGTAGGCTGATCAAGGCTCCCCACTCCCACTGGTGAGCAAAGAAACTTCCCTCAGTGGCTATGAGGCAGTGGCAGTGAGATAAAAAAGTGTATTTCTAGTGTAAACATGTTTATTTATGATCTACAAATACAGGGTGATATATCTTTTGAAGAATGTACGTACTTTACTGTCACATGCCCAATGTTGCCTGTTATATATGGGTTGCCAAAAATCCATAAGTCTATGGTAGACCCCCCAATGAGACCAATAGTCTCAGGAAGGGGTTGGATCATGGAACCTTTATCAATATATATACAAGAATTTTTGAGTAAGTACATGGATGAATGTAAAAGTATAATAAAAGATTCTGGTGACTTTCTGAGACAATTGTTCAATTGGATTGATAATAACAAAAATGAGAGATTCATTATGGCAATATTGGACATTAACTCGTTATTCACGGTTATACCGAATGATTATGGACTAGAAAGTAGTCGTGAGTTCTTGAATAGTAATACGAATGTAATGGCAAGGAAAATAGCCACAGTTTGTGAAATAATAGATGTTATTCTTACAAATAATATCTTTATTTTTAATAATAGACCTTATTTGCAGATCTCTGGGGTGGCCATGGGTACTCCCATGGCCAACGTTTATGCAAACCTTGTATTGAATCAATGGGAGAGTAAATATGTTTACAAAGGAAATGAATTTTACGATCCTAACTTACTATTTTACTAAAGATTTGTAGACAATTGTTTTCTTTTATGGAAAGTTACTACAGAAAGTTTAATGAATTTTATTGAATATCTAGAAGGGACAACAGAATTTTTATGTTTTAAAATGAAAGTATCAGATATCTGTATTGCTTTTTAGATATTAATTTGTCTATGGTTAATGGAGAATTACAGACATCTGTACACAGGAAATCAGTTTATGCTAACAGGTATACACACAGACACAGTATGCATGCTCCCCATACGTTTAAAAGTATTGTGAAAAGCCAATTTTGTAGAGCTGGTAGGTTAAATACTGATGTGGATGAATGTTTAAAACAAATGGAAGATATTAAACAAGAATTTTCTGATAGGGGCTATGATTTGGAAAGTATAAATGCTATAACAGAGAGTGTTTTAAAAGAGAGATCAGATACAACAGCTCCACTCTTTAGTGAAGGAAGGCAGATAATAAATAATACTGATATTGGAAATCGAAAACTGAGATATGTCACAACTTACAATACTAGATGCAAAGGGATAGAGAGTATATTACGAAAGAATTGGAATATTGTGTTATCAATGCCTGAACTTAGAAACATTATAACTGAAAGGCCGTATTTTGCATCTAAAAATGAAAGAAGTCTTAAGCAGAAATTGTGTTATAAAGATTGTAAGCCTAATGGTATTAATGTTGCCATTAGAGCTACTAAGAAAGGCACAATTCCATGTTACAACTGTAGTTGCTGTGAAGATGTGACATCAGATATTGAATTTATCCATCCAGTCACTAGATATCCTTATAAGTTTGATTGCTATGCTAGTTGTAGTACAACTTGCTTAGTTTATCTAGCCACCTGCACTAAATGCCCCTTGTTCTATGTTGGTAAAAGTAGTAGAAAATTAAAAGACCCTATTATAGAGCATAAATCAGAAATTAGAAGGAATATACCTACTAACGCGCTGGCGAAACATATAAATAACAATGCTAATGATCACAACTTTAAATTTAGGGTAATAAAGACCATACATCAAAGTATGAGGGGGGTGATACCAATAACATGCTGGAAAATATAGAGTATTCCTGGATAATAAAACTGCAAGCAGATGTTTACCCAGGGATTAATAGTGCAGTAAGTTGAAGCCTGTTCTAATTAAGAAGCAGCATAAGCTGCGTTAACTGAAAGTGTATCATTTGTTAATTAGAATGTTTTTTATTGGTTGGCTGTGTCATATGATTAATTGTTTTGTACTATTTAATTGAAATGTGAAATGTTTTTATCATGGCACTGAGGAAGGGGAAACCCAAAAGTTTTGCAATAAATTTGGTGATTTTATGTAACCGTGTTCTTTTATATTTTGGATTTTGGCTTTGGTTATTGAACGCAGTGCAACACAGTGATTCTCTTTCTATTAGTTGTATATTTTAACTTATCTCAGCTAGTTTTCTGATATGTAATCAGCTGTCACCAGACAAATAATATAAAATCACTGAAAATTATACAAACATTATCTGGGACTAGAGAGGAGGAATGCGTACTTTCTCACAGAGAGGGTTGTGGACTCAGGAGTGAGCGGGCACTATGTATGGTGTAAAGGAAATCTACACTGGCATCAAAGAGAACAGGAAACAGGTGAAAAAGTATAAGGGGAAAGATAGAGATGGAGAGGTGGTAGAATGTTAAGACACATAAAAGCCCAGGCTAGGTCATCATATTGTCTTCTTCTGTTATTAAGTAAATGCTTAAACATCAGGATTTCTAATATGTTCACACGTTTGATAATGGATGAAATTGCATAAGCCAAGAGTAACAGAAACATACTGCCTTACCTTGGCTTCTAATACTTCTACTCTTTGTGTCAAAGTCCATATGACGTCATCTTGTTGTTTAAGTTCATCATTTAACTGTTGAATCTATGAAGTGAATATCAGACAAAGATTATATGCAATCAAAGTTGAAACTGATCATCCTTTTAAACTTAAAACCTAAACTGTGTTACACATTTGCACATCTAAAGTGACACGTTTTTATTTTTTATGGCATATTCTGAACTAAATACTTTCAAAAGAAACACATTTTCCAGTGAACTGTGAAAATCAACGTATTTGAAAGTGCTAAATCAGTATATTAAATAGTAGAATCAGCCAGATGCCTTTCTGTTATATAGACCAAAGAGTATACAACCTAACATGTATGGGGTTTGCTGTTTGCAAACTGAGGCCATCCTCTGGACAGCTGTTGTTTTTGCTCCAGCATCCCTTTCAGATACCATACCCTAAGGCTTTTAAACTGTAATACTGATACCGGGTCACTTTACAGGCAGATTTCTCAAATAAATCACTTTTACCAAATATGGCATCAGAATATTAAGCCTACTGTGACTAAAGCGCTATTATTTCTTCAAGACTGGGCAGCTTTGGAATGGTATTTGTGTTCTTTCTAATACATTTGGGAATGGTATTTGTGTTAATTACTCTAACACATTTGGGAATGGTATTCGTGTTCTTTAGTCTGTCTAATAACATAAAAGTCTTTATTTACACCTGTACTACATTCAAATACACAAATTCCAATTTTACTATGTTTAAACTCATTATCACAGTTGACATGCACCTCCTAACTTGCCCAGCCTCTTTACTCTTAATTCTCACCCTCACTACAGCTATATCTGTGCATACCCCCACACACCAATACACATCAACAACCTCCTCTAACCCTCTCCCCAATAAACAGCACAGCTTCTCACGAATCTCCTCCCAGCATTTCCCCTATACCCTCCCATTCTATTCAAGCCACAAACTGGCCTCCTCACCTCCTATGAAACCACACTTGACACCAGTGCCCTCATCTAGGAAGAAAAACACTTCCCATGGTACCCATTCCTCATTACCTATCTACTCAAATGTGGAGACATACATCCTAACCATGGCCCACACTCTAATCCTAATCACAAGAGTAACCCCAAAGATTTAAACATACGTACATGTAACCTTAGAAGTATATGTAATAAAATAGCCCCACTGCATGCCTGGATTGATCAAAATAAACCTGACATACTAGCCCTTATTGAAACATGGGTACATCCCAATGTAAAAGACTCAGAATTAATACCTCCAAACTTTGCAATAAACAGAAGAGATAGATCTAATAAAAAAGGGGGAGGGATAGCACTTCTATATCTCTCTACACTCAACATCACATCCTATACCAGTAATATACCCATCTTTTCCACTGCTGAGGTACTAATCTCCTTTTTGAACCTCAATATATCAAAAATAATTTGCATAATAGTAATATATCCCACCAGGTAATAATATACTTGTGCTGGAAAATATTTTATTCTGGACATCCCAAACAATAAACCTTGAAACAATAATCTTATGAGATGTAAATATAGATTGGCAAACCATATCTTTCAACTCCCCCACAAATTGTATAAATCTGTATGTTTTTTCTCAGGTTATCAATGCTCCACCAAGATACAGCAAAGATCTTACCTGCCAATCCACCTTAGACTGGATTTTAGTATTCAGTCTTGCTAATTACCCCTCTTCTGGTACACTGTCTAGCTCCCCAAGTGATCATCTGCCAGCTTACTCCCTTAGAACAAACTTCCAACAACTAAGAGTACACACTATAAAATCAGTTAGGAACTCAATTAATTTTTGCCAGCATAAATTCAACAATCTCCTACAGGAAATAGACTGGACACCCCATAAACAACTACCCCTTAATGATGCTGTACTATACTTTAATAACACCTTCCTTCATATACTTTATACACGAGCTCCCATTTGTATGAAAAGAATCAAAAAGAACTCAGCACCATGACTCTCTAAGGAATGTAAACACATGATGAAGCAAAGGGACCTAGCCTAGTCAACCTGGAAAAAATCCAAAAATGAACAAAATCATGTTCATTTCAAAACACTACTTATACAATTCTTCCCTATTAATATTCTAAAACGTGCACGCTGATTGGCCAGCCCAACCAGCGCGCCCATTGCAAATCCCACAATATACCAACGGAAAATGGTCTGGTCGCCCAGACTTTTTTCTGTTGGTGTAAACTGCCCCAAAACCTTTTTTTTACAATAAAAAAAAGAGAAAATGGAGCAATGGAGACTTTCTTTTCTCCATTGCTTCCATTTTAAAGCCTTGATGTACCGGGCATGCGTGGGAACGCATGTCCCATACACATGCACAGTACATCAAAATGCAGAAGCTGTATACCACAACCGGCAGAAGAACACTAATCTGCCATTATACAAAGACATTATTTAAGAAAAGTAAGTATTTTTATTCTTAAATAATGTCACTGTATAATACCAGTAACCGACTCTGTGGTTGTGGTATATTGAAGATTTACCCACGGTCGCCTTTGTTAAATCACTCGGGCTTCGCCCTCGTGTTTAAACCACACCAACCGTGGGTAAATCTTCAATATACCACACCACATCATCGGTTATTGCTTAAGTAACAAAGTAACAAAACTAATCAACAGAGGTAAAAGTCATATTATTCCCACCTACAACTCTAGCATAAAATCAACCCCAGTAAATTTTGGCACTCAATATCTTCTCTACTTAACCCTGGAAGAAATGGAGAGCACACCCTATCACCTGATACCCCTCCATCACAAATAGATGAAAACTTTAACAAACATTTCATAAAATCAATTTCAGACCTATTAACTAACACCCCTAATGCTGGATCCCCCACCCTTCAACCTATTCAGACACTGGCCCCAAGCCATCAACTACTTCTAACAGTGTCATTACTAACTTCCAAGCTCAACATAATGTCATACAAACCCCATTCTCATTTCAGCCAATACCCACTGACACCAGTAAGAAACTGCTACAAAAACTAAAACCCTGCTCTACTTCAGCTGATAATTGCCCCCCATACTACCTCAAACTGGCTGCTAACTCAGTTGTCTATCCAATCAGTATTCTTATAAATTGGTCTTTATCTGAATCAGAAGTACCTATCATATGGAAACAATCTCACATCACCCCCATCCACAAAGGAGGTAACTCTCTTGATCCATTCAATTTCCTTCCTATATCCATCTTGTCACCCATATCCAGAATTCTCAAGAGAGGTATCCATCAGCAGGTAATGCAATATCTATTGCAAAACAATCTTTTAACCAAAACCCAACATGGCTTCCGACCTAGCCACAGCACAGCTACAGCCCTATTATCTTTTACAGACACCGTGATCAAGGCCAGAGATGCAGGATACTATACAGCCTCAGTATTCCTTGATCTTTCCAAGGCCTTTGACACAGTGTCTTACCCCTTACTATTGAACGCATTGTCTAACTCAGGCTTCTCACATAACACAGTAAAATGGTTTCAGAGCTACCTCAAGGATCATAAACAAGCAGTGAAATGGTCCAATGAACTCTCACCCTTTCTCCACAACCCTACTGGAGTCCCACAAGGCTCCATCCTAGGACCCCTACTCTTCAACATTTTCACAAACAACCTTCACACTGCTTCTCACCATGGGACCTTCATTCAATACGCTGATGATTCCACCATAATATGCACTGCTCATTCACTACCAGAACTACTTTCAAGATCTCAGCAGTCCGTTACTGCAGTTGAATCCTGGCTAAGAAATGCCCAACTCTTTCTTAATCCAAAGAAGACAAAACTAGTGCTCTTTCATCCCAAAACACCTCCCCTGTCACTGATCATTTCAACATCCTTGTATCTGACAACACTGCCATAGAAATAGCTGTTATCATTGACAATAAACTTTCATTTGACCCCCATATACAGCAAAATATAAAGAAACTCATCAAAAACTTGGACTCATATAGAAACAAACATTTTTTTTACTGCAGCAACCAAAACTACCTTGGCAAAAACGTTTTTACTTCCCTTTCTTTTTTATGGTGCCCCTATCCTAACTAACTTACAAACTTCTATCTTAAGCAAGATGTAACGGTGCTGCAACAAAGTTGCAAAGTTTGCCACAAACTCTAAATATCACACACACCACTGTAAAACACTCCTAGGATTAAACTGGCTTGAACTCCCCAACCAACTTGCTTTTATTCAGCTATCCACCTTACACAACCTTATTTTCAAGTCTACTGCCTGCCCTGCACTAGCCAATCTAATCACACCATACAAACCAAATCGATCCCTATGATCAGAAGACAAAAATCTCTTGGCTATCTCAAAACTCACAAGAAAACCTGGTCACTCTCTGTATTCATACTCTGTCTCTATGCATTGGAATTCACTACCTCTAGCTACCAGGTCTATGCCTGGCCTAACCCATTTCAAAGCATCTTTAAAAAAATCATCTCAAAAATGCGTCTCTGCTCCTGCATAAAGCCTGCCTAACGGTAGGTCTACCTCTTCTGTCACATTTCAATCCCTCACAGACTGTAAGATCCTAAAGCTCTTCTAACTCCTTCTCTGCTTCTATACCATATCCTTAAGCTACTGCTAAGGCTTTATTGCTTCTATTCTTCTTAACTCTCTCTCGCTATCTATCTGCATCACTAACTTTCTGGCTGCTATTTTCCTAACAAGCTAACATTCTATTTTCCATGTACTAAAACAATGTCATACATTGCACTACCTATGCACTTTTTTGACACTATCTACATCATGTATGATGAAAGTGACTATTATCATCTGTAATGTTTTAACTGTATAGAATTGTCTAGATGTGTAGTAATATATTGTAACATCTTGTAGCAGTTTGTTCTTTCAACTTATTTTTGTATAGTATTTCTAATGTAATCTTTATTGTATTGGAATTTACTATATTTGTATTGTGCTGTATGAGGAGCTTTTCTCCCCAGGCCTCTGCTGAAAATGGGTTCTGTAGACCCAGTCAGACCACCCCGGTAAACAAATGTCAAATAAAATAATAACAAAATAATACATTTGGGAATCAGTGAAATTAGGATACATGTACTGCAGACATTAAATTCAAGACATTTTTTAACCAAACAGTCACAGTTCATGAATCAAAAACGTTATATTTTATGCTGTATTTTTTAAATCATGTACTGATATGTATAGACATGACAAAAGTACCCAATTTTAAGACCTAGTTTACAATATATGGTAAATATGGCAGCGCCTAAAACATCATTTGCAGAAACTTTTCTAATGTAAGTTGCAAAAGTTGCTGCTGCCCTTGAAGAATGTGCTGGAAACTCCCTTCTGATTGTACTGAAGATAGTAGACTAGCCTTCTATACAGCCATTGGTTATTAAATGGCAAAGCTTCTTTCCCTTTTTTTAGAGGTGAGTAGTTGATTTTTTCTGAATTTGTGAGCTTTCTTCATATAGCATTAAAGCTGTCTCTGCATGTCAGTCCTGTAAAACACTGGGATTTATCATGAACTATCATGACCAATGCAAAGCATCATCAGCAATGGGGCTTATTCAAACATATTAATTAAGACATACACTTCAGAGTCTTCAGTAAGCAAAGAAAAAAACATAATAAGAAATCATCAGAAACAATACTGTGCATAAAAAACAACGTAGAAATGAAAAAAGGTGCAAGATAACTTCCATTGCTATGCATGCCATCAATATAGATTGAGAAAGTTCTCAGAGCAACTAACTACCCAAAAACAAAAACAGATCACTATGGCCTATAAATTACAATGATTTTGGAAGTCTGCCAAAGAAATTCTGAAATTGAACTAATAAACAGTGAATCATGTATACTTTTAAAGCACACATAATCTGCCCTTCAGCTTAAAACCTTAACGATCAAAATGTATTTATGTATTCTTTGTTTACCAGATTAGTCTTGCTCAGCCAATGTTCTCTTTTTAGGAAAGGCACAAGGTGGTATTCATTCTGATTAGGGTAATATTGCTAGGGTACTTTTTTCTGATAAGTGCCATGGGATCTTTTACATCCACCTAAGCTACTATTGACTCATGCAGATGGGACCTTGGATTGACATCTAATCTAAAGGACGGCACACTCTGGAGTGCAACAACCCCCTTATACTGCACTGCATTGTCAGTATCATGTACATGTTCTGGAAATCAAATCAACAATGTTCTAGTCTTACAATACCAGAAGTAAATGTGCAACCTGTTGAGACACTGACAACCACAAATGTAATAGTAAAGAACCACAACACCAAACCATCCAATCACTACATTAAATTACACCTCACTATTTTTATATATACTGCTTACCTCTAACAAATTAAAAAAATTCCCTCCCACTTTAAGCACTCAATATGAATCCCTATAATCCCAAAACCACAAAAAAAAAAAAAAAAAAAAGAAAATACAGAAAGAAAGAAAGAAAGAAAACAGCATTGCCACAAGATTTCAGAACAATGTGCAGCCTAAGCTCACTTACAAATATTTGTAAAACCTTTTATAAAAGCAAATATTCAAATAGCTAAAATGTATGGTTTCCAAGTATTGAACCCAGGACCATGTGCACTACAATCACAGCAACATATTTCTACACCATTTGAGCTGCTCCAAGCAAACTCCTAACATAGTATCAAAGCAGAGCAATATACCTTAACAACTGAGACATTATCGGTCTAGCAATGGAAAAGGACTGTGTAAGAAGATATATATTTATAGACTTGGTTCAAAGCTCGAGAGAGCAACCCTGCATTACCAGGCTATAATTCATACCACACTTTTCGGCCACCAAACCCAGACCAAAACACTAAAGGTGGAAGCGTGTCCATATTCATTAAGGATATCCACACCTCCAAGCTAGTTGATCAGCATAATGCATCCGAGATTATCCAAGTTCAACTAACTCTGGGCAAAATCGCAATCCAGATTGTAGCTTGCTACAGACCTCCCACCATGCCCCAGGATTCCCACTCCTCTTTTCTTGATACACTAGAAAATATTAAGGTACAACCCAACACCCTAATAATGTATGATTTCAACTACCCCACCACTAACTGGGAAAACTACTCACGTACCAACTCTTTTGCTCAATGTTTTCTGGAATTCCTCAATTCCAATGCCTTGGATCTACTTATCCACACCCCCAACAGGGGCAGCAATATCCTAGACCTGGTCATAACCAACATGGACGACCGGTGTTCCACACCAGAGGTCAGCTCCTCGTTTGTCAGATCTGACCACAAGCTAATCACCCTAGACATCCACATCCTGCTCCCACCCCCCATTAGGAAAACAACTGTAAAAAATTTCTCCAAAGCCAACTTCACGCTTCTTAAGACAGACGTGGCAAACTTCATGACACCCATGTAGATGGACAATGGAGGTACGACTGCTGAATCCTACACAAATGCACTTTATAAGCACTTACACGAGTGCCTGGATCATGCTATCCCTAACAGAACCAAGATGCTATCCTCCAAAAAAAGGAAGCCAATCTGGTGGTCTTCTGCCATAAACAAATTCTACAACAGAAGAAAGAAAATGTTTCAAAAAAGAGTAAAATCCCATGATTGGAGGAACTCACTGGTCAGCCTTAGTAAGAAGCTGAGATCCCTCATAAAATCCACCAAAGCTAGTTATGAAAACAAAATCGCCACTGATTCTAAAGACAACCACAAAGCATTATATAGCTATGTCAAGAATCTGAATGGCAACACTCAGATCTGCTCTGAGTTACACCACAATGAAACTAAATATACAGAACCAACTGATATTGCCAACATCCTGGCAGATAGGTTCAGTGCTAACTTTACCCCCTCTCACACCCTAAAGGGCCCATCATTATGCCGGAAGAATGCAAAGTTCCTGTAATCACGGCTGCATAGGTAAAAACCTCACTCTCCAAAGCCAAGAACACAGCATCCATGGGACCTGACAACACCCCAGGCTGCCTTCTACATGAACTACAGAATGAACTGGAACCCCACCTAAGTACCATGTTCAATCATAGCCTCACCTCAGGCTTTGTGCCCATTAAATGGCGCACTGCGATGGTTATCCCAGTCCACAAAGGGGGAGGGGCCACAACAGACCCCTGGAACTACCGCCCCATTAGCCTGATGAGCCTGGTCTGCAAGGCAATGGAACGTATCATCATGGAACTCATAAACAAAGACATTGGAAATCTCCAAACTCTGGACCCCACACAGTTCAAGTTTGTAAAAGGCAGATCATGTCTCCTAAACCTGATCGACTTCTTTGAAACAGGCACCAAAGCTAGATATGAGGGTAAGGTGGTTCACACATCCTATCTAGATCTTGCCAAAGCATTCAACACCATCCACCACTCTGAAATTATAGATAAACTCACTAAACTAGGTATAAATCCCTATGTCACAAGATGGGTTGCCAACTGGCTTACTGACAGAACCCACACTGTGAAAGTAGCAGACTCCAAATCAGACTTCAGACCAGTGACAAGTGGAGTACCACAGGGTTCAGTTCTGGGTCCTCTCCTGTTTGGTATCTACTTCTCTGAAGTACAGGCTAACACAGAAGGTCTTTGGCTAACTAAATTTGCAGATAACTGTAAACTAGGAGCCATAATCAAAACTCCTAATGATGTGGACATCCTACAAAAGGGCCTCACTGATACAGATGCCTGGTGTCAAAGCCATGGTCTCAAGCTCAATGCCAAAAAGTGCATTGTCATCCCCTTTGGTTAAAAACCTCTGTACCCATGAACTACCACATAGGCGGTAGTCTACTTAACACCGAAAGTATGATAAGAGACCTTGGGACACAGGTGGACAGTAGTCTCTCCTTTGATAATCGCATCACCACAGTGGTCAGGAAATCCTTCTACATGGCACACCTCATCACAAAAGGTTTCTCATCCAGAAAAAAAGAGGTCATTGTTCCACTCTTCTCATCACTCATTAGACCCATTATAGAGTACAATGCCCCTTTTGGTACGTACCTCACAAGACATCTACAACAACTGGAAAGGCCGCAGAAATACCTCACAAAGAGGATTACTGGCCTCAAACAGATGCCCTACGCAGACCAACTCAAAAAATTTCAGCTTTACTCTGTCGCATATAGCCTACTCAGAGGCGATCTCTGCCTAACATACAAAGATATATCAAACCCAGAGCTGTTGGACATGCTCCACTTAAAGAAATCCCTCCAAGCTACACGCTCTAGGGACCTAAATCTTGCCACCACAATAAATAGAACATGCTGGAGGGATAGATTCCTGTCCCAGAGACTTCCCATACTCTGGAACAGACTACCTATCTGTGTCAAACAGAGCTCCTCATTAGCACTCTTCAAGAAAAATCTTAATGATTGGCTGGGTAATAAGAAATTCACCCAAGGGATCACTTCTGTGGTTCTGCTTGACAGGGGCACAGGAAAATAATTTTCTTGGGTGGCGAAAGCCAGGGTACCTTTTTGGCTAGGCTTTTATAGGCCCTAGGGCCAGTAGCCTAGTACCTAGCTATGAACCTATAAACCAGAGTTTTTGAAATCATTC
Source organism: Protopterus annectens (assembly GCF_019279795.1). Classification (NCBI taxonomy): domain Eukaryota; kingdom Metazoa; phylum Chordata; order Ceratodontiformes; family Protopteridae; genus Protopterus; species Protopterus annectens. The sequence goes on along the minus strand of NC_056726.1, from coordinate 338,021,431 downwards.
AACACTCCATCCTCCTTCAGGCTGTTTTTCATTTTAGACTAAAAGTACAGTTTGTTTCAGAAATTATCTCAGACATACACTGTGTAGTATAAAGTCAGGGGACATAACAAATAATAAAGGAATGTTTGTATTTGGAATATAACAGGAATATAACATATGAACTGCATGTCTGAAAAACTGACACCTCATCTCATAGCCTGCTCACTCAGTCACTGACATACAAGTCGCAGATGACTCCTAGAGTGATCCTGCTGACAGCCACTGCTATCTTCTGAGTTTTCAAGGCAAGAGGGGAAATAGAAGCAGGCCGCCAGGTCTTTCTTCCATATCACACATGCACGCTCTCATACCTAAGGACAATTTAAAGTCCACAATACACATACAGCTGTATCAAGCCATACGTCCACTAACACCAGACAAGCCTTTGCAATGACAACAATAAAAATGCACTAAACACATAGAGAATATGCCTTACCCATGGTATTCATTGCCACTCAAAATACCCAAATCAATTAAAGGTCTATAGATGCTATTTGCCATTTTATAAATCTAGATTTACCTACACAAAACACAGGGAGAAAACACCCTCTCATTATAGACTACCTTTCATATTTAGTAACATTAATAACAGAGTTGAAGAAATGCAGAAAAAGTTTAACCCTCCATCTTAAACAAGCTTAAATTTGCAACTGCTGAAATGGAAATAACAATTGAACAAAGCCATACCACATGGAGCATATACATACAAATTCAAAGTAATTATGTTTATATTTATGTGTGTGTGTGTGTGTGTGTGTGTGTGTGTGTGTGTGTGTGTGTGTGTGTGTGTGTGTGCAGAATGACAATACAGCTAAAGAATCCAGACTAATAAGCAAGTAGAAAGATGATATCAAATGTTTGTTTTCAAATCCTGTGTATGAATTGCAAATCAACAATATATTAAGTAATCAGAATGCATCAGAATGCTGTATTACATTGAAATTTCAAAAGAAATTAAAATACTGTATATAAATGACAAACAAAAACCTTCATGCACTGGAATGCCAGTGCTCTATAAAGCTGTTCAGATATGACAAATATATTTGATCTCCCTCATCACTGTAAAACTGTGAGCTGTATTTCATCCTGATTACAGTATGTGCTTGTAAAACTAAAATGTTTATTTGGTCCTTGTTGTACTTGTAAAATAGCAGACTATATTTAATTATCTTTATAGCATGCGCTTATAAAACTGTAAACAGTGCTTATTCCAAATTATATGTACTTGCATCCGATTCTCAATTGTCAAGTTCTCTGGTCATGGCTGAAAAAAGTCATTGGATCACCTCACCTACCTGGTTATCAAAAAAATAAAGAAAACAATTAAACCCAATCTAGTAAAAAAAATCAGTTAATGTAAATCTCAGTCATTACACTCCTACACACATGCAAACCTCAGTTGCCATACTTTCAATCAGTGAAAAAATGTGAAGTAACTCCACCAACCTGCACACTGCCAACTACAAAATATGGAAAAGAATTTTCATAAATATGAAGAAACTAAGAAAAATAAAACCAAACATATAGATTCATGCAAAATGACATCTGTACAATTATCCTACTTATAAAAATTAAAACATCTAAACTGGACAATCCCTGGGATTCATAAAGAACCCCACAGTGAAGACTAAGAGCTGTGGCCAAAAGGGGCTGGTTCAGTGATAACAGAAAATGTGATTCAGAAACAATTTAGCTGCAATGAGGAGCAACCTAATTATTGGCTCCTTTGCACATCTCTTGCATCACGTGGTGTTAACACTAATTCTAATCAGCATTTTCCTGTGGTTAAATCACCTCTGGCAGCATATGCATCATGTTGGCATAGGTGCCATTCTTATTCATTCCCCACATGCATACACAAACACACACACACACACACACACACACACACACACACACACACACACACACACACACACACACACACACACACACACACACACGCACAGAGACCCACACACAGACACCCCCCCCACATGCAGACATATACAAACTTATCTAAGACTACTCATTTCTCTGCATATACTCACACATGCAGCCACATGCATACATAAATAGATCTCCCACTACCTGCCGATAAACATCCCATTTACTTCTAACTTGATCTCACCTATTGCACAGGGGTGAATGTGAACCTTTGGCTGAGTTAATTAATTCAGCCATCCATGCTAACTTATAAGAGCATTTCCAATGGAGAACACATGGCTAATTAACATAGGTCACTCCTCCAGAGTGCCTCATTAGCATGTGGAACATCTGAGGAGATGGTCCAGTGTAGTGATCCTACAGACCATGTAGGATCACTGCGGTGAGCTTGTCTTTGAATCAGGAAAGGATGACACCAGTGGTAGCACCCACCCCATGGTAGAACTTATCACTGATAGCTATTTCTTAATCTGATATTATAACTAAAGAATATCTATAAAAAATAGGGGAAAATGCCCACTCATACTGTGATTCAAAAAAAAAAAAAAATGACCTTAGTAATTCCAGAATATAACATACTGTGTAAACATAAATAACCAAGTAACTTAACCATCTAACTAAATAAGTAAGCTGCCTGTCAAAAAAAATCCAAATACTGGTTAAATGAAGACTTCTACAAAAAGTCTCTGACTTCCCTAATCTTTACTGAACTCAACAGCATTTTCTAAAACCCCGCTATGAACACCTGCCCAGTTCTCAAAGGTCCAGTACACCTCCTCAGATTATAGAACTTGCCGTTTCACAGTAGAAGGACATAACGTTCTGCTAAAGTAAACTTCTACACAACCTAATTCTTAAAACTGCTGATGCCTAGGGCAATAACTATATGAAAATCTTCCCCCAAATAAAACTATATCTTAATGGAGAAAGCTATAACTAAAATATCCCTTAAAATAAACTATGTCATAATTAAGAACACTAAACCTAACGAACCAGAATTCTTCCTCAATGGCTCATGAACCCATAATAAGAATGACAATAACTAAATACTATTCAAGCTCCCCAAAATACATAATAACATGCCCTCAAATTGCTAACCTAATATAAACCCAAGAACATCACTTTAAAACCTATTTGAAAAATTATTTACTACTACACTTAGTATTTTTCCACAAAAAAAAAATGTACAAGACTACAGCTCACTGATATCAAAGGAAAAATAAATACCTACATGTAATACAGAAAAAGAAATAACAGGAGAGTGCTGAGGGGAGTGCTTTCAGATAACTGAATGGAATATTTTATGTTGTACGGATAATTAAATTATTTTTGACACTCATCAGAAAACATATTTCTTAACCCGACAAGTCAAGATGACTCAGTCGGGAAAAACATTTATCAAACAGCAGACTCCTCACATAGTCCAAAAAACCTCAGTTACAACAACTGCATGCACATATACATGAATAAAAGCCCCCGCCTGTGTGTGTGTGTATGTGTGTGTGTGTGTGTGTGTGTGTGTGTGTGTGTGTGTGTGTGTGTGTGTGTGTGTATATATATATATATATATATATATATATATATATATATATATATATATATATATATATATATATATATATATATATATATATATATATATATATATATATATACACACACACACACACATACACACACACACACACACACATACACACACACACTCACACGCACACACAGACACACACACACACACACACACACACACACACACACACACACACACACATGTGCAGTGGTGCAGAGATAGTGTTGTCACTTCACAGCAAGAGACTCTCTGGTTAGATTCTGGGTTGGGGTGCCTTCTGTGTGGAGTCTGTATTTCCTCCCTGCATTAGTGTGGGTTTCTTCCCACGTTACAAAGATGTCTCGAGTGCTACTCCCCAGGCCTCTGCTGAAAATTGGCTCATTCCAAGTCAGACTTTCCTGATTAGCAAATGTTAAATAAAACAAATATATATAGGTCTTCTTCAAATGATCAACATTTCAAAACATTGATCATTACATCACCGAAGATCAAATGATCAAAGTTCTGAAACATCAAATGTCCTGAATGCAGATCACTGTACACCGTGGAATGGGAAATTTACCGTTGCCTTCACTGTAATGCGATCTCGGAGTTGGTATATTTAAGTAGCAGGGGGGAAATGTAAAAGACTTTTTCTTGTTTAGATTTTTTTTTGATGTTTGATGTTTCAGAACTTTGATCATCCGGTCTTCAATGATGTGATGATTGATGTTCTGAAACTCTGATCATTTGAAGTACACCCACTTTGTAATTTCGAAATAGTGAAATCCCGAATTTCAGTATTTAGAAATCACAAAGCCGAAAAAACAAACACAACTCACAAATCCGAAAACACACAACCACGAAATTCAAAATCCCGAAACTACGCTACTTATACAGTACACACATAAATACAAAACTCCCCCCACAATCAAACAAATGCATCTAAACTACATATAAGCAGGGGGGCAATCCTCCCTGCACCCCCCATGTGGGGGCCTGCACCCCCCTACTTATATATTCTAACTCTGAGATCGCACAAACAGAAATAGAAATGAAACTCACACACACACATCTTACAGTCCCTCACACACACAAACATCACAGTCACAACACACACACACACACACACACACACACACACACACACGCTAAAGCCCCTAACCAACATACTTACACACACAAACTTACCTAAATTAAACCCAAACATCCACAAACCGCACCAGCGGAAGCAGAAATTCAAAATCTCCGTGCTTCGGGATTTTGAATTTCACGCTTCTGCCGGTTTCGGAACTTTGAGTATTCGGCTTTGTGATTTCGAAATACTGAAATTCAGGATTTCAGTATTTTGAAATTACGAAATGGACCCGTATATATATATATATTTATATATATATATATATATATATATATATATATATATATTTATATTTATATAAACTATAACACAATTATAACTAATAACACAGGCTTCTTTCCTCTCTGTAGAAGAATGGCTTACCAACTCTCATCTAATATTAAACCCTAATAAAACTAAACTTTTCATATTTCCACCAATTAACCTCAGTACTCATCCTCTTACTTTCTCTATCACATCTCACAACAATACCAATATATCTCCTGTCTCCCACACCAAACTCCTTGCCGTTGAAATAGACAGCAACATGAGATTTCATAATCACATTGCACTCACCATTAAAAAAGTATATAAAAAACTAGGAGGGCTATATAGAAACATTGAATTCCTCACAAATAGCACTAAGGCAAACATTTCACAAACTCACCTTCTGTCTACTCTCTTATATGTCTCTCCAGTCCTTACCAGTCTTGGAAAATCAGATATTGCTGAACTTAAAACTTGCTATTACAAAAATTGCAAAATTCACCTATAATAGTCCTCATCTCACACACCACTGCTCAGTCCTAAAAAGACTTAATTGGCTCGAAGTCCCCCATCTTCTCCTCTACAACCATCTCATATTAGCTCACAAAATACTTTACTACCCAGACATAATTCCTGCATTACAAAACCTAATACATCCCTACTCCAGTACTACAGTCCTAATCTCCAATAATAAACCTCTCCTTCAAGTCATTAAACCTTACAACCCTGCTGGATATTCCCTATACTCAAATTTCATAACAAAAAAGTGGAACACTTTGCCCACTAACATAACTGCAATCACCTCCTTAACCCTATTCAAACAATCCCTAAAATCACACTTACAAGCCAAGTGGACATGTAACTGTAACTCTCCAGGCTAGACATCAGGTCTCACAGGATTACCTCTTACAACTTTACCCTCCCTTCAGCCTGAAATTCTTTCTTTTTCTTCTACAATTCATTCTTGTCCTAAGCCTAAACCTTAGAATATTTTCTGTATCTCTTTACTCCGCCTTTACCATCTGTCATCTAACATATTTACCTAAAATGTGTCTCCCTTCTAACAGTAAAGTCTATTCTAAACCATCCTTCCAACATTACATTTACAGCTTCATCTTGAAAACTGAATAGCTTCTCTTAACTCAACCAGTTACAAATGTTATCAGTTATTGATTATCATTATGGTTTTGATGTATTATGTAAAGTATCCTGCTCTGTATCTGGGAAATGATGTAAAAGGAAAAATGTCTTACTTCTGCAACTGTAAAACTGTAATCGATAATACTTACGTTGTATGTGCTTTGTTATATGTGAAGAGTTTCTCCCCAGGCCTCTGCTGAAAAAGGACTTGTGCCCATTCAGACTTTCCTAGTAACCAAATGTAAAATAAATAAATAATATATATATATATATATATATATATATATATATATATATATATATATATATATATATGTATATATAGCGAATGAGAGAGATTTATGCGTGGGCATCCATGTCAAGTTATTGAATAGTAATATACTGAAAGTCGTAATATAGAATGTACAAAGTTGAAAAGTTAAAATGGTGGAGTCAGTTTACCTACTTCTCTAAGTGTGTATTTGCCCAATAGCACAACCCATGTTAACATTTGTTTTTGAGTTTTGCTAACAGGGGAGAGATATTGCTTGTTGATTGACTGTGTACTGACACAATGTATACATATATACAACTATATAATACACATGTAGGTATTTTGTGTTCAGCATTGCAAAATTTCAGCACTTTTAGTATAAGCTATTCAATAAGTTGTCACTCAGCCTATATATATATATATATATATATATATATATATATATATATATATATATAAATATATGAAGAGAGAGAGAGAGAGAGAGAGACCTCCTACCCCACCCCCCTTATGCAGCTAGCAAATCTCTCCAGTTCTCATCCTTAAATACTCGAAGCCTCTGTAACAAAATTCCAAACCTTCATGCCTGGTTTCTACATAATCTCCATCTCAGAAACCTGTCTCAAGCCCCATATAAAAGACTCTGAACTAGTACCACCTAACTACATTGTCCACTCAGAGGTGATCTCTGCATCTAAACCTTGTCATCACAATAAACAAAACATGCAAGCAGAGTGCCTCTTTGGACCTCTTCAAGAGGAACCTTGAATCACGTCAGTCGCCCTGCTAGACAGGGTCCAGGAAAGTAAATAATGTGGGAAAAAATAGGGAAATTGTTGTGGCTGCTAGTTGTATAGGCCCTAGGGCTGATAGCCTAGTACCAACCTATGAACCTATGAACCTATGAACCTATGAACCACATTCTAGGAAATGACAGAACTCAAAAAAAAGTGGTGGGGTAGCACTCTTATACTCTGCATCCCTACTAGTCACCCCCTATACCAAACCCTTCCCCAAATCTGGTATGGTAGAAATGATACCAGCCCTACTCCACCTAAACAAGCATAAACTCATATTTATCTTCTCCCTCTATATCCCCCCTGGTGATAATGTCTCATCCCTTGAAGACATTCTCTCCTGGGTCTCTTCTAACATCACTCATGAAACAATAATCCTGGGTGATGTTAACATAAATTGGGCCACAATCCAATCTCCCACTAACTCACTCAACATTAACCTATATAACTTCACATAGCTAATCAATTCCACTACCAGACCCTCAAACAACTCCACTACTGGAAGTACAATAGATTGGATTCTAGTTAACCATCCTACTATATCTCAGACAGTGGTATTATCCCAGACCCACTAGCTGACCATTTCCCCACTTTCGCCCACTGTCTCCCTTCTTCTGTGCAACTACCTCACACCTATACTTCCTCTCACTGCTTAAAAAACTTTAATCCTGAAACTTTCATAAACACACTAAAAACACCAGCTAGAACCCTTTAAAAACCCTTCCCCTAGATAATGCTCTGTCCTACTTTAACACCACTTTCACAAACCTACTCAACTCCCTTGCCCCCCTAAAAACTAAACACATAAAAAGTAACCCTGCACCCTGGTTAACTACAAACACTTTGGTTTCCATGTGACTTCGCGACAAAGCATGGGCACAATACCAGAAATATAAAACCTCGATTACCCTTACTGAATATAAAACACTACACAATAAAGTAAAAAAACTCATAGCCTCTGACCGCAAATTATATTTCACTACCCACCAAACTAACCATAATACCAATCCCAAACTATTTTGGAAAGGAATTACAGCTCTCCTTAACCCTGGAAAAACAGAAAACCCTTGCCCAAACCCAGATGCATCTGACATGGACTTAGCAAGCCAATTTAACTCCTTTTTCATTGACTCCATCAACAAACTAATATTATCCTTGACCAATAACTGCATAGCTCCTTCTCAGCCTGCTCCCACCCCTTCCTCCGTTAACATCCCAAGCTCCCAACCCCCACCTTTCTCCATCAATTCCATCTCCATATCTACCATAAAAAAAAAAATCCCCAAAAATTAAAACCTGGCTCCAATGCCCCTGACGAAATCCCCTCCTACTTCCTAAAAGTAGCTGCTGAAGCAATTGCCCTCCCTGTCACCATACTAACAAATCAGTCAATGTTAAAATTCCAGGTCCCCCAACTTTGGAAGAAGGCCTTTATTATTCCTCCCCATGAAGGAGGAAATAATAATGACATCCCTAACTTTCACCCTATCACCATCCTATCCCCTATTTCTAAGCTACTTGAAAAGTGTGTCCACCAACAAGTCTTACCTTACCTCATCAATAATCAGCTTCTTACCCACACACAACATGGCTTTAGACTAGGTCATAGTACCTCCACTGCCTTCCTCCCCTTCCTAGAAACAGTCAACAAAGCCTGCGACTCTGGCCACTTCGTATTCACTCTCTTCCTTGACCTCTCTAAGGCATTTGACACCATTTCCCACAATCTGCTTCGTACCAAACTCTCTAAACTTAACCTAGCCCCTTCCTCTACCCAGTGGTTCTCAAGCTATCTCACAAACAGGCAACAAGAAGTTAAATGGAAACAAGCTACCTCTCCCTTTCTCAACACATCCACAGGCATCCCCCAAGGTTCCATTCTAGGCCCACTATTGTTCAACATATTCATAAATTATTTCTTCCAAGCCATTCCTAACTCTAGTCTCATCCAATATGCCGATGAGTCTACTATAATCTGCTCCTTCCCTTCCATCACAACTATCAACAGTCTGACATAAGCCACCTTCTCTTCCATTGAACAGCAAATGCTAAACAAACATCTTGCCCTTAATGTAACTAAAACAAAACTTATGCTATTCAATGCCTCCAAAACCTCTTCCCTAGGCAAACAATCCTTCATAATTACCAGAAAAAATAATACCCCCCCTAGAACTAGTCTCTGACACAAAACTACTAGGAATTATCATCAACAATCAACTAAAATTTGACAAGCATCTACAAGCAAATATAAAAAAAACTCATAAAAAATTAGGTATGCTTTACTGTCACAGTTGCTTTATCTCTTCCACCACCAGGATTACATTAGCTAATACATACCTTATCCCATCCCTTTTATATGGTGCATCTATCTTAACCAGCCTGCAATCTTCCCTCAAAATAAAACTCTCATTTTGTTATAACAAAATACCCAAATTTGCAGCAGGTCATAGAGCTTCTTCCCACCACTGTAATTCCCTTCACCAACTAAGTTGGCTAGAGATACCAAACTTCCTCACATATACCCAGCTTATCCAAGCACACAAACTCATACATAACCCATCTCTTTGCCCCTCCCTAGCAAATACCTTTGAAATGCACAAGCCAGATAGACTCCTAAGATCCAATTCCCAGAACCTAATTAAATTGCATAAACCAAAACGTCCAGCTGGAAATCACCTGATGTTCTTCTTTCTTGCGCACTTCTGGAACTCTCCCTTCTCCCATCCGCACCACCAGCGGTCTCTCCTTGTTTAAAACCTCACTGCACTCATACCTTACTTCACAATGGAAATGCTCTTGCTCCCAAACAACCTAATTCTGATCACATTTTCTTCCTAACTTTACAAACTTATTTGCTGCCTATCACTGCCTCCTAAACCCACGTGATGTATTCAACCAATAACTAAAAAGTTACCTCATTGTAATTGCCAAAAAAAATAAAAAGTTTACTACTTACTGAATTAACCTGAGCTGATGTAATTTTGGAAATGAAAATCTTTTTATTTCTGTATTAGGTAACATTTACTTGAAATGTGTGATATGGATTTGTACTTTTTCTGAACTATGTAGGTAACATTTATTTGAAATGTATACTATGGATGTATGCTTTTTTTTCTATACTATGTACCTGTATTTTTCTGGAGCTTTTCTCCCCAGGACTCCATTGAAAATGGGCTCCTTGTAGCCCAATGGACTATCCTGGAAAACAAACTGCAAATAAATAAATAAATAAATAAATAAATAAATAAAATAAATGCAACTCAAAACCTGGAAGAGGTGACATTTTCCCTTTCACTGCCACCACTCTTACCTAAAACTTTGATTTCTTTCATATAACCTAATCACTGCTCACTCTGTCTGACAAGTTGCTGAAAAACTAAACTAACCTTCCTTGTTGGAATGGACTCCAAGCACATCCCACTGAATTAAGATCTGTATTAATGACTTTTTCCTGTCAAAACATCATACTTTATTTATCCAGTTCCCCACTTTTAATAAAACTGTTTGTAAGTACAATGCATAGGACTTCTATATCTACTTTACTGGTTATGCCAATCCCAATCTAAAAAGAACTCTGGATCATCTTAAAAGAGTTCTTGTTTTCCTAACTGCAATATGTTGTAAAAAAAAAAACAAAAGAAAGAAAATAGCTGTTTAGTGTTAATTTAATATTAAGCACTTTTTGTTCTACAGTCACAAATGTGAGGTGTAATGGGTGATGACAGCTATCAAAATATAACTATATGTTAACCTAGTCTGTTTTTGTGAACCTTAGGAAAGTGGTTCAATAAAACAGCAAAGCTTAACAGTACATATGAAGAAAAATACTGTCCTTAGATGCATTGCAAGTGAAGGACAAAACATTTGTACTTGACTTCTGTCCATTCACATACCATCCAAAAGTCTATAAAATATCATTCCATATAAATAATAAATATATGTAACATATGCAAAAACTGTGGTTCAATAATTCAGTCTTGTATAAAAACTAAATCACTTCCCAATTTGCCAAAAAATGTTCTTGGAACCTGTCAAAAAAATGCTACAATCTCTCTTGGAAAACTGTGAACAACCAAATATTCTCTAATTCAGTACCAATGTCTTGGGAATATATGCATACAAATAAATGATACGTACTGTAGCAAGCAAAATGTTAATTTACCTTTTTATCAAAAATAAATGATGTTTTTGCAAAAAGTGCATGAACCCTTAGCATACAACTTGATTTGACATCTGATATATATATATATATATATATATATATATATATATATATATATATATATTTTTGTTTTCTTAATTTGCTATCAGCATACATATACACTGGTTCTATCTTACAGCTAGAGGTTGATACTGCCAGCTGAAATAGTGAGAAGACAGGGTTATTATGAATCCTGGGGATAATAAAAAGAACCCCATTTATCAGATACATAATAGCTGAAAAGTTGAATTTCTAAAGTAACTGAACCTTCAAACATAAGATAAACAAACATTCTCATATATGTATATATATATATATATATATATATATATATATATATATATATACCACAATCATTTCCCTTTATTGACATGTCCTTATAGCTAATGGCATCAGTTAATAATGGTCATGGCAACTACAGAATCTGTGTACTGCATTACCTCCAGACTGCTGCCCTTACCGGCTTTCATATACCTTAGCATTATTTCTGCGTATATGTTTATCAAACTATGTTTTCAAACATTTCCACTCTTCATTTGAAAGACTGTAATAACATACTAGGTGGTTTATATAAAATGCCAGATATCATAAATACAAAAAAAAAATCAGAAATTGCAATAGTATTTGACAACAGTGGATTAGAAGAGTCTCTTTTCTTTAAATTACAATCAAATAAAGTAATTTTGATGTTACTGTCCTTTAAAATATAACTCAAATTCAACTTCCAGGCATACAATTTAAAGCTAGTCAAGTCATTGTTAAATTAGCTCAAAACAGAGAGAAAAGGAAACACTTGTACTGAGTACATTGTTTTAAATTTTCATCAACATTCTATTTGTCAGAGTAAAAAAATGTACAGATGCTTGTGAGGACTGTAAAGGTTCACTACATGCTATGCTTTAACCTTACTATCCATCTGTCTTTTTCTCTGCAGGAGCATTGTAATCAGTTTCAGAGACTGCACCAACTATTAGCATCTACCTCCCCTGCCATTACTGCATTTTCTGCCTCAGCTGGAGAGGTGATCTCTGTTTGCATTGTGTGAAACCTTGGTACTGGCTTCCCACACTTTTTGTACCAGCGGACTGTTCTCAGGCTGGACAGGGTGTCAATTTTGATATTTTTTTCTGCTCCATAGCAGCAAACATTTGTTACTTGAATTGTGCTGTTGTGTGTACCTTTCTGTGCTTTCATTTTCCCTTCATTATAAAGGAGTTTAATTAATATATACTATTTTGACAAAATTGTGTTGATATCATCCAGATATTATGCATGGAAAACTAAAATGGATTCTCTCATTCTGTGTCACATTTGCTTTTTTCACATCAGCTCACTCTGATTTGTGTGTACATATTATGGTGTTTTTTAAATGCATCACACCTTCCAGATGTAATTACACACATTATTTAGATTTGCAGCATGACATGCCATAAAATGCAACACTTTTATAACCCTACACAGACTTCTGGTTGAACTTGTTTCTTGTTATAACGTCTAGATATAACAATGCAATCCAGTCAATGTCAACATTTTAAACTACTTCCTTGCCTAAATGAAGAATCTATTCCTTGGAAACACAGATACAATTTCCTGTTTTGTACAGACTCACAACAGTATTCCCCTCATCCAAACTAAACTGCTGTAAAGTCTCTGACTATGTAACTGGCATACCAAGCATGCTTATCAGACTGTTCCTCTTGGGCACCATTTTTGCTGTTATGTCAGTATATATTATGCAGACAAACTGAAATATTAATTTTCTTATAACCAGACATACAGTACTGTGTAAGGCCCTGTTACCAGACTGCATTCTTTCTTCTCAATATATACTGTGATGGTTTATCCTTGCAGATATAAAGAAGTATGGATCACTGGAGAAATAACTTGCCACCTACAAAAGTGTAATTAATTATGCTTATGGAATAATTTGCACTTCTTTCTGTGCATTTGAAAAAAAGAAACAGACTCAATGGATCACAGGTGTCATATGAATCTTTAGAAATTATAGATCTGAACCCATACAAATTCAAAGATTGTATTTAATCATTAGCCTCTGACAGTTTTTCACTTCTTTCATCATCTTTTTTCTTACTCTTAATAATTTTTATACTCAGCTTTGGCTGTTTTTCCAGTATAATGTACTTTCTATTTTCTACACTTGGTATTCAGGGACATCTCACATAGATAGATAGACTTGTGGGGGCAGTGTTACTGCTCCTGCTTCATTCAGACAGTTGTGTCTGGTGCCTCACGTTAAGCCCTGGGACGACCAGTCCTCCTCTACCCCCAGACACCAAGCTGGTGCTGATGTGGATCTTAGCTGTGTCCTGGAGTGGGTGTGGGGGGGGGGCAGTGAGTGCTGTCCTCCATATGTCATTTTTTTTCTTTAAGGTCTACCCCTAGTTTCCCCTCCCTCCCTTCATTATGTTGGTTGTGTCATGGATCAGGTGTGCAATGGGAGTGTGTAACATTTTGTTCCTGGCTTCATGGAAACCCAGTATGGCTCCTGCTCTGTCCCTTCTTAGACTCCACCTTCCCTTGTACAAACCCAGCATATACCACAGATGTCAAGGGGAACATTCATGTAACCACCTCCCACACAAGGATGGGCACACTCCCATCCCTCCCTGTCACTTTGTAAAATGCCTTAGCCACTAATCAAACTGGGCCATAGTTAGGGCTATATCTCTCTGTGCCACTGGAATGGCATATACCATATATTTGTTAGATCCATCCATTCACAACCCCTTTTTTGGTCGGTGTGTCACTTGAACAGTGACAATCATCAAGAGCAGAGGTTCACACTGCTGGGTGACTAGCCCTGCCATAGTTGTTCTTTCATACCACTTACAAACACACACACACACACACACACACACACACACACACACACACACACACACACACACACACACACACACACACACACATACACTTACCCCTATGTCCATTTAAAGTGCTGAATCCACCTACTGTATACCTTTTGTAGTGTGTGTGAGAGAAACCAGAGTACCTGGGGAAAATCCGCAAACACAGGGAGGACATGCAAACTCTGCATAGAAAGTATCCAAGCCAGGAATCTAACCAGAAACCCTCTTGCTGTGAAGCAACAGTGCTATCTGCTGTGCCACCATATCACCCCTATATTTGTTGGATCATAGGATCATAATGCCATAGGCTATACGAGACAATTTCTTCAGTAGCCATGTGTGCCAATAACCACCCTTGGGATCTAACACTCCTTCCAAGTATGGCAAGGCCTGTAAGTCCTGGAGTAACTTTAAAAGTACCAATCCAGTTGTTCAAGATATTTTTAAAGGTCAACAGGGAATTGCATCACTTGACCTGTACTGGGAATTTACTCCAGAGTATTAGGAGTTGCTGGGTGATGAACTGATCTCTCTATCTAGTTTTACTTATTTTATGATGTACATTGAGATATCCTTATCTATGTTGGCTGCACTGCTTGACTTATCTAGAAAAAAGGAGATCAATGACAGTAGGATACATGAGGCACAATAATTGAGGCTCAGATCCCACTTCTGGAGTCTATATGCCACTGAGTGCAGGGAGAAAAAATCCAGTACAGTAAGGCAATAGAATGAATCAGTTTGCATTTCCTGACAGGGATGCTGTTGCATTTCATGTCATTTAGTTTAAGCCTTTTTTCAGTGCACCAGGTGTTGACTTGTGTTAATTCATTTTGATTGGGTATAAGTATCTTTAGCTGACTTGACAACAGCACCCAGCTTGCAGTTATCAGCAGCTTTGGTTAAGTTGAGATCAGTGTTATCAATTTTGATGTCAGAGCAAGAGACCCATCACAGATCCCTCCAAACTATTCTGTTGGTTTTGCAGAACAGGTTTACATCCTTAGACAGAATATTTTTGATACCATTTTACATGCTGATGTGCAGTAAATCCATCAGTAATGTGTTGGAGAATGTCTTGTATGCCAGACACAGATGACGAGTATAGTGATAGGACTATGAGTTGGCCCATGCTGGACATGTTGTTTAGGCCTTTTATCCTTTTAGTAAAGTATCTCTGCAGGTGTTTCAGTTGCTGTGTGTGTCTGGACAGATACATGCCAAATGGATCATTATATTCAATGATTTGCCTAATGAGAGCTGAGTAAAGGGGGACAATGACATCTCTAGATCTAGACACAACCCTTTTGTTTACAGCAATGGTCACATATTGATCAGAAAAGTTAGGTCACTGTCCACATAAGTTCCCAAATCCTGAGCAACTGGGTCAACTGTTACAGGCATATTGTCAATGTGGTCACTGGGGTAGATGACTTTAGGGGTAAGGATTTGCCAGATCACACATGCACTCAGGACATAGAAATACAAGCACCAGTATGACTCTATCATAGTCCATGTTGGTGCTGACCTGAGGCTTTCCTCCCTAGACTGTATGAAGACAGACATAACAGACCTTTCAGAATATATGTCCCAGGCAAGCATGAGTCTAGGATTGAGCAGCATACTACTTTCTCCAAGAATGAGACCACAACATAAACAAAAGATAATTGACTTTAACAAGTGTCATTCTAAAGGGGTCCAATATTTGCCATCTTGGGTGGATATGATTGACAGACTACTATGCTTTGCCAAGGATAGTCTGCACCTGTCCACACTAGACTTTCAGATATTGACCAAAATGTTATCCACCCCATAGTGCCTTTTTTAGGCAATGCCAGTCTGATAAACTTTCCAACATAGTTGATTCTCCATGAGATAAACTAAAGGTGTTACTGCTCAATGCTAGGAGTCTCAACAAGAACTATCACTCCCAGGAACTGCTCCTCACCCTGGAGACTGTTGACATCTGTGCAGTTACTGAGAAATGGTTTAAAGCTGTGGAAGGCACCCCAGCAGTACAATGTTATAATGACTGTCACACATTTAGACCAGTTACTGCACAAGAAGGGACAAGAGATGGAGGTGTATCAATCTGCATAAAAAGTAAGCACACCTCAGGACTGGTCAAACAATATGACATGCCAACTTTAGGCAAATTCCAATACCATATCCTTGCTAGCTTTAGGCCCCTGTCTATGACCCAGGATAGCCATACCACATACTTAAATGCACTGGAGTCAATCACAATTCAACTCAACACTATATTCATGGGTGCTTTCAACTATCCCATCATATACTGGGATACATTCACAACCACTTACATGCAGGGTCAAAAATTCCTGGACTTTGTCAATGCAAATACCTTGGAACAGCTAGTCTGCACTAGGGTGAAAATATCCTGAATCTGGTTCTTATAACTATGAAGGAATGTTGCCAGATCTTATATGCAATGTTCTCACTGGCCAGATCGGATCACAAAGTGGTCACTCTTGAAATAAATGTAAAGGCTGAACTCCCAGCATGCCCCAGAACTTTAAGAACTTTTCCAAAGCTGAATACCTTCCATTAAGAGATGGCATAGCTAATTTCTAAGCCCAACAAAACTGAGGGAACACGGTGGTCTATGTGGAAATGTTTTTGTTGCACAAACATGTAAATAACTGCCAAACTAAAATAAACATAAGCCAAACTCCAAAAACAAGCCTCCTTGGTGGACCTCCAGTATAAATAGGTTGTACAACAAAAGAATGAAAATCCTGTCCAAAAATAGGAAGGGTTATGCCCAAAAGACTAAAAATTCCTTCATCAGTCTCAACAAGTAACTCAGGGGACTAATCAAGTCCGACAAAGCCAACTTTGAGGAAAAATAGTTTCCAAGGTAAGGATACAATAAGGCATTTTTCAGTTATGTATGCAACCTTAAAGAGCACACTCAACAGTGTGCTGAACTAATATTAAATGGAACTTCCTATACCACACCAGGCAATTATAGCAAATTTGCTGGCTGATAACTTTCGCATGCATCAACATGTACCTGACCAGGCATTTGAAAGAGCTGGAGTGGCCACAGTGATTCTGCACTAAAAGAATACAAGATGCAAATAATGTGTCCTATGCAGACCACGTTAGAGCCCAGTCCTTGCACTCTTGTCTACTACAGACTACTGAGGGGTGATCTATGCCTAACCTACAAGACATTCTCTGATCCAGCCCCGATGAAACTGCTACACATTCACAAAGCAAGCAACACTAGCATTACCTGATCTAAGGATCAAAACCTTGTCTGTGACATAAACAAAACATGTTGGAGGGACAGCTATATGTCTCAGAGATAGCTTCTTCATTCTCTAAGCCTGTTCAAACACAATTTGGAGCAATGGATGGGAAATCGTAAATTCAACCTTAGCTTGTCACCTATGGCCCTTATGTATAGGGGCAGTTTGTAGATGTCCTAAGGCACAGACATATACCAAAGCTTTTCTAGCCTGTGGGCATTAGTAAGAAGGAAAACTGGGGCATGAAGGGCTAGGTTTGAAAAGGCTCTGAGGCTGTTAGTCTAGTAATCTCCTATGACCCTATAATCCTAAAAAGGATACAATAATGACTTTTTTGGCATTTAGTTTCAGTCCATGATTTTTGGCACCAGTTATTTATTTTGGACAAACCTACTTGCAGGATGGCTAAGTCATTTGAGGATTCCTAGCTTACAGTCATCTGCAAATGATATCAGTCAGAGCCCTTTGGTATTGGCTTTTACTTCAGAAAAGCAGATGCCAAACAGGAGAGGACTCAGCATGGAACCTTGGTTGATTCCACTGTTGACTAGTCTCTTTGTGGAGGTAACATCCCATATTTTGATTGTCTGCATCCTATCTGTGAGCCAGCTGGCAATCCAGCAGGTGACATAGGGGTTTATTCCCAGTATATTTAGCTTTTCTACTATGCATGAGTGGGGAATTATGTCAAAATCTTTGCCAGGTCGAGATATGTGGCGTGTACCTTTTTGCTTTCATTCATTGCTTTTCAAAAAAATCTATCAGGCTGAGTAAGCGTGACCTGCAGTTGATAAATCCAAACTGAGATGGGTTCAGTGTTTGGTGGTTCCCTATGGCCTGATTAATTAATTCTATGATAAATCTTTCCATGGCATTACATATGAGGCTGATAAGATTTATGGGTCTGTGGAAGCTCCTCCTTTATGAAAGAGAATGACTGTAGCTGTTCGTCATTCACTTGGAACAAAGCAAGTATGGAGGCTGAGACTGAATAGTGTTGTCAGGGGTGTGACTAAATAAGGCTTCATACTATTTGAGACGCATCCAGGCATAGTTTTAGGATTTGGTCTTATATAGAATAATTGATATATGGATAGATAGATAGATAGCTAGATAGATAGCTAGATAGATAGACCCTACCTCTGATAGATAGATAGATAGATGTGTGTGTGTGTCTGTGTGTGTGTGTGTGTGTGTGTGTGTGTGTGTGTGTGTGTGTATATGTATATATATATATATATATATATATATATATATATATATATATATATATATATAAATTGTATATATATATATATATATATATATATATATATATATATATATCTATGTATATGGATCTCGGTCTATTGAACGAATGATCAATAGTCCGAATCCACAATAACCAAACGCACTTTAACAAAACCACTTTCACTGAAAAAGCGCTTTCGTTAAAGTCCGTTCAAAAAAAACAAAAAAAAAACAATACATTTTCTTTAATGCCCTGTGTGGGGGGCTGTGCCTCCCCACACCCCCCCCTACTTTTATATTCTCACTCCGAGGTCGGACTACAGTGGAGAAAAGGGAATTCTCCCTTAACCGCACCATAGTGCAACCGGCACAACCAGCATGTATGTTCGGTGATTTCTGCTTCGGCAGAAAGTGCCGCCAGAGATCTGTACAGTTCCCATATAAATATATATATATATATATATATATATATATATATATATATATATATATATATATATATATATCTACATACATTTTATATATATATATATATATATATATATATATATATATAACATCTGATTACAAAGTGAAAAAAATAGTGATCACAGAAATGTAGTCCATCATGTTATTACTAGATAGGACACTTCTACCAGACAAGATCTATTGACTTTCTGTGTAAACCTCTGCGATGTAGTTGTGAGGAAAGTTAAAGAGATAATGATTGTATTGTATTGTCCTCAGGTCCCACATAAGCTATGTCAAACTTCTGTACACACTTCTGAGCATGGTCGGTTTTATACAAGGCGAGGCCTAAGGAAGATGTTTGAAGAATGGATCTCCACTAATAAGCCTCATTCAAAATCTCTTTATACAACTTTAGGTGTGGCAGTCAACAGACCCCCAGAATGGCTGAGGTTCTAGGTACTCTGATAATTACTTACTGTTTTTTTTTTTTACTGCTATTCAGGAGAGTTATGTAATTGTCCGAGAATATTGCATGTGTCTACAGTTATCAATGGTGGTATGATTTTTTTTTCACACAGATACAGATGGGTGCAAGCATGTGCACAGGCATGCTTAGACACACACACACACACACACACACACACACACACACACACACACACACACACACACACACACACACACACACACACACACACACACACACACACACACACACACACATACATATACCTTATTTATACCCACTTGTATGATAGTATAAACTTCAAGTATTTGCTTGTGAGAACACAAAAATGTCCCCAAAATGTATCTAACATCATTGCTGTCAGAAACATTGAGTGCAGCCTTGTGTAACCCTCTCTTCCCTTTCAAAATTTTATCTTAACAATCAGGTATAGCCACCCAATATCACGGAAAGTTTTTGAATTTCACTTTTATTACTTATAAAGATGATAAAATAACAGGTTTTGCATTAACAGCATTCTCTGAAGGATACATCTAAGACTCACATCTATTATTTGTTGAGTGACTACAGTCCAGAACAATTTGCCAGAAATCCATAAATATGACAAGGAACAGACCAAAACATGACATAAGGTTGGGGACATTTGAAAGCAGTGCCCTTTGTATATGAACACACACACACACACACACACACACACACACACACACACACACACACACACACACACACACACACACACACACACACACACACACACAAATGTGACCATCAATTACAACCACTTGTATGACATGTACCACAGATAATCTGCTTGCAATTGAATGAGTGAATATATGCATAAAGTAATGTGCCAAAAACGCAATTCACCTTGCTGCTGTATGAACCACACACGGCAACCTACTGCAACTCCATCTGCCATTTAAACCTCGTAACTCAAGAATCAGAGACAAAGCCAGAAAATAATGGGGAACAGAATAATGGACAGATATTTAAATATTGCACTTTTTAAACCTGTTACCATAACAGGCTTTGCATGCACTCTTTGAAGGATATAACGTCTGAAACTCAGATGCCTGCCATTATTTACATACATGAAGTATATGTGGAAATGGTGCATGCATGCATATTATTAAAAAAACAGTCACTTCCTATGCTCCTCTACAGTGTTAGATTGGGGTTAAATTGAAAGAGCAAACTGCCACAATCATATCTTTTGAGTTGTCGCGGTTACATATTTATTTATTAACCTCATTAATCTTAATGGGCTTCACAGCCAAGGTCCAGGGAAAAAATCTGCACTTTGCATACTTTTTCACTGGCAAATAGCATAAGCTAACAATAAAATATACTACATAACATAGAGCTATATGTTGTTTTACATTTGATCACCATGCTAAGTGCATTATACAGTATTTATATGATGTTGAAGTCACACATATGTAAAGAACATTCAGCATTACGTGACTGTCATCTGACTGAAAAAATACTAATCATAGAAATATAGTCTGGCACGTTGCTTCTAGACAAGATACCAGACAAGCTCTAGTGACTTTCTGTGTAAACCTGAGATCTGATTGTGAGGAAAGTTAAAGAGATAATGATTGTATTGCCCTCAGGTCCCACATCAGCTATGGCAAACTTCTGTACACACTTCTGAGCATGGTCAGTTTAAATACAAGGTGAGGCCTAGAGCAGCAAATTGAAGAATGCCCCATTCTATAAAGCCTGTGTCAAAATCCCCTTATGTACATGGAGATGTTGGGGTCACCACAATCTCAGAAGGCCCAAGAGTCTAGATGCTCTGCAATGCATTTTCTTCCTTCTTTTTTCAATGATAGTGAATTTTTTATTGCTATTCAAAGAGTTACATATTTGTCCAATCTTATTGGGTGCATTATAGATAAAACTAATGGTACACATTTGTTTTCAAGCACACTCGCATGCCCGCACACACACACACACACACACACACACACACACACGCACACACACACACACACACACACACACACACACACACACACACACACACACACACACACACACACACACACACACAAGACCTGAGATGTATGCTAGCAAGCAAATGAATTAATACATACAAAGAAAATGACCCAGAAATATAGTTAAGTATCTGCTGTCAGAACCATAGAGTACAATACCCTTTGCCCTTTCAGCTTCTTATCTAGACCAAAAATCATGGTCATATTTTAAATATTTCTTTTATGTATTCTTTTTATATATTTAAAAATCTCCTAAAATACCAGGATTTATATTAGCAAACATTTTCAGAAGAATACGTCTGAAACTCACATCTGTCTGTCATTGGTTAGTGACTGCAATCCATCATAATTTTCCAGAAAAACACAAATTTGCAAGTAACACACCAAAACATGAGGCAAGGTTGGAGAGAGTGGAGAGCAATAATCTCTATACACACGTACACACACTTAAAACACACACACACACACACACACACACACACACACACACACACACACACACACACACACACACACACATGCGCGACCATCAGTTACAAGCATTGATATGACTGTGTACATTTCAAATATTTCCTTGTAATCGAATGAGGAAATAAATACATATATAATGGCCTCAAACCATATTTCAGTGCACTGCTGTTAGAAACATACAATACAACCTATCACAGCCCTCCTATGCTCTCTTAACCTATTAACTCAAGAATCATAGACAAAGCAAAAAAATGATGGCAGTCACAGGCCCAAAAATGGGGACAGACTTTAAGTATTTCAATTTGAAAGCTGATACAATAAAGTTTTTGTATGTGTTCTCTGAACTAGTCAGGAACTCAAACGATTGCCATTATTTTGAGAATGTTGTCATTGTAAGGAACACAAATTGTATTAGAAACAGACCAAAAATATAAGGCAAAAATAAGGAGCATCCCAAAAACTGCATGACATCTGTGAAAGATGTTAAAGGTAAAGAAATAATTGACAAGTTGACTTTTTTAGAATGGTACATATGCCTGAAATCTAATTCACCTCAATATTGCTCTGTAGACCTGTGTTTGAGTGACTTCATTCTCCAATAACAGCAAAGGCAGCCAGAGAAACAGTCCAAACTTCAGAGAGGACTACTAGTATTAGCAATATTACTGTACACTCCATAACTTCTGACCCAGACATGGCAACATGACTCCTGCACAAATGGATTGTCTGAATCATCTGACAAGAAACTGATCTTTACAGTCTAGTTCTGGTTTAAGAGCCCCACTGCCAAGCTAATTAAAAAAAGGAAAGTTGTTCATTAAAGGGGAAAGTTAAAAATGGAATGCACCGCCAAAAGTTGTATAGTGGAGAGGTAGGTACTATGAAGGAGTTTTCCGTCCTATAGGTCTCACAGTAAATCCACCACTGGCATGCCAAGTATGACTTGTTTGGCAGAATCAACATTCCTGCAGTTCAGAAGACTTAAGAAACAGTATTCTGTAAATTCTCCCACGTGGTCTTAGCAAACTGAAAATGCATGTTTATTTTTTGGACAATGCTGGAGATCATTGTAATGCCTTCACAGTAACAGAAATGAAACACTATGGTAGTGATATGGTCTGAAAGAAGAACACTCATCAAATCTAAACATAGAATTGACCAAAAGCTGGGTGAAATAATAAGTAAAAAACTAGTAATTCCAACTAAGAGGAATTCTGAAGTGAGAATCTGGCCATTGCTGAGAGGGTGCCACTGCTTGCTGGGAATTCATAATAGCCTTCCTCTAATAAGATTTTTTTTTTGAATATTGCTTGGCCCTTTCTCATTGGTCATATACATACATCTCAACTGTCCAGATTTTTGCAGAATGTCTAAATGTTTGCCTCATATTTTTGGTCTGTTCTTCATAAAATCTGTGGTTTTCTGTCAAATCATGGAGGACCGAAGTCATTAAGTAATGGCAAATATTTGAGTTTCAGACTTCATATACTTCTGAAAATGCATGTTAAAACAAAACCTTTTATTGTAGCAACTTTCTAATTTTATCAAAGCAATCTTTAAAATATATACCTATATTTCGGCCTTTGACCCCTATTATTTTTGTCCTTGTGCAGATTTCTTGTGTTTGGAGGTTGAAAGGTATGTTTATATGGACCTTGGTGTCAGGAAACAATCATTAAAGAGGTTAGGAAACCAGTTCTGTCACAGAAATGACACCATTTCTAGTGATACATTTCAATTGTTAGCTAACTATGTTTTCTGCTGAACTTAGATTAAATTGACTTAATTTGTAGAATGCATTTTTGATTAGTTCTGTGCCATACACTAATATAATAATCAAAAGAAGAAACTATGTTGTGGTATTTCCTGCCATGGTATTAATTACAATGTTTTCATTCACAAAATGTAAACATTTTCTTAATATCTTACCTGGTGTATTGCATTGCGAAGTTTTTTTTGTTGCGATGAGATCATATTCTGTAGATGTAGGATTTTTTCTTGAAGTGTGGAAACTTCCATCTTGAGAATTTTAGAGCTGAAAGAGAAACAATCATCTAGTGAGTATTTTAATACTTCTGTGACTTTTTTCTGCTTTAAAGAAATGCTAACATTTACATCTAGAAGTCTCTTTGGGTTATGA
This sequence comes from Protopterus annectens, assembly GCF_019279795.1. Lineage (NCBI taxonomy): Eukaryota > Metazoa > Chordata > Ceratodontiformes > Protopteridae > Protopterus > Protopterus annectens. The sequence goes on along the minus strand of NC_056726.1, from coordinate 337,997,237 downwards.
ATAAATCTTGTATTGTGGTAGGGTGGAACTGTAGAAATCACACATCCATTTTTCATACACTTATCTTGGTAAGGGGTGCAATGGCAGAACTCTGAGCAGGACAGAACATACTTCTTCATCCAAAGAAACAGTCACCAGCATAATTTGCTGTATCTCCAGGTTTTCTCAGGCAAGCAGAGAAGTATACTCTCTATATTAGCTTGACTCCATCCTGAGGAATCTTCCTAGTGACCTACACCTGGTACATCCCCTCAAGCATAGGCACTCAAGAGGCATACTCACTAGGAGCCTAAACCACTGCATCTATAGAAGCAGCAGACATTTTTTGAAATACCCTGGACTGCTGAGCTCTGCACTATATCACAAAAAGTAAACCCAGAAGCTCAGTAAAAGAATATTGTTTCTGTCAGCAGTATCTGCAGTCGTATTATTTTACTTACTGCTCAAAGCTTACAGCCATAGTAAGAATGGATATATTTTATTGGTAACCTGAATATTTTATCACATTAGTCATCCTCCTCTTCAGCACTGCAGTCCAGTTCAATGACCGCAGTACTTCCCACAGTGCAGAAATCCACTGATCAGTGTGCACTACCTGAACTGATGAACTAGACCCCTGAAAAGGATTAAGTCATTTTCTGTGGGGCAGAACCCTAACCTCTTATTTCGAAGCACTAAATTTCATTTCAACGACTTCAGACACATGCCAGGAAATCAAACCAGTACCAACCAGAGCTCACAGTCACTTGAGCAAAACATAACAATATTACCCCAAAGTAAGAAAGATGTAACTGTCTCAGTACAAAACTTGATGCTTTAATATTATCTAGAAGTAAAAAATATGTAACTGTCCCACTGCAAAACTGGATGATTTAATATTACCTACAAGTAAGAAAGATGTAACTGACTGCAAAGCTGAATGCTTTAATATTACCTAAAAGTAAGAAAAATGTAACTCACTCACTGCAAAAATGAATACTTTTGAAACCTCACCTTTCTTTGCTTTGATCTTCTAGCCATGAAAGTCATGAACAGGAAGGGATACAATACAAATGCCTGTTGGATCACTAAACCCACATTGAAAGAGTTTGACTTTATACTGAGAATGTCAAAGCAAATTTTAATAAACCTATAGTGGGACTGCCTGCTACAACACAGCAGCAACCATGGGAATGTGTAATATCCCTACATTTCCCACACAAGATTCCAAAATTCCCAATCAAATGCCTTCTCTAGGTTCAGAAACATATCGGAATAACAATGGCAAATCCCATCCTCACATCCATCATCCATGTAAGCAGGAAAAGTTAATATAGTGTTCCATTATCAGGGCAGATGTGACAGTGCTTCTTCTAAATCTGGGGCTCAATATTCATATCAAATTGTCTTTCTATTCTACTGGCATAGTCTTTTCCATGGAGTCTGAGAAGTATGATGCCTTTTTACCTAGAGTAACCCTCCATCCACTATCCTATTTTTGGGAAGGAGGACTACTACTGAAGTTAGTCACTTTAGAGGTACTACCTCCATCTTTCATGCAACAGTGAAAATGTGCATTGACAACAATACCTCAGTAACGCCCAGTAACTTCAACATTTCCAGCTGGATCTTTTATACTCGGGCATCTTTTAACTTAGTTGAAACATGGCTCTCCAACAACCAGCTCATCATTAACCTTAAAAAAAAACAAAGCTGTTACTCTTCCTACCTAAAAAGTTTAACAATATTAAACCCCTCTTCTCCATACAGTCTCTTAATAACACTCCCATTCAGGTAGAATCCAGTACTAAGCTCTTAGGCGCAACCATCAACGACCAGCTTAAATTTAATTTGCGTGTTAATAATTGTATCAAAAAGAATAATTCAAAACTAGGGCTCCTTTACCGTAACAAGAAATTCCTTACCTCTGAAGCCAAGATTACTCTCTCAATTACTTACCTTCTACCCAGTCTGATGTACAATTCTCAAATTCTCACAAATCTTAACTCAGCACTCCTGACCAAACTTGAATCTACCTACAACAAGGTAGCTAGATTTGTTGCCTAACAAACCCACAAATCCCATCACTATCTCACTCTAAAACACCTCAACTGGCTTGAATTACCCCACCAGCTTCTTCTCAGCTCCAGGTTATCCATTCTATCCTATACCCGCCTTCCTACTGCCCAGCACTATCCCCTCTCATCTCCCATTAGTCTCCCTCCAGATCTCTCCAAAGTTCTAAGACCTACTACAAATCTACAAACCCAAGTCTAAATTTGGACGCAACATGTACAGATATCACCCCACTATTGCTTGGAATAGGCTCCCACTAGAAATCAGGACCCTTACACATCCTAAATAATTTAAGACAGCCACCAAACAGCACTTTAAAAGTCACTGGTCTTGCCACTGCACTCTCCCTCCTTAACATCCCCTACTTCTCATAACTTAATCTACTTTCTGCCATTAACTCACTCTTCTCACTAGCTCTCTCTAATCTTCCTTGACTACTCTTTCTACTGTCTTCTAAAATCTATTAAGCAAATCACCTCAGAGAAACATTCTATTGTAACTGTCTTGCCTTCATGTAACTACATTATGATAAAACTGAGTTTTTGTAACCACTTACCCCAAAAACTATATTCATCTTAATGACATATTTCTTTTTATACATCCTGAAATAGTTTTGCTATACTCCTGATTATTGACACTGTATAACATTGCATTGCTACTTGATGCATTGTAATAATCCTGTAACATTGTTGTTTAATGCTAATTTAAAATGAAAATTGTATAATATGTTGGAGCTTTTCTCCCCGGGCCTCTGTTGAAAAAGGGTCTTCAGCTCAGTCGGACAATCCCGGTCAACAAATGTGAAATAAATAAAAATAAATAATAATACTCCCAGAGTTGTACCACCACTAAATTATGTAATCAGTCCAATGTCTTCATTTATACAAATCGAGTCAGTCCCATCAACTGCTTTTGACACTGACTTATCAAAGGAAGCATGCCTCTCAAGTTGAGGAGTTCCTCAAACTATTATTTTAACTCTTGACAGTGCCTCTTGAAAAGATAAACATTTCCTTACCCTTCATAAAAGAGCCTGGGCAATGTCCTCCATGCCACCAGATGGGTAGTCAACACTTCAATGAGATCATATGAAAATTATTCTCCATGGCCTTTCCAGTCTCATCCTTAACCACTTTTCTGATTGTTGCAGCTTCTGTCTTCTTAGGCTGTTAGCTCCTAATGCCAAATTCAAGCCCCTTCACCTTGGGTAATATGGAAGGTCTTTATCTTGTTATTGTCCATTACAACCAGTGTCCCTTAATGAGTACTAAATTACCAACAAGACCAACACTGACCACTTTGAGCAATTTCTTTTTTTTTCAAATATAATTTTTATTTGTTTTTAACTCATTGAGTCACAAACAAAACAAGTGTAATACAGTATACCAAAAAAAAATTATATAATATGAACAGTACAAAATGAGGCACCCAAGTTTTACCCAAAAGAATGTAAAAAAACAACTATGAGCACTATGTATATACAATGCTATGAAAGAAGCATTAGATAGTTAGACATTAAATTTTCCAATGACTGCAAAATATAAGAGCCTGTCCCAATGAAGTCATCCATACACATATCAACATTTATGTTGAAATACTAAGTCTAGTAGTCAACTAATGTTTAGTGATAATCATAAGTTCATGCTTGTTTAATCATTTAATATATGGTCTAAAAGAAGGCGCTAATATTTCAGGAAGTTTTGTTTCTTCTTATGGTTGGTAGTGATTAGCTTATGAGAGGTTATGTATTTAGTTGCCATACTTTTGAAACACTTTGAGTAATTTCTACTTGTCTCAATGTCTGCTTCTAATGTCGCATTCTGTGAACATCATACTCCTGTCCCTAATCATTGCTGGTATACAACAGAAGCTCTTCTTAACATGGGAGCTGAAATCATTCCACAGAAAACCATCTACTAGGCCTTGCCTGTACATGCTCAACATGCATTGAGCTTTCTATGGTCCATCTAGCCACAATCAAGCACCTAGTTCAACTCACCATGGACTGTTATTCTTTTGACAGCTCTGCATATTTCTTTTTTTTTTAAAACAAGTTTATTATTTTTAACATACAAAATAAATATCATAACAATTTTATACAAGTAATTAAAATAGAAGTGGTTATAACATTCAATAAAATAACCAAAGTATTTACAAAGACATCCACTACAATCAAATCAATTAATTAAACTAAAATACCATGCTATTGTAGCTAAGATTTTTTTAACAGATTTTGTAAAGTATCCCATATAATATAGTAAGATGTTTTTCTAGTAGTTCTTGATTTTATTGTCATCAATTCCATATGGCACACTACTGTCATAACATTTTTAAATTCATTAAACGAAGGAGGAGTATATGAGATCCAATTTCTGGTTATTATTTTTCTAGCCACTGCTAGAATGGACCATAACAAGGGACGCTTAATCTTTTTTACACTTTGAGGAACAGGAGTGTTGAATAATATAAGTGATTTAGAAATAATGAAATTATCTGTAAACAGAGCCTGCAAAAAATCATTAATTGATTTCCAATATTCTTTCAATTTTATACAGTCATAAAACATATGTGCCCAATCAGCATTAATTTCAACATTACATCTTTTACATAGATTGTCTTTATTATTTATTTTATTCATCATCAAAGGTGTATAAAAAGATCTATGTAAAAATTTCCAAGTAAAAGTCTCCAAATAATGGAAGAAGTAGTTTTATAAGCAGATTCCAATATATATTGTTTATCTTGTTGATTTGGTGATTCACCATTAATGAAAGTGAAATAATTCCAATAGGTATCTACACTATAATAAGTTTCTTCTCTGATAATTTTATGTATGTATGAAAGCTTACCTTTATCAGAAACTTTGTGTTGTAAATTTAATGTCAAGTAATCAATCAGTATTGGAATAGATTCTTTAACTGTTACGGACATTAAATCAATTTTATTAATAAGATGTTGTCTAAAGGTCTGAACCTCTAACCAGCAAGTTTCTCTCAGATCAAATTCTTGTTTTAAGTAGTCTAAATTTTTAACTTTATTATCAGATAGTAACTGATACCAGTACTTTAGTTCATTTTCTGTGACTAAAAGAGTTCTTTCTGAAGTGGATGACAAAAGCATACCTTGTGTATACATTATAGGAATAGAATAAAATTCCATTCCTTATACTTAGGATGCATAAATATAAAATTACGATAACTAATAATAATGTTTAATGGATAACTAACTATATATTTTGGTGTAATAGGTGAAGTACAAAATTCTTTTAATAACCATAACATGGAGTTATTTACAATCATATTTTTATGTGTTAAAGAAATTTTCGTGAAGTGAATACTAATTAGTTCCCAGTAATCTTTCCATTTTGCAACATATGACTGATCTATTAACAAAGTAATAACTTTTATAATAGAAGAAATAGTATATAAGTTAAAGTCTGGAAAAGAAATGCCCCCTTGAGACCAACTATTAGTATGTTTCTTTAATGCAATCCTAGTTCTATTAGGTGCCCATAAGAAATTTAGCATTAGTGTATTCAATTTCTTGATATTTATTTTTGTAGGTGGGAGTATTATTGATTGTATTAAGTATAATATCTTGGGAAATATTATCATTTTGATAATTGTAAGTCTCTCTTCCATAGTAAAAAACATATTATTGCAGCTATTGAATAGATTTTGTATATTAAGAAGACAGGTACTATAATTATTATGTATAATAGATTTGATATCCTTAGATAGTATTATACCTAAGTATGTTATCTGACCCGAACTGGGTATATATTTGCTAAAATCACTAATAAGGACATTTTTTCGTGCATATATAGGTAATATTTTAGTTTTTTCTTCATTGAATATTAAACCAGAAATATTTTTAAAATTCATCATTTTATCGAATAGGGACTGCATAGAAGAATTAGATCCTGCTGATGTTATCATCTGCAAAAAGTTGAATTTTAGATGTTGTATTTTCATCTATATCAAATCCTTCTATATCAGTACTGTTTCTGATCAGATTAGCCCAAGGCTCCATTATTAAAGTAAATAATAATGGAGAGAGCGGACATCCTTGTTTTGTACCTTTTAAAATGGGTATTTTTTGTGAGACATATGTTCCTATCTTAACGTAGGCCAGTGCTCCTTTATATAAATGTTCAATTAGATTTACAAATGCATCTTAAAAGTTTATGCACTTCAGTAAGATAAACAAGTAGTCCCAACTTACTGAATCAAATGCTGAACTAATGTCAAGACTAATAAGTGTTAAATCTTTCTTTTTCCTGTTTGCAAAATCTATTAATGTTAGAGTTCTCCTTATATTATCAAAAGTATTTCTATTTACAATGAAGCCTGTTTGATCTGTATCTATAATGCCTGGGATGATTGCCTTCAATCTATCATCAAAAATACTCATAAACATTTTATAATCAACATTAAGTAATGAAATAGGTCTGTATGAAGTGCATTTAGCTGGATCTTTGTTGGGTTTTAAAATTGGCAAAATAAATGTGTATTGCCAAGATGGGGGAGTTATTAACTCATTTTGGGCCAAAATAAAAACCTTATGTAATAATGAGTATGTACTTTTAGAACGAATTTTATATATTTCAGGTATAATACCATCATTACCTGGTGCTTTGTTTGATTTAAGCTTGTTTATTTGTGTAACAACCTCTGTATATGTAATATTTTTATCCAATAGTTTAGTCTGTTGTTCATTAAGTTTTTTATTCATGTTTGTAGTTATAAATTTCTTTATTTTATCTTTAGGTTCTATATTAATGTTATTATGATTAATTTTGTGAAAGTGATTTCTAAATTCATCTAATATTTCTGGTAGACTAGAAACATTCTTCTTTTTCCTTAGAGAGAAAATTTCTTTGATATGGTTTTGCTTATTCAACCTTTTTGTTTTATTTTTAAGTCTATGTAAGTATTTGGGATTTATTGAGTAAGACAAAAACTTGTATTTCTCTAAAGTTATTTTAACTTTATGAGTTAAAATTTCTTTGTATTTCTCATTTAGCTTGTTTATTTCTTCAATAACTCTTTTGTCCATAACATTTTCTTTATTATTATGTTTATAAGAGTCTAGTTTACTTTGAATGTCTAATAATTCCTTATCCCAAGATTTCCTTTTATTATTATACCATCTGATACTTTGTCCATATAGATATGATTTTAAAGCATCCCAAACATAAACAATGGAGACTTCAGGAGTATTATTTATGTCTAAAAAATGTTGCACTTCTGAAAGTATATAATCTTTACTGTCTTTTAGTTGAGTTAAGTATGCTGGTATCCTTTTGATCTGAACATTGTAAGTACTCTTTATCATGAACTCAAAGACAATTGAATTATGATCTGATATAGGACACAAAATGATTTTAGAATTAGTTAATTCTGTTACCATCTGGTTAGAAATAAAGACTCTATCTATTTTTGAATAAGTTTTATATCTGTTAGAATAAAAGGTGTATGGTAATGATTTTGAGTCTATCTGATTATTAATATCATTCAAATGATATGAATTAACAAACTCTTTTAAATGTTTTGCGTTAGATGTAATTTTCCTTTTTCCTATAGTAGTAGTATCATTTTCATGTAGGATACAATTAAAGTCACCTGCTAAAATAATATCTCCTATAGAAAATGATATGATCTTATTAAGATGGTATTTCACTGTATTAATACCAATTCCTGGTATCCAATATACATTGATTAATGTATATGCCTTTCCATTAATTTGTATTGTAACCATACAAAACATTCCTTTATCATCTTCATAAGTCTTGATAGTTTTAGGTATGGGCATACTTTTATTCCATAAAATAGCCACTCCTCTTTTTTTCTGAGTGTACTCTGAACTAACTAATACTGTATATTTATTAGTGGCTAATTTATCAATATCCTTTTTCAAGAGATGTGTTTCTTGAAGGAAAACTAAGTTGGCCTTATGTAAATTAATGTATCTCATTAAGCTTGCCCTTTTACATGGATACATGGATTATTCAGTCCATTAATGTTTAAAGAAATTCCTTTTAAAGAAGTCATTTGGCATTATTTAAACATATAAGACTTATAATCAGAATAACAATTAACAAAATAAGTAATGTTAGACCTCCTCCTTTAGGTGTACCTTTAAATGAAGCTGAATTTATTGAGATTCTTATGGGATATTGTATAAACTTCATTTTTGCTTGTAGTGACAATAAGTTTATAAAATGTATTGTGGATGTCAGAACTATATACAAACAATAGTAAACGGAAGAAAATAATATAAGGATAAAACCTTGCATCCAGCCTGGAGTTAAAAACTCCAACTTTGAGTAGCACATACCACTCAAGTTAACCCCCTACACTAAGCAGCAGTACCTCAGCTGCTACCTTATCAATTTACTACAGGTTATTATTAACTAAAGTTAACCTTTTTCAATTAGATTATCTAGTATGACAAAGCTAAACATTTGATAAATCAGCATCATATAAACAAATAGGAACATTTAGAAACAATTCATACTACTATGTACATCTAATTAGTATAATACATTTATAATCAAATAGCATTCAAATAAACTTGATATTGGGAATCAAGAAGAGAGAGAGAAAGAAGAGAAGAAAAAGAGAGAGAAAGAGATAGAGGAGAGAGAAAAAAAAGGGCATATCTGCATATTAATTTATTCAAAGTTTGTAAAAATAAGTTCTTATGTTCATTTAGAATCAACAACTTAGGCTATTATGGTTCAGACATTACATATATTAGGATATTCCTATTTTCTGTCATAGAAATGCAGTTAACAGCTTCTAAAAGACTTTAAATTACTTGCATCAAAGCTTTTCTTCTCATACTTATTATTGCCAGTTAAAAAAAAATATTTAGGTTCATAAGTATGGTTACAAATCATACTGCATATCTATGTAAATTCCCAGATATACTAAAATCATTGTGAAGAAAGCCATCTATATTTTATATATCTGAACTGCTGCTTTAAAATATGTCACATGACAACTACTTCTAAGATAAAATCATAAAGATATTTATGCTAGTCAGTTAGATAAATCAGATGAATTGTAGTATTATATATATGTTTAGATCACAAGTATTTACATACATTAATATGTTGCAGTCATATAAACTTTCAAAAACATATGTATATATGTTTTGCTTTCTATGCCTTCTAAAATAACACACTAGCTTACTATGACATATTGGATCATTTAAAATCATTATAACATTCATATTTTGTAAATTATAACATAAATAAGTAAGTAATTATAAAGAATAACTCACATTTAAATGTTATAAAGTTCATTATTCATCGCAGAGTTGCATTTGCATCAGTTCTACTTCCTGGTAGAGTGCTCTTCTTGAATCTGCGATGTGTCAGCGTGAATTCAGGGGTCAAAGGTCAAAATGACTGCATTCAGCTTTTCTGCGTGTATTCTGAGTGTTGAAGCTTTTAAAACAACTCGAGGACACTATTCACGAGGTAACCCACATCCCAAATTGTCTCCCTTAACATTCTGGCGGGAATTTTAACAAATACAAGTGACTAACATTCATTTAGCTATACAAATGAAACTAAACAAAGTAAAACCTTCGCAAAGTATTTTACAAGTTATTACAGTCTCTATGACAGTGAAACTAAGCCTACAGTTGTTAATGTATAAAACAGCTATTTTTATGCCCCAATTCAATTTTTTATACAAATCTCATTTTATACAAGTATCAGTATTATCTAAAGCATGTAAATGTACTTATATGAAAGAAAATAAGAAAGAGGGAAAAGAAAAGAAAGAGAATAGAAAATAAGAAGAGAGTATGAGAAGAAAGAAAAAAGATAAAAAAGGAAGCTATAAAAATTATCTACAGTGAAATATTACTTGCTATTTATATTAATAAAGATATATAAGGAATATATTATTTACTACTATTTTAGTTCTAATTATTAATAATTAAATCATAACTGATTATTTGTAAACATGTTTAAGCAATAGAATCATGACAAAACAATTAGCAACAGTATTTAAACAGCATATATACTTTTTTTTAAAAAAAAAGAAAACTAATAAGTTATTATTCCACTTATCATATTTTCATCATACTTCTCTCTCTGCCCTCTCCCACCCCTTACTGAATGCATAGTCTATAAAGAATGACATTATTTAAAACAAGAAGAGAGAAGAGAAGGAAAAAAAATGTATCAAATTACTAACCTTGGGTCTCTTTATGGCAAAGAGAGACAAGTTGATTGATAGCTTGTTATTTGTTCCTCAGATATTTTGACTAATTATGAAACAAAAACAGTTCTTTATACACAAAAAAAATAACTTTGATTAAATCTTTGTTAGAATATTTGTGGCTTTCTGTAGATGAAGTAACTGTATTTGAAGAGATTAATATTGAAGAAAAAGAGAGAGAGAAAAAAGAAAAAACATAGAACATGTAATTTATTTTTTAGTCTCTTTTTCTTCTCTGAAGTCTTCCACGAAGCTTCTGTTGCCAACCTCTTTAATGAAGGACTAGCCCATTCCATTTCCTCTATTTTATCCAAAATCTTATTTTTTTTGATATACAGCAATGCAGAGTCTAAGTCTTCAAAGATTCTAGGGCCATCAGGTAGAAAGATTTTTAGTTTAGCAGGAAACAGAAGGTAGGTTTTAAACTGTGCTTTTTTAAGTTCTCTGATTAATGGCAGGAAAACTTTTCTTTTAGTTATTACCAAGGAAGAATAGTCATTGTCAAAACGCACAGTTGCCTCATTAATTTTAACAGGTGCTTTAGCCCATGCTGATTTAAGTACCATTTCTTTGTCAAAGGATGATAGAAATTTAACTATAACTGATCTAGGATACTTTTTGTTAGAATTAACATTAGATATGGATCTATGGGCTCTCTCAATACCAAAAGAAAATGTTTCTGGTAAGTCTAAAGTTTTAGGAAGCCAAGTATTTAAAAAGGAAGTAATATTGTTACCTTCTATATTTTCTGGCAGTCCAAAGATCCTAATGTTATTGCGCCTAGATCTATTTTCCAGGTCATCAAGTTTAGTTTGTAGATGTGTATTCTGCTTCAGCAAAAACTCAATGTTAATTTCTTCTTCCTGAATTCTATTCTCAATGTCATTGACAGTCTCTTCTATGCCTGTAATCTGAGTCTTCTGTTGTTGCAAGTCCAGATGTAACAAATCTATTTGTTTTGTAGTTTTTTCTATGAAGTTATCAGTTTTAGTATCCAGTTTGTCCATTTTGGTAGTAAGTTGCTGAATTGTAGATATCAGAGACTGAAGTTCTTTCTTAATGCTGGAATCCAAAGAATTTGTCTTACTGGAACTCATTTCAAACAGAGGAGCTGACATAAAAATTTCCCAAAGTGATTTCTGACAGGAATATTATTGAAATTTTCTTTCTTTTTTAGATATTATTCAAGAAACTGATATTCCAAACGTATTTAGAAAGAAAATTATTTCATAAATTAATTTTTAAAGTAATTATTTCCTGTCAGAGTTGTGAGATTGGTGGAGCTGAAGAAATCTGCTGCTATCCTGTGTTCATCCTTGGCCACGCCCCGCTCTGCATATTTCTTGACTTGATTGCCAGAATTTGTTTGCCATTTAGGCAGTCGAGTAAGACTATGGGCTGTTAATGAGCTGCATTTTGAAGTCCAGAGTTTGATTCCTACATCCCTTATTTGACTACTGTGTGACTCTTAGTAAGTCACATAACCAGACAATATTACCCTCTGAGTCTGAATAAGGTCCATGTGGATCAGAGCTTTACCCTGGTTAACAAAGATAAATAAATAAAACAAAATACAATAAAATAGTATGAATACATCATAAACAACCATACAGTTTCAGATTTAACAAAGTCACAGAACAAAGTTGATCATTGACTTGGACCTGAGTGACCTGCAACCAAGTGTACTTAGCAGCCTTGTGTGTTTAGCAGTATGTCCATTATATACAATGAATTATTAATGGGGAGATCCATAACAGTTCATCATATGAGTTCAGACCAGACCAGCTGTTCTACTCAGTCATGCCTACTTTCTGAATACTATGTTATGAATTAGCGATGAGTCCATCATTGTCAACAGACTACAATGCAGCAATGTGACTGCATGCTATTTAATGTTTAAGTTGTGGACTTTGACGTGTTTTTCTCCAACTTGGGAATTTTCATGCAGAGCAATTTTGTTAAGTTCTGATAGCCAAACCAAATCTTACCAAAGAGATTCATACTTTAGGAAATGATGGTTAATATTTATAAATGTGTGTTAATTATATTTTTCTCTACATGATTATTTGGAAGGCAAGGCATAGGTCTCCTATGAGAAGCGATTAAGACATAGAAAAGATGGACAGTGCTTTAAATCTTTTCTGGTAGTATATAGTATGTCTATAGTAGAGGCAGATACAAGGCAACTCCATCCCCATCCGAGATTGTTCCTCTATCATCTGAACTGTGCACAAAAGGCTGTTTAGCTAAAATATACTTTACAGCCTGTATGGTAATGGATCATAGGTAGTTACTAGGCATATAACCAGCAGACCATTGAGGAGTCTAACTACATATCCCAACTGTTTGGTGATTTGATCAAAGTCTCACAGTAGGCAAATTGAGGCTGAGAGAATCAAACCCTGTACCACACTAGCTAAAGGATGAATCCACAAATGGTAAAGATAGTATTATATTAAGACCAAATACCTGCAGCCTTCTGATGGTGGAAAAGTATAAGATTAGGAAAATAGTGCTACTAATGGACAGAGGCAGCTCATGAATGCTTTATCTCATGCATGAGTCCCCTCAAATTATCAATGGTATGATCCCAGTTATTATCATTAGGGGTAACATATAATTAGCGCCAATGTGTTGGGTAATGCCAATCTCTAACTAAATGGGATAGGTTAATTTGAGAACAAAAGGGGAAATTGGCTAGGCTTAAAATGGCACATAAGGGCAGTTATCCTAGTACTCTATGAACCTATAAATGCAAGATATATAATCTAAGAAAGAAGAAGTGGGATAATCCCTGATTTTTCATATTCAAGAAACGGCTGCAGGTATAAGCATATTGGACTTCTTGCAACATTGGTTGATGCAGAGCTACCTGCTTTTCAGACTTCAGAAGTATGACTAAAATATGATTGTGTAGAAAAAGCTGACCGCTTACATTTTCCTGATCCAGCAATTATAATGATCTGTGTTTTAGCATGATTACAAAATATTGATTTATCACAGGTAGGATTGCACTATGTCTAATCAGCATTTACATTTTGGCACATTAAATACTTAGGAAACAAGACTTATAGGAAGTTCACTACTACTGAGTCTTACAACCATTACACCTTGCCAGTTCCCACTCTAGACTGTACCTCCCCTCTCAAAAAGGGCTAGGCCAGTGAATTCAGGGGTGACTTTATTATTACGCATCTAATCTAGGTCCAATTTAAAGGAAGATAGTGTAAGGCTGCTTTTATCTGCAGTAGACCCTGAGTAAGAAATCTGTCTCATCACCTTGTGTTTTTGATCTTCTGAAACAGGTTTAGATCCCTTGTTCTGTTATTTGTTGGGCTGTTTGATTTATGAAGGTACAGGAGATCCTGGAATACTGGGTCCCTGACTACTCAGAAGCGAAGGCCTATATCTCCTATGAGGAGCCTATAAGACATAGAAAAGAGGGATAGTGCTTCTAGTATTTTCTTTTAGCTTAGGTTTTTTTCAGTCAGTAATCTTCCTTGTTAAGGACCTCTGGGGTCTTTCCATCTCTTTGATATGTGTGGTGAGGCACATCTCAAAAGTACCACTGTTTTCTATAATTTGTCTGATCCATACTAAATACAAGAGTGTGATAACATCTTCAGATCTGAATGATATCCCCTTAGTAATCAGCTGCACCAAGTAATATTTCCTGACAACTGCTTCTGTTACATGGCGAGTAAAAGAGAGAAAATTATCCCAGAACTCTAACTACACCTTAATTTTGAAGTGGGGTATTCTTGATGTTATATGTGGAGGAGATAGTTTATCAAATCAGAAAAATGTTATATGTTTTTTGTATTTAATTTACGCCCATTTTCAGTACACCAGGCTTTTACATTACAGCCAAATTTGCCTCCAGGTGTTTCTGCAGTTACATCCTACTGTACCTGTAGGCATCAAATATTGCCTGCTCATATTTGCATTAATAATTCCACAACCATGCTCCATACAAGGTATCAGAATAGTCTGTCTTGAAGCATACATGATGGCAAACACAATTGTATTGATATTTGACCTCTGTCAATGAGTATTAGTTAGAAATGTAGGGTGATAACTTCATTTTTAAAGGCTCAATCCACACCCACTGAGAGTTAAAGGTACGCACTCAAAAGAGCTTTACTGGAGGGAATGTGTTAAGTTCCTGCTGGAGGTTTCTGTGTCAGAGACAATGACTCCCATTTTGGAATCATCCACAAACTTGGTTAGCCATAGGTATTTGTTTCATACTCTGTAAGTCAGATAAGTAAATACCAAACAAAAGTGATCACAGTACAGAGTCCTGTGGGACACTGCTGGTCACCTTATCCCACCTTTGCATTTTCTGATGGTGTTCCTGCCACCTGCTCCATGTGGGTTCTGTACTTTTGCTGATTTGCTAGCTATCTTTCTACATACGGGTCCATTTGTAATGTACTTAGTGTATTATGTTAGCATGAGACATGGCATCAAATGCTTATAAGGTAGGCTACAACAGTTAGAGCTGGTGCTTCACAGAGTTTCCATTTCCAGTTCTGCTTCCCACTGAGGAGGTTTTTGTATGGAGTCTGCATGTCTCCCCAATGTCTACATTTTTTTCCTAGGGTCATCATAAATTGTGTGTGTGTGTGTGTGTGTGTGTGTGTGTGTGTGTGTGTGTGTGTGTGTGTGTGTGTGTGTGTGTGTGTGTGTGTGTGTGTATAGCTATGTGTATAGTGTGACCTCTGTCAACAGTTTGAGTTACTTTTTCAAAGAAGTTTTGCAGATTTGTTAGACACACTCTATCTTTTACAAAATCAAATTGCTGCAGATCTAGCCTAATGAGATGTTTAATATCTGTGTTACTTAAGTCTGTTATAATATGCTTCCTGACCTAACAAATGAAACTCATCAGGCTGATGGGCCTAAAGTTTCTGGGGTCTGTAGTAGGAGGCTGAGCCTGTAGCCAGTCATGGGTTAAAAACAGTAGGGTAATGATCAGCTAGGGCATGTTTAGTGCTACTTAACATACAGCTATTATGTATGTGGTCTCATGGAAGAAATATTTGTAGTCTTTGATAGCACTTTCACTAAAATTTTGTTATGGATGATGGGGGGTTTACAGATATGGGGATCAACTGGCTTTGGATAGTCATCTCAGGAGTGAACTTTGCACTAAATTATTTGCTAGTATATTAACAATGAGAACTGGTTCTGAGTATGTTTTCCTATTTAGTAGGAGTTCCATGCATTGTTGAGTGTTGTTTCTTAATTTTCTAACATAAATAAAGATGGATTTGCAATTGTCATTGATTTCAGATGCTAACTTGAGTTCAAGGACTGATCTTAGTCAAATACCTAATATCTTCCTTGACTTGGCAGTCTTTGGATCTGTTGCATACTATGGTTAGTTTTTTTCTCTCTCTCCCTTTGTTGTAAATTGTATTTGATGTCAGAAGACTACTAGGGTGATTTGCTTTTAAATTTCCCATTGTATTTTGATCTAGATGCAACTGCCAATTCTATACATTTATTTATGTGGGCATAAAACTAATTTGTGAATCTTATGAGGCGGTGTTTGGGGTGATGTCATTATAAGTGAATTTTGTGACTTTATGACAGAATTTTGGTAGATTTGGTAGCCTGAAGTCTTTGACTTCTGATGTATTATTTTCAGGGGGTATTGCTAGTTTGAGGGAAAAGGTCCCTAGATAATGGTCTAACTTGATCAGGGATGAAGTTAATAGCAGAGTTGTGTGTAATGACCCTGTATTTGTAAATACCAGGTCAAGAATATTGTGTCCTTTAATTAGGCTACTAGCAATTTGGCCTATTGAGTGTTTTATCTAGTACATCTAAAAACATCAGTGCATATCCTGTGTTGGGGATGTACATACTCCAGTCAATTGATTGGTAGTTAAGTGTCACTCAAAATGATGGAGTTCTTATTCAGTGGGAGCTCATCCATGATGTTTAGAAACTTGGTATGAACTTCCAGGGTCATGGAAGGTTCCAGAGTCATGGACGGTATCCTTTATCAGGTGATAAACTAATTGTTGATTTTGCTTGGTATAACTTGGACTGCAATGAGTTCCATTTTGGGGTCTCTGGGAATATGCCTAGAGGTGATATGGTCTCTGACAGATATGAACACACCACCACAGTTGCCACTGGGTCTGAAGGCATGGTAGTTACTATATCCAGATATGGATAGAGTACCTTTTGAGCATTTAAACCATGTTTCAGTGATAATACATATATGAATGACTTCCAATTCAAGAGTACATCAAGGTCAGGCAGCTTGTTTAGACTTCTGACATCCAGTAAAGCTCCATTAATCTGATCTTGTTTTGATACTGATACATTTGTTATGTTGGAGTGTTCATTAACTGAACTTTGCCTAACAAAGGCACTATAGGAGCAGCAAGGGCTTTAGCCAGTATGCAGAAGCCTTTGAATGAGTCATGCTGACCATCCATAGCAGAGCATGTAGGACTGGCAGGTATCTTGATACATACTGGATTCCTCTAGAATGACACCAATTATTAAGCCAATTGTTGAAGCCAAATATCCTTTCTTAATACCTAGCTATCATTAATGGAAAGGGGAGAATTCTGCTCAGTGTCAAGGGTTCTTGCCTGCATTTGTGACATGCATAGACAGCACAGACATTTCTCTCTGCATCTTCCACAGTTTGTTTTTCTCCCTAAGTCATTAACATCCACAGGCAAAACTACCATGTCATAGTTATATTTAAACCTAGGGGCCATTCAGATATCTGAGATCTGGCACCTGAAAGAGAACTTACTGTCAACCTATCTTTGCCCAGCTTAATGAGTGGGAATATATGTGTCTCACTATTGAGTCAACAAACACTAAAACATTTTTCATACTATAATGCAGGATCTATATTAATACAGTGAAAGACATACTTCGTGAACACATCTTCATTGAACACTAGCCACCAAAATTCACTTCAGTAAACCGCGGAATTTTTCCCATGGTTCGGAAACATTCGCCCACCAACCATCCAGAACACACAATGGACTAAATCAAATTCACCCACGTAGAGGGCTTCACCCACCACACCCCCCAACAATGTGAGGGGTTGTGTCCCACACACAATCCCTAACTATATATACCAACTCTGAGATTGCACTACAGTGGGGAAAATGGCAAATCTGAGGTGATGGGCAAGTGTTTCCACACCGTGGGTCACATTCTGCAGTTCATTGAAGTGAATTTCAGCAGTTGGTGTTTGATGAAGATGTATTCACAGAATACATCTTTCGCTGAATTAATATGGACCCATAATGCAATATACACCGTGTAAAGGGCAGTGTTAGGTAAGTGGTTTGAAACTTAAAGATACAGCCTAAAGTACCTGTGTGAGGACAAGATTACTTGCCAGTTTGATTAAACATAATGCAGTATGGCTGGATGCAAACTTTGAAGGTTACATAGTTAAAGGAAGGACTTGCCTATAAGTCATAATGGTTTATATTTTATTTATTTACTTAAGTTCATAAGTAGTTACTAGGCATGCATACTGAAGACCATTAAGAAGCCTTGCCCAAATTCCCACTTGCCCTAAAGCAATGTCTGGTTAAGAAAGTTGCTCCAGGTCACACAGAAGACAAGTGAAGGCTGAAGGAATCAAACCCTGTACCACAAGAAGTAACTCATTAACAGCTGACAGCATTAAACATTTGCACTAACTGTTTACTTCTTTATACTTGTTAACTGGTAGGTGAGTCAGTCTGAAGACCCTTTTTGGTCATGACCCAGGTCAAACTGACATGAATTACAGAATATTATGAGACCAGATCGAGTGAATTGGACATTTAGAGGAATTCCATAGGTATTTATACAGTCCTTGCCTGAATGGTTTATTTTACTCCACTGATTTACAAGTTCAGTTTCTTTTTCCAGACATTTAGTAGTATATTCATGAATGTCTTATCTGAGGAAAGAAGTTAATGTAGTACATGTAGGAATGGTGGGGCACATTTGTCTTGGCTTTTCAGATGACTTGAAGAAGGGGCTATTTGGGGGAGATGACAACATGGATAGGGTAGTATTTGTAATGCAGGAATGTATAGATGAGTGAGGAGAAAAGTAGGAAGTCACTGCAAGAAACAGGTAGAAAACAGCTTTGGATAAAGATTCAGTGATGTCCTCAATAAGGGAAGAAAGAAATATGTCTACAAGTTTTGATCTAGATGACATGTAGATAAGTAAGGGCATGGTATATTCCTATCATGAAAGAAGGATGTTCTTCATCAGAGCAATAGGGTATATATAGAGATTTCATAAACACTTAAAGTCAGTCTAGTATCAGTGGACACATGTAGGTGATGTGGAATGAGAATGAGAAAAGAGACCTAATAAACTCCTAGGTTTATAAACGAAATAACCCAAGAGATGGGTGGCACATTGATACAGCAGTTAGATAGAGTCATTGCCTTACACTGATTGTGTCTCATGTTCTGTTTCAAGTTTAGGAGCTTTTTGTATGGAGTCTGCATATCTTCCCTATGTCATCCTAAATTGCATCCATGATGTATGGATGTGTGTGTGTGTGTGTGTGTGTGTGTGTGTGTGTGTGTGTGTGTGTGTGTGTGTGTGTGTGTGTGTTTGTTTGTGTGTGTGTGCGTGTGTGTGTGTGTATACGTGTATATGTTTATCTCTGCTTTGTATTGACATCTTATCCTAAACTAGTGTTCATCATTATAGCCATTAGACATTCATCTTCCTTGTGATCTTGAAAACACTAGAGCAAGCATCAGAAAATGAATGAATGAATGAACCTAGAGACAAATACTGTGTAGTTTATAGGTCAAGAAGTATCATGATAGTTGGTGTCTTCTGGACGGTATGGAATATCATTATGTGCATTTGAATGGTATTTACTGCAAGCGTTTTTTAAAAGAAACACAATTTCCAAAAATTCCAGAATTTAGAAATGTAATTTTCTAGTGAGTAAAACACTGGAATGAGTGGACTTGACTGCATTAACATAGCAAGATCATCTGTGCAGAGTAATCTTAAAATTGTTACAGTGAAACAAGGTCTCCTACTGAACACTATGATACTTCTGCATAGGCACTGCCAGTCTTATGCTATTCTAGACATTCACCTGGACATTCCTTCTGGTGGAGCAAACAGACCTTATCAAAGCTAGTAGATAGTACATGCTTTAGCAGAAGGATGAGGCATTGCCTTGAAAGCCTAAACATCCAAAAAGAGAGCTTGTTTAAGCAGGTTATCTAGCATATTTCTCTAGGGTATACTGGTAACAGTATACACATCAGTGTTGGCACTTTAAGCAGGACAGAACCACACTGAGCATGCTGTGCTTGAAAGATTCAATATCCTGAGAACAGATTTGATTTTCTTTTTAACTTCCCAGATGGGCAAATGTGAAAAGGGTCAGAAGTCAGGGTGTAAATGTAGGGTACGAGTTTTGAGGAGTGAAAATGTATGGTCTTTTCCAAACTATAGATGTGGTTCATACATTAAAACTTAGACTTTGTAAACCCAAACATCCTTGAACAAATAGTGAACACACCCATTAGAGGCTCCGACATACTGGACCTTGGGCTCACAAAAATGGGAGAATGCTGCACCCAACCAGTGTCTCTTTCCCCCTGTAAGCTCTAACCATAAACCTGTCTCCTTCAAAGTCAAAATTAACTCCATAATCTCATTAAAACCAGTAACAGATAGGAACTAATCCAAGGCAAATAACTTTTTTTTAAGTGATGGTTTGTCAAAATTCAGTGCCCCTACAAACCCCAAGGAGACTGCAGTCTGTGCTGAATTGCTCTCATAAACTCTGTACCACCATGTCAATGGCTGCATAGAGACCACTGTACCTACCATCCTGAATTAAATAGGATATACAACAAAAGGAAAAAAATATGGCAAAAATCAGGAAGGGTTATTTCCACAAAGAAAAACTCTTTCATCAAACTAAATAGGCAACTAAGATGGCTATTATGTCAAGCAAAGATAATTTTGAGGTGACATTAATTTCCCATAAGCCCCTTTTTCAGAAATGTCAGAAACCTCAAGGGCAGCACACAGCAATGTGCTGAACTGGTGGTTAAGGGTGCCAAATTCATTGAGCCTGGCAATATAGCAAACCTGTTAGTAAACAAATTTAGTTCCAACTTTACCCCCTTTTTACCTCACCCATCCCCTCATAAATACCCTCAAACATAACCCCTCCAACTATAACTAGGGAGTATGTACTGGTTGTGCTCATTAAAGCCAAGATCACAATCTCAAAGGGTCCTGATAACACCCCAGCATGCATCTTTTAACAGATCCTGGAAACTACAGATCATTTAGCCTGACTAATCTGATTTTCAAAGCCATGGAAAGAATTATCATGGAAATTATCAATAAGGACATAGGAGACACTGGCTCCATCTTAGTTTGCTTACTTAATCTGGTGGAATTTTTTGAAAAGGTCACTAAGGCAATGGATGAGGGGAAAAGTTTGCATACTGCCTACCTAGCTCTGGCTAAAGAATTTCATAGAACACCTCACTCAGGCATTGTCAAAAAACTTACAGGACTAGGTATAAAGCCCTTTATAATATGCTAGATAGCAAGCTTGCTCACAGATAGGACCAAGTACATTAGAAATGGTGAAGCCACCTTCACAAAGCCGTCATTGAATCCGCCCAAGATTAGAATACTCTTCACCCTTCAGGAAGGTGTACCACAGACAGATGCTTGCTGCCAAAGCCATGGCCTAAAACTCACTACCAATGAATGGATTATAGGGCCTTTTGGGAATTCAACCACCCTGGGTTACTACATCATCAATAAAACACCCCTAAAAGTTGATTAATTAGTCAGGGATCTGAGAACTCATGTAGATAGTAACCTAGCCTTCGACCAACATATGTCCAAGGCAGTAAGAAAATCCTTCTATGTTTCTCAACTTATAAGCAAGATCATGGCATCTAGGACTAGAGTGGTCATCATACCACTGAACTCAGCCCTCATCAGACCCATCATAGAATATAATGCCCCCTTCCATATGTACCTGACCAGACACATGCAGCAACTGGAATGTCCACAAAGGTTCCTTGCAAAATGAATACAAGGGCTAAACACAATATCCTATGCTGTTCATGTCAAATCCCTATCTCTTTATTCAGTATCATACAGCCTTCTGAGAAGTAATCTTTGCCTGGCATACAGTGCATCTCTGGATCCTGTTTTATGAACTTTTTGCAGATCTGCAAAACAAACAGTATTAGAATTACTATATTAAAAGAACTAAATTTTGATTGCAACATAAATAGGACACGTTGGAGAGATACACATGCTTCTCAGAGAATTCCCATTCTCTGGAACAGGCTTCTCATTCATTTGAAGCAGAGTTCCTCCCTATCCCTATGTAATCGCAACTTGGACCATTGGATGGGCAATCAGAAATGCACTCTTCATCTGGCACCTATGTCCCTGATGGACAGAGGCAGTCAGTAAATCACCCCCTATATAAATCAAATTTGTGGGTCACATTTGGGTTGCATGACTAGGCTTATAAGAGCCCTAGTGGTGATTAGCCCGGTATATACCTATGAACCTATAAATACATAAATAACAGATTGGCTATACAGTGAAGCTGGCAGAGAAGTTTTATGGAGTTGGGACAAATCTCATTGGAGAAGGAATGCATATTTGATGGAAGAAAGTGCACAAAATGTTTAGTTTCAACTATAGCGACTTTCCCATCATGATACTGTGAAAAGACATGGATCATTTGAATTTCAGGAGAGTATTTAGGGTGAGCAGTGTGTGCAGAAATAACTATGGAAAGTTTAGCTGCAGCTGTGGCAATACAAACGGTAGATATGGTATTATAGAAAAAATGGGAAGTAAGGAAAGTTAGCTGAATCAAGAAAGTAAAAACGTGTTAAAAAGATGACACAGATGACACTGGCAAGCTGTTTGATAGAGGGCTGTTTGAATATTAGTGAATGGAGTTTCTATACGTTTGGGTATGGACTTGTTTCCAGTAAGAAATGTAATGCCCAGCCAGAATTCTATTACAGCCTGTATGCACCTTCTGTCAAAATTTGGAAGATTTGGCTTTGTTCAAATGTGCTATTCTTGACATTTTTTTCTACAAAGTTTACTTCTGGTACAAGTTGAGCCAAAGCAACTGATACATCAAATCCTATAGGTAGTTGTAAAAGGAAAAATATATTTTTATCCACTCAAAGTGTTGTTAAGGGGAAAAAAAACAGCAAAATTAACAACCACAGTAGAATACTGGGTGACCAATCAATAAGTCTGCGAAGGTTTTTTTTTTTACTCCTGTATTCTGCCAATATTGAATGATGTTAGGAAAGAGATACAATAGCAAAAGAGTTTAGCCATGTTGTTACTAGGTGTCAGGAAATTTACAAAACGTTTACCTTTCTTCTGTTTTCTAGCAGCAAAAGTGTAAGACTACTCTGAGTAGGAGGCGATTTTCTGACTAGAAAGACAGACCTACCATGTGGCATATGACCTAGATGGTTATTGCAGAAGGATACTGAACTAGAAAGTAACTAGCTACTGTGAGATTTGGTTTAAGCCAAATTTTACAGAGGGAAAGAATGCCAGGTTGCTATAGATACAGCAGTCCAGAAGGTCAGCTTTAGGATTTTGGATAGAGATATTTAGAGAGTTTCTGTAAAAGAGTACCATATTTTTTTGAGAAGTATGGTTGTCCTGGATTTAATTTTATGTTTCAACTGAGGTAAAAAAATGGCTCAATGGTGTAATTTGGCTTAGAAAGGGCTGATATAATATTTGGGTACATAAAGATAAATGTGTGTATTACCAGCTGTAGGTTGCTTGGATTAATAAGAGCTAGGTAGCATTTAATATCAGCCTAACAGGGTATATAATAGTGATAAAAAGGGAGGGATTCAAGATTTGGGAAACTGATGTGTATGATAAAAATACTGCAGTGATGGGTCCAAATAATATCCCTGGATGCATCTTTAATAACATGAAGCACAATCTATCCACATCTTCCCACCAAACAGCACTGTTCAACCTCAGCCTCCACACAGGTTTGTAACAAGCAAATGGAGAACAACTATTGTCAACTCCTGCATAAAGGTGGGATTTCCACAGACCTAGACAATTATTGACCCATAAGCCTGACCAGCCTCATATGAAACAAACAGAAAGGCTTATTATGGAACTAATCAATAAGGACATAGGAACCTCAAAACACTGCACCTATCTCAGTTTGGATTTATTCAAAGACAGATCATGCTTACTCAACTTAGTGGACTTCTTTGAAAACGTCATCAAATTTTATTTTTATTTCATTTTATTTTATTTTATTTTATTTTACATTTGTTGACCGGGAAAGTCCGATTGGACACAGATCCATTTTCAGCGGAGGCCCGGGGAGAAAAGCTCCACTTAAAAAACAATCTAACAAATAACAATTTTATGAATTACAACACTTTCTCCTAAATGCATACAATATTATACAAGAACATATTTTACATTTCTTCACAGATATATGTATAGACACAATTATTGTATTCCAGAAGCATACCACTTGTATGTAGGTAAATGTTAAACTGTCTTCAGAGATTAATATTGCAGTTAAAAAAGCATTCTGTAGAGTCTCATTGCGCCTTTATCTGTTTAAAAACTTTCATTTTGTGGCTTTCTGTAGTGTTTCCTCTCTGTAGGATAATAGCTTTAGTATTCCTATCCTCCCTTCCTTTTGGTGTTGGTGTCTTGCTGTTATACTTGGTGGCTTTGAAGTTGCCCGCCCCTACTGTAAATCTGATCTGGGACACTCCTCCCAGTCTAGTGTCATTAGCTCATTCTACCTAATACAGATAGAACATTTGATAAGGCCTTCTGTTTCTCCTTTTTCCCCTTTCAAAAAAAAAATTTTTTTTTTGGCCTGAATCTCCTTGGTTCTGACTGTGCTTCTCAAACATTTTGGAAATATAGAGTATATTTAAGAGCATTTATTATAACTGTAATTGCCTTAATATTGCTACAACTCAAGTGCTCTAGGTTGCACTTCATCTGAAATGTTTTGTATGTTTTAGCTGCTTTTCTGTATATATAGACTTCTCTGAATATGTAGACTAGCTTATTCTGCTGTGCTACTGCCTCTTAAATCATTTTTCAGTTGTGCACTTGCCTTGCTTCATTTAAAAAGTTTTAAAGTGCTAATTTTGTAGAGTTTTAATTGCATCTACTGTTTTAGGACTACACACTCAAGTGTGTTAGCCTTTTCTGTGTTTATTTACTGTATTATTGCATTGTTTAGCCTGTTTCAACAACAAAAAAAATACTATCTTGTTTGCTTGTTTTCCACCTTTTCTAGCCAGTCCATATCCCAGGCTTTGCTTGTCTCAGGACTTTATTTTCTGTACTCAGAGCTATCCAGACCTTGCTGTGGTAGTGGGAAATCCTACTGCTTACCAGTGGGACTGGTGAGCATTGTACTGCCTACCTAACGCTGGAGGAGTGGTTTCCAGCTCTGAAATTGTAATTTTGTTAGCCTTTTTGGGCTGATTTCCATCCCTTTCAACTTTCTGGCTTAAAAACGCGTGTGTTTGCACATTTGTCACATTGTGCAGCACTGCGAGGCCTACAGTTAAACTATTCCAGGTGCCAGAAGGTCTGCTCTTCAAATTTTCCCTTAGAACTAGCTGGTTTCTCAGTAGTAGCACTAAAATCTGAACCCCTGTGACTAGCACTTGCTCTAGAACCTGCTAGAAAGCACTAGGAATCCTGAAACTGATTCAAGCACTCAGCTCTCTTTATCAATAAGGAGAAATTAATTATAGGCACTTAACAGCCTATAATTGCAAAGTACTTTGCAAAGGTAAGGGAAAACAGCTCTTAAACTTTACAAGAAAGCACCTAAACAGGCATGTCCAAGGGTCAGCATCTGGTGATTTCTCCTGTCCACCTGGTGAATCTGGGCATACTGGGGCAGTGCGGCAACTGCCTCATGTACACAAACAATCCTCTCCTCCTACCACCCAACACTACAACCTGCGAGAGATACACTTACATAGCCAAACTGGAAGCTAAGCTCTCTCCGGCCAAGATTGTGCTAGACAGTCAAGAGGAGAAGGTTAACACCTGCAATACACCTCAAGCAACTCATAGCCCTTCAAAACCCACACCATCAACACCCACACATAGCAACACTAAACCCACATATGCGGAGGCCCTTAACATTAACCAGCCCAAGCAACAAGGACCTCCGAAGCTGAAATGCAAACAAACACCAGTCACAACCAAAGTGACACATAGCTCACAACACCAGTGTGCCACCCAACAACAGCCCCTAAGGCAAGACAATGTACCAAACACTTTAGTCATAGGTGACTCTATAGTCAGGCACACTGATGTCCCACTCACCAGGCTGAACAAGGCGAAAATTACAGTCAGCTGCCTGTCAGGTGCCAGGATCCGCCACATAACGCATGCACTCAAGTCACTCCACAGCAAGTGCAAATACGACTCTGTTATTGTCCATGCTAGAGTGAATGACTTGAGACGTACCTCCCTGGACTACATGAAAAGAGACATGGAAGAGCTCTTGGATCATGTGACCCAGGCAGGTATGACCCTAGCCCTGAGTAGCATCCTGCCTTCGCCCAGAATGATACTACAGTATAAGGACAAAATGATTGACTTCAACAATTGGCTAAGCTTCTGGTGTCATTTAAAGGGGATCCAGTATTTGTCTGCCTGGGAAGACATGATCAACAAACCACGATGCTTTGCCAGAGATGGTCTGCACCTGTCACCCCTGGGATTCAGGTTACTGGCCAAAGCTGTTGCCACCCCTATAGTGCCTTTTTTAGGCAAGGTTCAAAGGATAAAACCACCACCGTGACAGATACAAGCATGCAAAATCTGAAGTTAATGCTGCTCAATGCTAGAAGTCTAAACCTCAAAATGCATTCTCTCGAAGCACTGCTAAAAATGGAGAACATCGATATCTGTGCAGTAACTGAGACCTGGTTCAAGGCAACAGAGAGCACCCCTGCAATACCAGGCTACAATTCTTACCACACGTTTCGGCCACAAAACCAAGACCGAAACACTAAAGGTAGAAGAGTGTCCATATTCACCAAGGGTATTCACACCTCCAGGCTAGTTGCCCAACACAATGCATCTGAAATTCTCCAAATGCAACTAACACTAGGTAAGACTGCAATCCAAATTGCAGCTTGCTACAGATCCCCCACGATGCCCCAAGATTCTCGCTACACCTTTCTAAACATAGTGGAAAATATTAAGATACAACCAAACACCCTAATACTGGGTGATTTCAACTACCCTGCCATTAATTGGGAAAACTACTCGGGTACCAACTCCTTTTCCCAACGGTTCTTGGAATTCATAAATTCCAACACCCTGGATCAACTAATCCATTATCCCACCAGGGGAGCCAATATCCTAGACCTGGTCATTACCAACATGGGAGATAGATGCTCCACACCAGTGGTCACCCCCTCATTGGTCAGGTCTGACCATAAGCAAATCACCTTTGACATCCACATCCCACCCCCACCCCCCAGTAAAGAAACTTCCTTAAAAAGACTTCTCCAAAGCCAGCTTCATGCTACTGAAGTCAGAAATGACAAACTTCACAACACCCATGCAGACTGGATATGGAAGTTCAACTGCAGAATCCTACACTAAGGCACTGTACGAGCACATCCACTCATGCATGAATTGTGCCATCCCAAATAGAACCAAGATGCTCTTCACAAATAAAGGAAGCCAGTCTGGTGGTCCCCTACTATAAACAAACTATACAACAGAAGGAAGAAACTGTTGCAGAAAAGAGGAAAATCCCAGGATGCAAAAAACTCCCTCACCAGCCTCAGTAAGAAGCTGAGATTCCTCATAAAATCCTCAAAAGCTAGTTACGAAAATAAAATTGCCAAAGATTCCAAAGACAACCACAAGGCATTCTATAGTTATGTCAAGAATCTAAATGGCAATGTGCAGATCTGCTCTGAGCTACAACAGAATGGCATAGGATATTGACAATATCCTGGCAGATCGATTTAGTGCCAACTTCACCCCCCTCTCACCCCCTAAAGGGCCCTTCTCAATACCAAAAGATTGCCAAATTCCAATAATCATGGCCACACAGGTAGAAACCGCACTCTCCAAAGCTAAGAATACAGCATCCATGGTACCAGATGACATCCCAGGCTGTGTACTACATGAACTACAAAATGAACTGGCACCTCACCTAAGTGTCATGTTTAATCATAGCCTCACCTCAGGCTTCGTGCCCACTGAGTGACGCACAGCTACAGTTATCCCACTCCACAAGGGAGGATCTGCCTTGGATCCCGGGAACTACCGTCCCATCAGTCTGACAAGCCTGATCTGCAAGGGCATGGAATGCATTATGATGGAACTTATAAACAAAGAGACTGGCAACCTTCAAACACTGGACCCCACCCAGTTTGGGTTTGTGAAGGGCTGATCTTGTCTCCTAAATCTGATTGACTTCTTCGAATCAGTCTCCAGAGCTGTGGACGAGGGTAAGGTGGTCCACACAGCCTATCTGGACCTCGCCATGGCCTTCATCATCATCCCCCACTCTGGAATCATAGATAAACTTACTAAGCTGGGCATAAATCCCTACGTCACTCTATGGGTTGCCAACTGGCTTACTGACAGAACCCAGACTGTAAAAGTAGCCGACTCCAAATCCAGCTTCCGACAAGTGACAAGTGGAGTACCTCAGGGTTCAGTCCTGGGACCACTCTTGTTTGGCATCTACTTCTCTGAAGTACAGGCCAACACTAAGGGACTCTGGCTAACAAAGTTTGCAGATGACTGCAAACTGGGAGCCATTATTGAATCCCCAAATGATGTGGATATTCTACAAAAAGACCTTACAGAAACAGATGCCTGGTGCCAGAGCCATGGGCTCAAGCTTAATGCCAAGAAATGTATAGTTACCCCTTTGGAAAAAAATATGTACCCATGAATTACCACATAGGTGGCATGATGCTAAACATCAAAAGTGTGATGAGAGACATAGGGACACAGGTGGACAGTGGTCTCACTTTCGATAACCACATCGCCAATACAGTCAGGAAATCCTTCTATGTGGCACACCTCATCACTAAGGGCTTTTCATCCAGAAAAAAGGAGGTCATTGTCCCTCTGTACTCATCCCTCATTAGATCCATTATAGAGTATAATGCCCCATTTGGAATGTACCTCACAAGACATCTGCAACAGCTGAAAAGGCCACATAAATACCTCACTAAAAGAATCACAGGCCTAAAGCAGATGCCATATACTGACAATCTAAAAAAACTCCAGCTATACTCTGTGGCATATTGTCTACTCAGAGGTGATCTCTGCTTAACATACAAGGCCATGTCAAACCCTGAGCTGTTGGACATGCTCCACTTAAAGAAATCCCAATCCATCAGAGCCACATGCTCCAGGGATCTAAACCTTGTCATTTCAATGAACAAAATATGCTGGAGGGATAGGTTCCTGACTCAGAGACTCCCCATACTCTGGAATAGACTGCCCATACATGTCAACCAGAGAGCCTCATTGGCCCTCTTCAAAAGGAACCTTGATGATTGGATGGGAGATAGGAAATTCACCCCAGGGATCATGTCAGTCACCCTGCTAGACAGGGGCCCAGAGAAGTAAATATTGTGGGAAGAAATATCCAGGGAATTGTTATGGCTAGGCTTGCATAGGCCCTAGGGCCGATAGCCTTGTACCAACCTATGAACCTATGAACCTATGAATAAGTACATACGAACAGAATAAAACATTGTTAGTTAAGAATTAATATACAGAGGTTAGGCAGTATTAGGTGATCCTTGGAAGGATCATTGTATCACTGCAAATGTAGTGGATTATCCTGGGGAGTCACATGGGCATAGCCAGTTGTTAAAGTAGTGGGTTTTGAGTATTTTTTTAAATTGTGGAGCATAACCTGTAGAAGTTATGTGTTTTGGAAGTGAGTTCTAGACTTTTGCTATAGAGCAGGCAAAAAGATTTACCAGTCTCATTCCTATGTTTGATGACATTCATGTGATTTTGGTCTGTTGACCTTAAGGCCCGGGTGGTGGTGTAGGGTTGTATTAGGTCTTGTAAAATGGGGATTTTATTTGGGAGGTAATATAGTTTGTGGGCTTTGGAGAATTGAGTGGTAAGAAGTAACTGAGGCAGCTCAAGCCAGTTGAGCTGTTTGAGGGAAAGACAGTGATGGGCTCAATTAGAGGCACCTGTGGTAAATTTGGCAATCTCAAAGCAATGGATGAAGGTAAAGCAGTATATACACATACCTTGACCTGGCCAAGGCTTTGTACACAACCTCCCATCCAGCCATAACACCTGATAGATTGGCAATTGGCTCAAAGATAGGATGCATGAGGTCAAAACAGGATAAGTTACCTCCACAAAGAGACCAATCACCAGTGGAGTCTTCCAAGGTTCTATGCCAGGACCTCTCCTGTTTGACATCTTCTCTAAAGTAAAAGCCAATAATAAGGGGCTCTGACTGACTACATTTGCAATTAACTGCAAGCTATGAGCAGTCACTGAATTTCCAAATTATTAAGCCATCCTGAAGGAAGCTTTGTCCCAAATAAATAAGTGGTACCAAAATCGTGGACTGATACTAAATTCCAAAAATGCATTATGATATCCTTTGAGATATGATATAACTTCTCAAAACAACAGTAAGTGATATGTTATTTTTTCTGAATGTACAGTATGTGAAAGTGCAGCATGTTAGCTTTCTACACCCGTACTTCTCAACTTGTAGATATAGAAACAGTACAAAAACTCATGAAAAATATTCATCCATTCAAAATCTGGACATATAATTAGCATAACATTTGAATACCAAATAGCATGTATCTCTTCTTATTGTCAGTAGGAGTGGGAGATATTGTTCATAGGTTTACACTGGGCTAAAAACCACCAGGGGATTTACAGACCCAGGCATGCAAACTAACCCAGTTCTGTCCCCTGAGTTCCTTGGATGCCTATATGGTGGGATAAGTTAGTAAAGTGATAGCTAACAGTTGTGTGGGGGGTGATGTCATTTGGAGAGTAATTTACTTACTGTCAATCCCTGTCTATCAAGAGACATGGGGTACAGACCAGGGGTGAATTTGCGATTTCCCATCCAGTGATAAAGGTTTTGTTAAAATGGGGTCAGGGATGAACTCTGCTACATGCATATGGGGAGCTTATTTCATAGCATGGTGATCCTTTCAGACACATATCGGTCTCTCCAGCATGTTCTGTTTATGTTGCAAGTGAAGCCCAGGTCCTTGGATCAAGTGTTTCTGGTGCTGTTTGTTTTGTGGATGAGGAAGATATCCATCAGAGCTGGATCTCAAGATGCCTTATAAGCTAGGCATAGATCACCTCTTAGTAACCTGTAGGACACAGAGTACAGAGATAGGGCCTTAAAGCGATCTGTGTAAGACAGAGTATTGATACCCTGGATAGTCCTGGTTTGGAACCCTTGAAGTTATTCCAACTGTTGCAAGTGCCTGGTTAGGTAAATGCCAAAGGGGACACTGTACTCAACAATGGGTCTGATAAGGGCTGAGTACAGTGGTACTATAACTTCTTTGGACCTGGATGCCATACCCTTGCTAATGAGTTGGGCGACACAGAATGATTTTATGGCTATCTTGGCTACATGTTGGTTGATGGCCAGATTACTGTCTACATATGTTTCTAGATCCTTAATTAGTGAGTCAACTCTTAAGGGTGTTTTATTGATGGCATAATTAGCTTGCACAGATGATTTCCAAAAGGGCACTATAATGCATTTTTTCACATTGAGTTTTAATCAGTGGATTTAGCACCAGTCATTTGCTTGTGTTATTCCCACATACAGGATGTTGGTGTCATGAGGGTAATCTACGATAGCTCCCAATTTACAGTAATCTCGGAAGTTGGTGAGCAAAAGACCTTTGACATTGGCCTTGACTTCTGAGATGCCAAACAGGAATGGGCTCAACACAGAGCCCTGGGGTACTCTGCTGGTGACTGGTCACCTTGTGGAGGTGGTTTCACTGATCCTTACTTCCTGGGTCCTATCTATGAGCCAGCCAGCAAAACAGTGAGTTATGTAGGGATTTATGCCTAGTTCTGGGTTGGTCAGCAATACCTGTGTGGGGTATTGTACTAAACGCCTCGGCCAGGTCAAGGTAGGTAGTATGCACTGATTTCCCCTCATTCATGGCCTTTTTGACCCTCCCAAAGAAGTCTTCTAGGTTGAGTAGGCAAGACCTTCCTTTAACAAAGCCAAACTGGGATTGGTCCAGAGGCTGTAAGTTGCCAGTGTCCTTTATGATCATTCCCGTTATTATTCTTTCCATGGCTATATTAGATTTTTCAGACTGATGGGTCTGTAGTTCCTGAGGCTGGTTGATGGTCCACCCTTATGAAGATGATGACCACTGCACACCTCCATTCACCTGGCTTGTAACCTGGTTTGAGGCTGCAGTTGAAGAATGCCTCAAGTGGTCCTGGTAAGTCATGTTTTTGAATTCTTAGGAGTCAACGAGAGATATTACCAGGGTTGAAGCAGGGCTTTTGGCTTTAGCAAGCTCCACCAGGACTTGCTCCTTGAGGATAGCTGGGGGTTATGGTAGAAGGGATTTCACAGGTGGTAGTGGAGGAGAGTGGTGGGTGAAGTTACAGCTACTTTTACTAGCTAGTAGATTTGCTACATCACCCTGGTCAGTGAAGGTTGTGCCATTTATGAACAGTCCTGCACACCTCTGAGTGCGACCTTTAAGGTTCCTGACATAGCTGAAGAAGGTCTTGTGATTGTCCTTTGATTGGGAGGCTATCCTGACCTCATAAATGGTCTTGTTGGACTTTATTAGACCTCTTAGCTTCTTGTTTCATTGAATCAGAGTGTTATTGTCTCTATGAGAGTTGATGTTTCTGATTTTGGCCATGACTTTTTTCTTTTGTTATATGTGCTGCTAAGGTAAGGATTTCACCAGTGTGGTTTGTTTTACATGTTAGATCTGGGCTTACTTCTGTTAGGAATGGTAGCCTTAGTGCAGTCATTTACATGTCTGTATGGGGTTTCTGTAAATAATTCTGCATAGGTAACTGTGTTCTTGTCGGTTTGGGGGCTGGAGAGCCATGAATTGTGACAAACTGTCACTTCATAGGATGTAGTTTGCTTTAGAATAGTTTCCAAGTGCCACAGGTTTAGTTGGAGTTTATGGGTTGACTTTTATTTTGAGAAAGACATCTTTGTTGTCCGACCTCATCAATGAGGATGGGAAACAGGATGGGGGGGGATGAAATGCTCTCTCATGTGGGTGAGTACTGATTGATCCTCAGGTTGGAGTGCTCACTATCTGGCCCAGGGTGTTTGTATTGATAAAGTCCAGGAAACGTACTTATGAGTTAGATTTTCAGTCAACAGTGAGGTATTTAATGTCTCCCATGAATAGGGTATTTGGTTGGATATTAAATGTCTTTAGTAGATCTACGTAAGAGTGTGAGCTTCATTGAAAATACAGGGTGACCTGTAGCTGGCTAGGACATGGTAATGACTCTTGTCTATGAAGAGGTGGGCATGGATGAACTCCAGGGCATCATCCTGTTTAACCAACCTGGAGTTGTACTTGTTGCTAATGTAGATCAAGACACCTCCATCTTTAGCCCCTGTCTGCATGGCTGTTGATCTAATTCTGTGGAAGACACCCAGAAACACAAGTTTATAAAACTTAGAGTGACACAAATGATGCAGAAATGCAAGCACATCATCAAAGACAATATAACATCTTCATACTTTAATGAACGATATTACAAAATCTACCTCACAGAAGTGATTTGTTTTTGCTTTTGAAAAACAGAGATGTGACGTGGATCCACTTTCTTTAAATTATCGGTGCCAACCGGTATGATGGCTATGTAGTTTGGTTTCCTGTGTACTACAAAATCAAGTGTGATGGGGTGCAAGATTCAAATAAATCATGTGATGGGGAAAATCAAGCTTGAAAATAGGGGCATACCTCAAAAATAGGTACATCATGTCAGTGGGTAAAGCCTGAAGATAGGTATGTACCTCCAAAATACTTACAGTTGAGAGGTCTGGCTATGCCTATGCCCTCAACTTAAAAAGGAATAATAGCTGAAACTGTCAGCTGTATCTGTTTGTTGTTATTTGTTACTTGCTTATTATTTGTTAAGAGTGTAAGATCAACATATGCACAAACACACACAAACACACGCACACACGCACACACGCACACACATGCACACATGCACACACGCACACACACACACACACACACACACACACACACACACACACACACACACACACACACACACACACACACACACACACACACGTATAAGCCATAGAAATATTAGTTGCTAGTTACACTCTGCCATGCCAGATCAAGTCACTACTGTTTAGAAGTGCGCAAACAACAGTAGGGGTAAGTAGCTTTTATCTACACATGGTTTCTGTGGCCATGAGTTACAAGCACTTTATTAGCTGTGTACACCTCAGAGTCGTTGTGGTAAAAAATAAATAAATAACAACAACAGTCACAATAATGTACTTTTAAGTTTGTTTCATAAATACACAGAGTAAACATATGAGCAACACATCAGGACAGTGCCTAGCCATCTGGACAGTGGAGAAGTATGACTGCAGTCATGTAACAAAATGGAAAAACCTGTGACAGCCACCAACCATGTCACCCAACACCTTCTGAACCACAATAAGACTAACACGACACTAACCCAAATCAGCTCTGGGCAATTACCCATGTATATCCAAATATAACATGCACTACAGGGATAAAACTCTAAGGAAAAGCAGATAGTAGTGCATAAATGTCCACCTACAACCATTTGCACTACAGTCACAGCAACATACCAGTACCCCAAATGAACTGTAGAGTAGAAACAACTGTTTGAAAGAACATATCCTGATTCCAGGACACATAATACACTGACAGATACAGGCCCCACTCACAGTGTACTGGGAATCCTGAGGTGTTACACGACCTTTCTCAGTCTGCCCTAACATACACACCTCATAGACCACCAGCTACCATGGTAGCATGTACAGTCAGACAGAAAAATTACCTATGACACTAACATCTGCTACTCTCCCTACTCAGCCAAACAAACATCAACACACAACACTGCTACACAATCTTGATAGTTGCTTCACAATGGCCAGACATACATAACTCTCATATGCACAGATTTGCACAGAATGTCCAGCGTGTGAGACCATATTCATGGCCACTGCTGCATAACACTTCTGGGAATCTGCTAAGTCAATTGGGTGATACCATGAGTGCAGTCAATAAATATTAATATCACATACTTCTGACCCTCTTACTGCAAGGCATCTGGACAAAGCATGGCATACTTGGGGGACAGGGGGCTGAAAAAGGGATATAACTCACATAATGATGTTACAAACTGAAACGGCTGACACACAGTGACGCATCACAGGCTTGGTTGTAACATAACATCCATGAAGGAGATGATGTCTGAAACACCAAAGGATGTCAAAGTTACTCTGAATACAATCCTGACATTATCCTATTGCTTCCATAAAAACAGACATTGTCTCAGGAACAGACCAAACATAACAGGTGAACCCTGGGCAGTCTGTGGACATCAGAACAGTTGAGAAGTATGTAAGAGACATATCACTATCAGACGTCAAGTCACACAGAAAATGCATGTTCAGATGAACCCTGTTAAACTAGCAACCCTCTATGTGCAAAATACCACTACTGACTTACAAGCTGTACCCAATTCTGGAGCTTGTTACCCATGTTGCTGGGCTGTCTCCACATGTCCTCTCCTGAGAGGTATTCCCACCTACTGTCTGTGAAGCTGCAGCCCCCACACCTCCGTAATGTTCCAAGGAAAAGGGGTAAGGCACACATGAAGGCTGTAATTATAGCACTGTGTTGCTTTAGCACTGGCAAAATAAAAGACAACACAGCTGCTCTGGATGAAAGTAGCAAGTGGGAGACACTTATTGGTGCACAGGCCATCACCTGCTCATGAGCAGTACCTACAAAAGGAAAGCTGCTGCCTATGCAACACAGGTCTCAACCCATCTACACAATGACAGACTGCTACTAGACAAACCTAACCATTTGCATTGTTATGAGGGAACTCCTGAGCACTATAACAGGTATGTCAATCATGTAAGCTTGCAATGGAATGCAGAAGGAGGGATGCAATGATGACAAATGGGACATTAAGCACTAGGTCGCAACAAGACCTGCTGGACTCACATGCTGCTGTCCAGCACCTATGGCCATTTCTGCTTTCCCTGCCTGCATTGATATGGAGCACATCTCTGACCCCTCAGCCACCCCATCAAAGGTCATCTCATGTATGACTACTAATGGAGTCTCTGTTGTCCAATACTGAGTGCGTCACTGGTAGGCCAGCTACCTAAGATGTTGTCATTATTCATATGTCTCTTCTGAATGCTACTCTGATACATATGCTTGCCTTACAAATGTGAGAGACGTACATAGGGTATGTGCATACTACACAACAAGTGCAGATGTGTGTGGGTAGAACTGTATGTGATATACTGAGCCCATACCTGACAACCGTCTAGAGTTTTGCAGACTGACCACATGTCTGCCTCATATTTGTAGTCAGTGCCTCAGACAGTTGTGTATTGCCTGCTGCATCACTGGCAACCCATTAAAGACTGAATTCATAACAAATTAGCATACATTTCATTGTCAGATGTCATATCCTGCAGAGTACACCTGTGAATGTGACACCGTTTTTGCTGGCAACTAAGTGTGTTTCAGCTAGATTCATAAAGTGACACTATTTATTGGCCTTTGTGTACCTCTGATGTGTGCCTTTCTGCAGATGTCTTACTCTAACAGGAGCTAGGTGTCTTAGCATGACACCCATATTAATGCAAGTGTGCCTTGTCCTGTAGGATGCTGACATTTGTGCAGTCACTGACACCTGCTTTCTAGCTGTGGAGAGCACACCAACCTTGCCAAGTCACTCATGCCATCATATGTTTAGACCCCAAATGGAGGCCTGCAAACCCACAGCAGGTGGAGTGTTGAACATTATATACATACACACCTCCAGGCTGGCCAAACAGTATGATGCATGGGTGACATCCTGAGTGCAGTCAACCACTGATGAAACACCTACTCAAATAATCACTAGCTACAGGTCTCCAACCATGACTATGGACACTCACCACACCTATTGGGACCTGCCGGAATCTA
Source organism: Protopterus annectens (assembly GCF_019279795.1). Taxonomy (NCBI): domain Eukaryota; kingdom Metazoa; phylum Chordata; order Ceratodontiformes; family Protopteridae; genus Protopterus; species Protopterus annectens. The sequence continues at coordinate 337,960,633 of NC_056726.1, read as the reverse complement.
TCAGGATTCAATCATCTACCCTGCTCCTGGGTGACTTCAAATACCCAACCATAGTGTGTCTAACCTATGCCACCTGAACATGAATGCACAGAGATTCCTCAGCTTTGTGAATGGCAATGCAGTGAATCAGCCAGTCAACACTCCTATGGCAGGTGGTAATCTCATGTATCTGGTCCTAAACAACATGAGTAACCACTGTAGCACTCTTACAGTGCCATCCCCATAGGTAATATCTGACCACATAGCCATCACTGTTCAGGTCACTATCTCCCCTGCCCCCCACCCCCCTTTACAGTGTCAAACAGAATAAACTGTACACAAATGACTATAAATCCCCTCAGAGCAGATATAAGTAGCTGTACAGCCAACATCCCATTTGTTGGAACTAGCAGCAGTGTCCAGTCCCACACTAAAATACTATGTGGGTACCCACATAGCTGTATGGACTCAGCAGTACCTGGCAGGACAACATCATCTCCCTCAAGGTAGGGTAAATGCCTGTGGTAGACATCAGCAATACACAAATACCATAATAGCTGGAAACAATTGCTGGACGGGCCAAGAAGAAACAGGTGTCTCAGTGGAAGCAATGTCACCTTGGTCTGTACAAGCAAATAAGGGCACAGGTGATGTACCCTAACGCTGTCTTTGAATTCAAATTGGACACATTCACCAAGGCATATCACTATGCCTTTCACACATGTGTCTGCAATTCCAGAGGCAACACACAAATCTGCTCTGTAGTGGTGGTCAATAACACCACATGCACATATGGCATAGATATAGGCAACTGGCTGCAGATAGATGAAGTGTAAACACCACCCCCCTGTCCTCCCAGTGGTATACATGTTCATGTAAGGCACCTGCCCCCTCCCCTCATCATCAGGAAGCAGGTCCATAATTCCTTCTCAAATGCAACACACAGAGTTCTCCATAGGCATGATACCATCCCTGGCTGCATCCCACATAAACACAGGCATGGGCTCTCAGATCCATTCCGCACTATAGTGAAGCACAGTCTGAGCACCGGTGCCATTCCATCCACAAAGAGGACAGCCACTGTCATCCCTATACACAAAGGTGGAGCAGTTCACCAACCCAGCCAATATTATGCACATCAGCATAACTAGCCTGGTCTGCAAGGGCATGGGAGGCAATATCAAGGACATTGTGAACAGGGACATTGGCAACATCAAAATGCCTGGGTCCACACACCATGGTGTAGTCAAAGGGAGATCAGGCCTGTTAAACCTGATTGACCTCTCTGCAGTTGTCAACAAACACAGGGATGAGTGGAAGATAGTGAACAATGCCTACCTTCACCTAGCCCAATCCTCTCACACTAACCCCCAAGTCGACAGGAGACATATGCCAACACAGCTAGGCACCAAACTGTAGGTTACCAGATGGGTAGCTAACTGGCCCAATGATAGTTCCCACCCAGTAAGCTGCCTACTTTCTAACATTCCCCTACTGATGTGGGCATCCCCTAAGAGGCACTCACCAAATTGCTGACTGGTACAAGAAACATTACCGCAAACGAAATGCCAGTAGAGACATCACTCCCCCTGCTGTGGCAGATGTCATCCACACTAAGTATGACAGTAATAATGTCCTCAGCATGCAATCAGGTGTGAGGCGACTTGTGCACTGAGGTCGGTAGCAACATGACTGTTTCCCAACATGTGGGCACCATTGTACAGAAGGCAGTCTACATGGCCCACCTCACATATATGGGTATGTCATAGGTAGGCCATAGATAGTTGTAAAGTGAGGGGAGACCTCTAAAGTATTGAGCAGTACTGTTGTAAAAATAGAGGACTATGCAGTTAATGGACTTTTCTTCTCTCCTCCCAACCCTCATCTGCATCACTAATTATTATTCATATACCACGGGTATGTTTTAACCAAACCTAATGTTGGGACTTGTGTTACATGATTGTTCATAGAACTAATTGGTTGCATGTTAACATACTTTGTTCAAATACCATTGTTGGTGGCCTGTTGCCGTCATTGTTATTGGCATGCTGTTACAATGCTTACTGTTGTTCCAGTTATGCATGTGTTCTGTTTGCTATGCAACTGTTTCACATCTGTTGTTTTGACTTAATTGAACACCCATGCATGTCTTTAAAATATATTGAAATGTTTTGTTCATGACTAGCCAATATATCTTGGAAAACCTCAACACCATAGCACATTTGGGAAGGCTGATACCAGCGGATCCACCTGTTCTGCCCCATCTGCCTGTGGCACCGGGCCCCAGCACATCTAGGACCCACACTGGAACTTCATCTCCTGCAGGCCCTGCACCACCTAGGTGTGGGCATGATGATGATCTGTAAAATGGGGGACAGGTACCTCAACCTTCCTTCCTACCCCCACAGGGGTTCCCCAGGGATCCATACTTGGTCCAATCCTGTTTAACATCTTTATTAATGATTTCCACAAAGCCATATCCAATACCAAAATTGTACAATACACAGACGATTACACATTAGTCCGCAGTGCCACCAACCTCCCAGAGCTACAAACACTGACCCAAACTGCTTTCTCCACCACCGAAAATTGGATACTTTAGAACCACCTCTCACTAAATGCCAATAAATCCAAAATACTATTATTCTCTCCCTCAAAAGCTTCCCCTCTTGATAAAAAACTCATTCCAAATCATTAGCCAAAACAATTCCACTATAGAGGTTGTTCCCTTCACCAAACTACTTGGGGTCACTATTCGACACTTACATCCAGCAAAACATTAAGAAAATTCATATAAAACTTGGTATGCTATACAGGAACATCCACTTTCTCTCTCCTTCCACCAGACAAACTCTTGCCACTACCTATCTACTACCCTCACTAATGTATGGCACTCCTCTATTAAAAAACATATCTGCCACACTCACCTCAAAATTGGAAGTCTGTCATAATAAGATTTTAAAATTTGCTACCAAAGCCAAATACTCCTCCCATCACTGTATTGCCCTTAATTTGTTACACTGGCTTGAACTCTCCGACCACCTAGACTATCTTCAGATTACCACAGCCCACAAACTAATTTTTTAACCCTCTAAGTGCCCTGCACTATCCAACATCCTTCTACCCTACACCCCTCAGAGAACTCTCAGATCTCCTCACCAAAACCTAATCTTTGTCCGAAAACCCAATCACCCTGCTGGTCAACTCCTGTTATCCTTTTCCTTAGCAAAAAAATGGAATTCTCTCCTTCCTCTCTAAGGACTTGTGCAAACTTTAAAAACTTTAAATCTCAGCTACATTCCTACCTTTCCGCTAACAGGAAATGCAACTGCATTTTCCCTACCTAGTCCTATAATTCTCTCTCCACCTCTAAACCCCCTCACTAGCTATGATTACTAGCTTCACAAGCTATGATTACTAGATAACCAAACATAATTGTACATATTGTAAATATCTAACTTGTATCATGTACCTAAGAAATTACACCTGCTCTCTACATGAAATGTAATTGCAAATTATTCTTTACTAATATTGTAGCTGTATCTAAAGATACCTTGTACCTAAGAAACTACGCCTGCTCTCGAACATGAAATGTAATTATAAATTGTTCTTTTTTACTAATATTGTATCTGTATCTAAACTATGTAATGTGGAGCTTTTTTTTCCGGAGCCTCCACTGAAAACGGGCTCCGTGAGCCCAGTGGACCTCCCCGGTCATCAAACTGGAAATAAATAAATAAATAAAATGAGGCCGTCATCTGCCATCAGTTCTGGGGTATGGTGTGCAGTGTCACTTGCTCTCAGTTGGGTGGCTAGCAGTTCCAGATGGAGGGCTGCCTGGCGCACCATGAGGAGCAGGCTGCCCCTCCTGTCCAGCCCCCAGCGCAGTCACTGTCGAGGCTGTGAAGGGGCAGTTGTGACTGCCTGCAGATGCGGATGTCAGTCATATCCATATGGGGGTCATGGGCCTCATATTCCCAAACACCCTCCCCATCCAAGGTGTTTACCCCCAAATGTGACATACACTGCCCCTGTCTGCTGTCCTGTCTGCCTTGTCTGTCTCCCTACATAACTTACCTCCCCAGGCATAGCTACAATCCTATGCCAACATCCCACTCTCACCTTAACAAAGAAAAAGGGGCATCTGCCCCAAAAAAATGATCGCCCCATACATAGCTGTCCATTTCACACAGGTGTCCACTGGACAAATATAATCCAGTCCACTTGGCTCGACAACACATTTCTGTTGTCCTCACCCCTCTCTCTGGGATTTGAGTGTCCAAATTCACTTCCAAATTCTGTACAAATGCACAGCTGTCGCTGTATAAGAAATGGACAGCTATGGACCTTCCCTACACCCATCCTGCACATCCCTAGCTACCTTATATATTGGTTTTCCCTCTGAACACCCCTTTCTCACCACTTTTCTATAACCTTTTTTTTCTTTTAAAGGAATTAGAGTGGGTGTAAGTGGGATTAAGCGAGTTTGTGCAATGCTAAGTGAAACCAAAATGGATTAAGCATCTATATGGTTAACTGTGTGTTGGCATCACTTAGCATCACTAAAACCTGTGCAAACCACCTTAAAGCCACCGCTTTAATCACTCTGTCTCCATCAATCATTGTTCTGCCCAGCAACAAAACAATCAGCCCTGCCAAGTCTTGAACCCAGGACTTTGTAGACTACAGTCAGAGGAATATATCATTACACCATTTCAGCTATAAGGGATACTGATGATTTTTCAAACATATCATGCAGTAGAGTCATTCAACAGTAGGGAAAAATCTCTGTGGAATCACTCAGGTTTTGTATATATACATACATATGCAGATCTATATGTATGGAGATATATATATATATATATATATATATATATATATATATATATATATATATGAAAAATGTGTTAAAATACACACACACACACACACACACACATATATATATATACATATATATATATATATATATATATATATATATACACACACACACACACACACACATACACACATGTTCATAACATGTAGTGCACTCATATCACAGAACCATACATGTCAATCTGCTAGTGCAAGAAATCTGGGCAAAGGCTGTAAAAATGGGAAGACATAACTAGGGACATCTTTCAAATATTGCTCTTAGAAATGTAGAAAGTTGCTCGAGTAACAGGGTCTGTTTCAGCATGCATGTTCTGCAGGATATGAGGTCTGGAACTGAAAATATGTAATTTACTGACAAACATCCTCAGATCATCACAGTGATTTACCAGAGAAATTAAAATAAATTGGGGAACAGAGACAAAATATTAGCAATAAACCTGGATGTTCTGCAACAATCCAGCCAGTTGAGAGGTATGCTCAGAACGCCTTAGTGCAATGAATCTGGACCAAGCCTGACAAAGTGGGGGGAGTAAGCCATGAAAATAGAGACATATCTGAAATACTTGACTAGATAAGCTGAGACAGTTGCTACAGTAACACAGTCTGTTCTAACATATGTTGACTGAAATAGCACAACTCCAAAACTCAAACGCTTCTCAGTAGTTAGTGCCTGAAATCCTCACATCATCCCACTGATTTGTCAGACATACACAACACTTATGGGGACCACACCAAAGATATGAGTCAGACAACTGGACATCCTACAAATATCTGGACATAACATGACATTAGGAAAAGTACACTGAGCTGCTTAGCATGTCACCAAGCACCGTCCAAACTACAGTCAGACTGACACAACACTACCCCACATCAGCTATGAGGAATTACACATGCATTTGCAAAAATATCAGGCACTACAGGGATGTAACAGTAGTGAAAAACAGTCACTGGTGTGAGCTTGCATACCCACAACCAATTTCACCACAGTCACATTGACATACTGGTAAACCAAATGTACAGTAGAGTATAATAACTGTGTGAACATAAATATCATGTTTGACACACACACTACCCCTACATATACTGCCAGTCACAGTATAGTCTGACTTCTGTGGTGGTACAGAACATGTCTCAGTCAATAGACCACCAGAACTGGAGCAGCATGCACAGTCAGATAGGAAAGGAGCCATGACACTTACATGTATACCCCTCCCTACACAGTGCAACAAACATTTACACACTACACTGCTGCACAATCCTGAGAGTCTGTTAACAATTGCTACACATACACAGACCCCTCAGCTGTACAGATTCACACAGAATGTCCAGGCTCTGTCCTCATATATATGGCCCCTTCCTCATAACATGCCTGGCATTCTGCTACATTACTGGGATGACATCAGGAAGGAGGACACTAACTAATGATATACTATATCTATCAACCTCTTACTGCATGACATCTGGACAAAGCTTGACATAATTGGGTGACAGAGGCCCAAACACAGGGGCATAATTGAAATATTACTGTTATAAACTGAGAAAGTCACTGGTGTTACAGGGTTTGTTGTAACATATCTTAACTGAGGGATATGAAGTCAGAAACACAAATGGAAGTTATCATTTACTGACTTCAATACCCAGGATATGCTACTGATTTGCCAAGGACAACAACTGTCAGAGGAACAGACCGAACATGAGTCAAACCTCTGGCCATTCTGCAGATAGCTCTACAGATGAGAACATAACACTGTCAGACTGACACCCACACAGAATATCCATGTCCACATAAACCCTGTTAAACTAGCATGAATCCAAATGTATAACAGCAATACTCACATTTTTTCCCTACGTTTGGGACCTTCTCTCCCATTTTGTTGGGCTGTCTCCACGTTTTGTTGTAAGAGGTAATTCCAGCTACCTTTTGTGACGCTGTAGTTCACACACCTCCATGATGTCCTCCTCACAGGCAATGAAAAGGGATAACACCCACATGAAGTACTCAATTACAGGAGTGTGTTGCCATGCTATTGGTTAAAGGAATAACAACACAGCTGTTTGGCATGTAATTACTAAGTGTGGGACACCAACTGGTGCATAGGCCATCACCTGCTCATGAGCAGAACTGACAAATGGCAAGCTACTGCCTATGTAAAACAGGTCTATACCTCTATATGGGTAGACAGAGAGAGAGAAAGAGAGGCAGAGACAGAGACAGAGAGATACAGAGAAAGAAACAGAAACAGTAATTGGAATCCAAACCGACAATACTTGGGGAAAAAAGGTATGTCAAACAAGTAAGCATGTAATGGAATGCAGTAGGGGATATGCAATAATGGGATATAGAATGTTAATCAAATATGTCTCAGCAAGACTTGCTGTACTGATATATTGCTGATCAGCACCTATGGCCATAGCATGTGGGTCTGTCTGCAGGGACATAGATCACAGCTCAGGCTCCTGAATCACCCCAGGAAGGAATGGCTCACATATGACTACTACTGGAGTGTCTGAACAATACTGACTGTGACACTGTTAGGCCAGTTACTGGGATGTTGTAAATATCAATATGTTACTTGTGACTACAACTATGATATACATGTTTGTCTCACAAATCTGAGAAACCTCTACAGGGTATTTGCATAGTAAACTACTATTGCAGATGCGTGTGTTGAACTACATGTGATATACTGAGCTCATACCATTCAACTGTCCAGTGTTATGCACACAGACCATATGTGTACCTCATATTTGTAGTTATTTACTTGTAGAGTTGTGTTATATCTGGCAAATCATTGGCAAATCCGTGAAGACTGACATTAGAACATACTAGCATACATATGAATGTCGGACATCATTCAGGGTATTTCTGTGAATGCAAAGTCTACTGCGCTATCAGATGACTTGTGTGTTACAGCAATATTAAGGAAGTGTCACTAATTTTGGGCCATTGCCCCCCATGTATGTGTGGTGTCCTCCAGATGTCCTGCTCTAACAGGTTGAGAGGTATGACTGAGCAGCAAGAGTGTAAATACAGTGTGCCTTGCTGACATATAACAGAAATGTATATCAGGTATTACCTGTGCACATGTATGTATGAGTAGGTGTACCCGGAAGCCTCATAACAACAGACATGGGATGCAAAATATCAGGTAAATAAGCTGTTCATGGTATACATGTGTGTAATCTTAGTTTCTGTGCATCCAACAGACATAAATTCCTACAGCGGCTGTTTGTTGTATTGCCCTGACACAGACATGGGTACTATAGATTTATTTTATTTATTTGCAGTTTGTTTACCAGGATAGTCCATCTAGTCCATACTAGAATAAGCATGATTATCAGATTGAAATTGGAGAGGTGTCCAACTGTGTTATGACCTTCTGTCCATGCCTACTACTAACAGCTATATGAGCACCTACATAGCTGTATGGATTCAGCAATACCTTACTCGTAAAACCTGCCTCCACCAAGGTAGAGTGATCCCCTTTGCTGGACAACAGCAATACACAAACCACATAATCAGTCACCATATTGGCTGTACAGGACCAAGTAGGAGCAGGCACCAACTTGGAAGCAAGTCAATCTTTGTCAGAACGAGCATATAAGGTCACAGGTGAATTATTGTGAGGTTAACTATGAGTACAAATTGGACACATCCACCAAGGCCAATCACAAGGCCATCTTCACATATGTCCTCAATCTTAGAGGCAACAACCCACCCCACCCTGTAATAGTGTTCAATCACACCACATACACACACACCATAGCTCTAGCCAAAGCGCTGCAGACAGGTTAAGGGGAAACATCATCAAACTGTCCCATCATCAGTATAGGTGGTTATGCACAGCACCCACACCCCTCCTGTCTTCATCAGGGAGCAGGTGCAGACTGCCTAATCAAAGCCAACAAAAGTAAGTCTCCATGGGACTTGATAACATTCCTGTCTGCATCCTACATGAACTCAGGCATATGCTCCCAAATCCATTACATACTGTATGCAAGCAAAGCCTGGGTGTCATTGATATCCATCTGCAAAGAAGATAGCCACTGTCATCCCTCTACACAAAGGTGAATGATGAATGGTGGATTATGCAATGTACTGGCCCTCATTGGGGGGAACATGACACATCAGGACCAGGAGTGCAATGCAGGTTCATACTCTACTGATAGATGACAGGGGTATGATGTGGTTGTAAGTGGTGGCTAATGCTAGTAAATGTTAATGTGCAGGTCCTGTAAATAACTTTGACCACTGTATGAGGTCCTGTGATGTGTTTCTCTGTTTATGTCTTCCAGGTGACATGCAGCAGCAAAGACAACCACCATATTCCACAGCTGAAAATGCAGTCATCGCGGATGCCATCATCCAGCACCATTGGGTGATGTTTGGCTGTGGCCAGCACAATCTGCAGGAGTGGACCACCCTGTGGGAGAACCTTGTCCACAGAGTTAACAACTTGGGCCACCATGGACACACATATGATCAGGTCAGGCATCAGGCAACTGACCTGATACATCGTGCCTGGCAAAAGGCTGCTGCCATGGCCAGGGACCACACCACTACAGGTGGGGCTCCTGCCACTCAGGCTCCAAGAGGAGCTCCTTGCCAACCATCGGACAGCCCCCACCCCCCACCAAGCCAAGAAACACAAGTCATGGAGGTGGGTGGCATCCAGGCAACAGGTGAGGAGCATTCAGGTAAGGACCCAGTGCACATAAATTTAACACTGTAGCAGTCATACTACATTCGGTAGAGTATCTAGATGCATATGTCAGGTCAAACTGCATTTGTAGGTGGAGTTTTCTAATGCACACACGTGCACATCTATGGTGAAGGACAGCAAATTGTGTACTATCAGAGCTTGTACTGTACATGTGCAGAAAAGTAGCATTCATCTTGTACCAATGCACATGTGAGTCTGCTGACAATACCTCTCCCCCGCAACTACATAGGTCCCTCTGGTCTGGATGTGAGACAGTAACCTGAAACCAATGAGTATGGGATTGTCCTGTTATGGCTCACCATTACCCAAGGTATGTCAAGGTCATGCATGTTACCATGCACACAACTGTTACTCTCAGCCATATTGCGATATGTGCATGTCCACTTGTGGTAGAATGAACTGCATTGCAATACAGTGGTCATCACAGGGGCCTATTTGCAGGGGATGTAACATATCTGTAGCATACCTCACAATCCATCATGGCAAGAAATCTGTACAAAGACTAACAAAATGGGGGGACAAAGACCCAAAACTAGGGACATATTTTAAAAATTAGTCTTATACAGTACCTATAAAAGGTGTACACACCCCTGTTATTACTTATTTATTTTACATTTGTTAACTGGGAAATTCCGACTGGACCAGGTCCATTTTCAGCAGAGGCCTGGGGAGAAAAGCTCTGGTATTTAGTTATACAAAAACAGTACAGCAAATATAATACACAAATAAGATGTAGTAAACAGATAACAACATATATATGAACATAATAATACAACAAAAAATTACTAAAACACTCCAAATATACAAAGATGTGAAAAATGAGTAGAATGACAATATCAGTTATACATTGATAAGAGAAGAAATATATCAAGTAATTCAACAGGTAAAAGTTTCACTTTTCAAATGCACAAAGCAAGCATGTGATCAGAGAGCAATTTGGGGAGTTAATAGCAGTGTGGGTATGCTTATGTGATACAAGGGCATAACCACGTACTAAGGAGATGTGATTTGAGGGAGTTTTTGAATATAGAGGTGGAAGGGGCAGTGGACACAGAATGGGGAAGAGAGTTGCATTTTCTGGCAACGGTGTGGGAGTAGAGTGTTTTCCCTGTGTTATTATTAGCCTTGGTGATGAAGAGGAGAGATGTTTCACTGTTAAAATGCCAGGTATTTGTGATATACAAACATGAAACTATTATAAAACATTCCCACACCCTTCCAACCTTTAATGTGACCTATAACCTGTACAATTCAATTGTAAAACAAACAGACCTGTTAGGGGAACAATTCTGACAAGTAAAATATGTACAATAAGCTACATGCATAGGTGTGCATGGGCTGAAGCTAATACTGTGTTGAAGCAGTTTTGATATAATTACAGCATTACGTATTCTTGGGTACACACCTGCCATCAATTACAGAGACTCTTTGATTAATAACAAATAGCGGTCAACTGTCCTACTAGGCTTTTCCTGACATTTACCCAGTTGCCTGCTATAGCAACAGCCATGGTTCACATAGAGCTTAGAAAGCATCAAAGGGATGTCACTGTTGAAAGTCCTCAGCCTGGAGAAGGGTACAAAAACATTTCCACAGCATTGCATATACCATGGAACACAGTGGCAACAGTCATCAAAAGGTGTTGAAAAAAATGGGGCATAAGTGACATTCCAAAGAAGTGGACATCCCTCCAAATGTGTAAAAAGGCAAGACCCAAACTGGTTAGGGAGGCTGCCAGGAGACCCACAGCAACACTAAAGGAGTTGCAGGAATCTCTGGCAGGTACTGGTTGTGTACTACATGTGACAACAATCTCACGTATTCTCCACATGTCTGGCCTATGGTGTAGAGTTGGAAGATGGAAGCCTTTTCTCATACAGAACAACATCCAGGTCTGGCTAAATTCTCAAGAACAATACATCAGGTCTCCCAGAAGCATGTGGGAAAATATGTTATGGTGTAATGAGACCAAGGTTGCACTGTTTGGCCACAATTCCAAAAGGCTTGTTGGCACAATAGCAACACTGTGCATCACCAAAAGAACACCATCCCCACAGTGAAGCATGGTGATGGCAGTGTCCTGCTTTGGTGTTGCTGTTCATAAGCTGGAAGTGGGCCTTTAACCAAGGTTGAGGGGATTATGAACAGTTCCAAATACCAGACCCTTTATGGCCAAAATCTTCAGGTGTCTGCTAGAAAGCTCTAGATGAAGAGGGATTTTACCTTTCCACAAAAACAAGACCAAAACCATACATCCAAATCAGAAAAGGAATGGCTTCACCAGAAGACTGTCAATGTTTTGGAAAGGCCCAGCCAGAGTCCACACCTACATCCAATAGAAAATCTGTGGGGTGCCCAGAAGAGGGGTGTGCACACGAGATGCCCTCACAATCTGACAGACTTGGGGGGGCTTCTGCAAAGGATAGTGAGCAAATATTGCTAAGTCCAGATGTACCATGCTGACAGCCACCTTCCCAAGAGGACTGACTGTTGTAATTAAATCAAAATGTGCTTTAACAAAGTATTATTTTAAGGGTGTGCACACTAATGCAACCATCCTATTCTACATATTTAATTTTCTATGTTAACCCTAACCGATGTGTTTGTTCTTCAATTGGATTGCACAGGTTATAGGTCACATTAAAGGTGGGAAACATTATGACATGATTTATGTGGTCTTATGTTATATAATCAGAAAAACCTGGCATGTTAACAGGGGTGTGTACACTTATTATATCCACTGTAAGCTTAGAAGATTGTTAGAGTAACCATTTTTGTTTTAACATACATTTACTGCAGGTGTTGAAGTGTGAAACTCAAACCATGTCATTAATTAGTGACGCCAGTCCTCAGATCATCCCATTAATGTGTTAGACAAATACAGGATTTATGAGGAACAGACCAAAAATATGAGCCACACATCTAGACATTCAGTGAAACTCTTTACAGTTGAGAGGTATGTTCTGTAGGAGTTGGCACTGTGCTATACAGGTGAACAGAAATAATGTGTACAAGGCTGCAGGGTGTGCTAAGTGAAGGTCCATCATCTACTAACACTACTCACATATCCCAGAGGTGTATATTAGTAGTAACATTAAGTGGACAGGACTGCACTGCATGATGTTGAGGGCCTGTCCAAAGTGTGTATGTTGTGGTCTGACTGTGTCGTGAATGTCACCAGTTGGCTATTGTAAGGTATGTGTAATGCCTTTGTGCCACCTCACCTGTATGTGTCTGTGTGTGCATGCATGTGTGTCCATGTGTGTGTGCATGTGCATGTGTGTGTACCAGCAAACCTTATAGTGCAGGTATTAATTTACATATGCTGTCTTCCATGCACAGGTGGACATGATGGTTGTGGTCCCTCCCGCTCAGAATGTGATGTCAGTGTCTCTGCAGACTCTGACAATGATGGTGGTCATAGTGGGGCATGGGTGGGGTTGTCAGGGGCTGAATCTGTGCCATCAGTTGGCATCCCACAGTCATCCACAATGTATCCACACACAGTCATAATGCCCACACATACCCTGTCCCCAGCAGCCACAGATAATGGATAGTTGGCAGGTGGTGGCATGGAACACGCTAGTGTGGTGACTATGGTAAGTGTGAGCATAGCCACTAGCCATAGCCAGAGTGCAGGCGAAGTCCCATACAGGCAGATGGACACAGGTTCTCAAAGGAGGACTGCTGCCTGTCAAGCTGCTGTCACAAGTGCCACAGCAGGTGTCACCAGATGCATGTTTTGGGCTGTCATGGATGCACAGGCATGTATTGAATGCAACACCAGACAAATACTCAGGGTCATGGATGCAACTTTTCCTGGCTTATGTGGTGACATACATGACCTTGTTGAGGCCACAAATCAAAATATTGAGGTCATGAATAGACGGTGGGGTGAAACCATGGCAATCCTCGACTGTAGCACCTTCACACTCCCATAGTGGAAGTACCACCAGCACTACTAAAGGAGAGATTATGTCCACACCACAAAGGAGCAGGCCATGGGCACATGGTACTGGCTGGTCTTGTTAGGGACACAGATCCAGCAGACAGCAGTCACCATCGGGAAGCAGTACTGCATCTGGCCTTGGGGCTGGTGGTGCCAGTGAGACCCCTGACAGGACCAGTTCCCGTGTCCATGGCCAGTGGAGGTGAACTGTACACCCTGCCATGTATGATCCACAGATGTCCAACATACTCCTGTGTAGGGCAGCCACATGGTGTGACTGTGTGCATACATACACACACACATCACCATCACAGCCAGGTCACCTCCAGACACACACACCACCTCTGCATGGCCCATTCATAGAACACCCCTCCAAACACACACACATGATGTCAACCATATGGCCCAGCCTAAGTCTCTGGCAAACCCACACAATACACTGTACATATGATGATACCTGTGCCACATCCCTGTCATCCATACCCCTGATGCAGGGACATGTTAATAGGGTTCTGATGCACAGGGTGAATTAAGTACAGTTTAGTTATATAATGCTGTGTAAGGTGCTGTCAGCCTGCTTTTGTAATGGGTACACTTCAGAGTGTGTGTACCTTTTCAGCCATGATGCATATCTTTTCAGCCATGATGCATTATTGGTGTTAGTAATGCTGACTAAATGTAGTCTCACATGCTGTATTCTGTTTGTGTTCTAGGTGACTGTGCATCAGCAGAAGGTGGCCCTGCAGAAATTAGCAATGAGGGGTATGGCAGAGTGGTAATACATTGATCATGTCCGAGCTGAGGTACAGCTGTATATGTATACATTTACCAGGTCTGTGTAACAGTTATTGCATGCTCCACAGAGCTTATAGGGCTGAGGGATATATACAGGTAAGTCCATGGAGGTTGATGTCAGCAGGCCTTGTGAAGTGGACAATGGTAAGTGTAGTAGGTAGAACACACCTCAGACTGGTAAAACCCACCCCCAGAAGATATAGTGTTGACCAAACACACAGAAAATACTGTTCCCACACACACAGTCACACACACAAACACAGACAGACAGACACATACACACACACACACACACACACACACACACACACACACACACACACACACACACACACACACACACACACACACAAGGTTACAGTTGCTAGTGTTGTGTTTGGAACCCCTACTTATCTAGTTAGTGGTACTACAGTGTTATGCATTTATCGCAGGTGGCACAGAACTAATAGTTGATAACTGTTCCAAAAGATACATGTAAAGTGAATAACATCACATGCCCTGGTGGAGAGGTATGGCAATGGAGTGTGTACTGGGTGTGGAGGACTCATTAGACTGTCACATATGAGTCTACATACTCACAAACACTGCTATACACACCATTGCACACACAATTGACAGTACTGACATTAGCAGCCCTGCCTATCATGTTATTCATTCCATACTGTTACAAAACTGTTATACCTGGCACAGGGCTTATAGGGCTGAAGAGTATCCACAAATACCTCTATGGTGGATGTGAACAGCGGCCTTTATAAAGTGGACCTTGGGATGTGTACTGGGAGTACCATGGCCTAAAATTGTAAACCACAGACACCCAATGGATATAGTTCTCACA
This sequence comes from Protopterus annectens, assembly GCF_019279795.1. Lineage (NCBI taxonomy): Eukaryota > Metazoa > Chordata > Ceratodontiformes > Protopteridae > Protopterus > Protopterus annectens. The sequence continues at coordinate 337,945,470 of NC_056726.1, read as the reverse complement.
CACACACACACACACACACACACACACACACACACACACACACACACACACACACACACACACACACACACACACACACACACACACACTTGCCAGGACTGAGATTAGAAACACACTCTAGTTACTGTTAATATAGTGTTATGCATTTATTGCATGCGCCAAAAAGCTTACTGGGTGAAGAGAGTCCCAAGGTAGTTCCAAGGTGAACAACATCACCCTGCCTTGTAAAGTATGGCAATGGGTGATTTACTGGGTGAAAATGGACCCAAAATACTCAAACCTACAGTTATACACACTTACACACAGAAAAATGCACTCATGCACATATTTGTCAGGACTGAGATTAGCAGCTCTGCTTATCTTGTTAGTCAGTCCATACTGTTACACAGTTCCTGCATCCGGCACAAGACTTATTGGGCTGAAGAGTGTCAACAGATACCTCTATGGTTGATGAAGACAGTAGGCCTTGTAAAGTGAACCTTGGGACATGTACTGGGAGTACCATGAACTAAAAATGTAAAACCCACCCCCAATGGATATAGTTCTCACAACTGTTGCAAAAAAGAGTAAAATCCCATAACTGGAGGAACTCCCTGGTTAACCTCAGTAAGAAGCTGAGATCCCTCATAAAATTCTCCAAATCTAGTTATGAAAGCAAAATTGCCACTGACTCTAAAGACAACCACAAAACATTCTATAGCTATGTCAAGAGTCTCAATGGCAACACTCAGACCTGCTCTGAGTTACAACACAATGGCTCTAAATATACAGAACCAACTGATATTGCCAACATCATGGCAGGTAGGTTCAGTGCTAAATTTACCCCCTCTCACCCCCTAGAGGGCCCATCTCTATACCGGAAGAATGCAAAGTTCCTGTAGTTATGGCTGCACAGGTAAAAAACACACTCACTAAAGCCAAGAACACAGCATCCATGGGACCTGACAATATCCCAGGCTGCATTCTACACGAACTACAGAATGAACTGGCACCCTACCTAAGTACCATGTTCAATCATAGCCTCACCTCAGGCTTTGTGCTCACTGAATGGTGCACCGCGATGGTTATCCCACTCCACAAAGGGGGAGCCATGATGGACCCCCGGAACTACCGTCCTATTAGCCTGATGAGCCTGGTCTGCAAGGCCATGGAACGTATCATCATGGAACTCATAAACAAAGACATTGGTAATCTCCAAACTCTAGATCCTACCCAGTTCGGGTTTGTAAAAGGCAGACCATGTCTCCTAAACCTGATTGACTTCTTTGAAGCAGTCACCAAAGCCATTGATGAGGGTAAGGTGGTTCACACAGCTTATTTAGATCTCGCCGAGGCTTTGGGCAACATCTCCCACTCTGGAATTATAGATAAGCTCATGAAACTAGGTATAAATCCCTGTGTCACAAGATGGGTTGCCAACTGGCTCATGGACAGAACCCACACTGTGAAAGTAGCAGACTCCAAATCCAACTTCAGACCAGTGGCAAGTGGAGTACCACAGGGTTCAGTCCTGGGTCCTCCCCTGTTTGGTATCTACTTCTCTGAAGTACAGGCTAACACAGAAGGTCTTTGGCTAACAAAGTTTGCAGATGACTGCAAACTAGGAGCCATAATCAAAACTCCTAATGATGTGGACATACTACAAAAGGGCCTCACTGAGACAGATGCCTGGTGTCAAAGCCATGACCTGATGCTCAATGCCAAAAAGTGTATTGTCATCCCCTTGGGTAAAAACTCTGTATCCATGAACTACCACATAAGTGGTAGTCTACTTAATGCCGAAAGTGTGATAAGAGACCTTGGGACACAGGTGGACAATAGTCTGTCCTTTGATAATCACATCGTCACAGTGGTCAGGAAATCCTTCTACGTGGCTCACCACATCACAAAAAACTTCTCATCCAGAAACAAATAGGTCATTGTTCCTCTCTACTCATCACTCATTAGACCCATTATAGAGTACAGCGCTCCTTTTGGTATGTACCGCACAAGACATCTACATCAACTTGAAAGGCTGCAGAAATACTTCACAAAGATGATTACTAGCCTCAAACAGATGCCCTATGCAGACTGTCTCAAAAAACTCCAGCTTTACTCCATTGCATATCGCCTACTCAGAGGCGATCTCTGCCTAACATACAAAGCTATGTCAAACCCAGTGCTGTTGGACATGCTCCATGTAAAGAAATCCCAATCCCTCCAAGCTACAAACTCTAGGGATCTAAACCCTGTCACCACAATAAACAGAACATGCTGGAGGGATAGATTCCTGTCCCAGAGACTTCCCATACTCTGGAACAGACTACCTATCTATGTCAAACAGAGCTCCTCATTAGCACTCTTCAAGAAAAATCTTGATGATTGTTGGGAAATAGGAAATTCACCCCAGGGATCACTTCTGTGGCTTTGCTCAATAGGAACACAGGAAAACAACTTTCTTGGGTGGCAAAAGCTTTTTGGCTAGGTTTATATAGGACCTAGGGCTAATAGCCTACTACCTACCTATGAACATATGAACATACATACACTGGATACAATTCACATACAAACACACACACACACACACACACACACACACACACACACACACACAGACTTGTCAGGACTGAGATTAGATCCCCTACCTATCTAGGTATTGCTAATACAGTGTTATACATTTACCACACATGACACGGAGCTTACAGTGTGAAGAGTATCCCACAGTTCTTCTAAGGTGAACAACATCATGAGCCCTTGTAAAGTATGCCAATGGGCAGTGTACTGGGAGCGTGAGGCCTCAAAATGCTATATCCTACAAATATATACACTTACAAACACACACACACATTTGCCAGGACTTATATTAGAGACCCTACCTATGTAGTTAGTGGTATTATAGTGTTAAGCAGTTACACCATGAATCACAGAGTTTATATGGTGAAGAGTGTCCCAAGGTACCTATATAATGATTAACATCACCAGCCCTAGTAAGGTATGGCAGTAGTAGGTGTACTTGGTGAGAATGGCATCAAACTACTTTCACCCACATGTTTACACACTCAAAAACACTTTTATGCACATTAATGCACACACACACACACACACACACACACACACACACACACACACACACACACACACACACACATTTGCTAGTACTCAGATCCATAGGTTCATAGCTTCATAGGTGTGTACTAGGTGAATGGCCATGGAGCATTTACAGGCCTAGCCCATGGGAATACCCTGGCATCGTGCCACCTGACAATAGTCCCCACTGTGTCTAATGAGTATAGCCATTGGAGTGATCCCCGGGTGGGATTTCTACTCCCCATCCACTCATCCAGATTTCTCTTAAAGAGGGCCATTGAGGTTTTCTGCTTGACATGTATATGAAGTCTATTCTATAGCGTGGACAGTCTCTGGGTTTTGAACCTGTCCCTCCAGCATTTTCTGATTGTGGAAATGGGGTTGAGGTCTCTGGGGCAAGTGGTGTGGATGGATTAGTTTCTTCAGCTGTAGCATTCCTGACAGAGTTGGGACAGACATGGCAGTGTAAATCAGGCAGACATTGCTTTTAAGTAGCCAATATGAGACAGAGAATAGTTGGAGTTATTGGAGTCTGTCTATATAGGGCAAGTGTTTAAGGCCTAAAATCCTCTTTGTGAGGTAATTTTGCAGCCTATCCATTTGGTGCAGGTGTCCAGTGGGGTACATGCCAAATGGGTCATTGTACTTGTTGATTGCCTAATGAGGGGAGAGTACAGGGAGACAATGACCTCTTACTTCCGTGATGCAACACCCTTACTCAGGAGATGTGACACATAGAAGGACTTCCTGAACACAGTGGCACTGTGGTGGTCAACAGACAGCTCACTGTCAACCTGTGTTCCCAGTTGTCTTATAACAATGTCAGTGTTCAGTGGACTACCATCAATGCAGTAATTCATGGGAACCATGTTGTTCCCAAAGGGGATGGCGGTACATTTGCTGGCATTGAGCTAAAGTCCAGGGTTCTGACACCAGTCATAGGTCTCAGTGAGGCCTTTGTGCAGGATATCAACATCACGTGGGAAGGTAATAATAGCACACACCTTGCAGTCATCTGCGAACATTGTCATCCAGAGTCCCTTCATGTTGGGCTGGATTTCAGAGGTGTAGATCCCGAACACAAGGGGACCCAGGACCAAACCGTGTGGGACTCCACTTGTGACTGGCTGGCAGTCTGACATGGAGTCTGCTTCTTTCACATTGTGGGTTCTATCTGTGAGCCAGTTTGCAAGCCACCTAGTGATAGAGGGGTTGATGCCTTGCTGAGTGTGTTTGTCTATGATTCCTCTGAATGGGGAATGGTATCCAAGGATTAGAAGGGCCTCCTATCTTGTTATTTATTCCATACTGTTACGTAATTATTGCATGTGGCACAGAGCTTATAGGGCTGCAGAGTGTCTACAGCTACCTCTGCAGTGGATGACAACAGTGGGCCTTGTAAAGTGGACATTGGGACATGTACTGTGTGGGCAACAGCAAAACATTACAAAATCCACCCCCCAATGGATATGGTTCTCACATACAAACACACATTTTCCAGGACTGGCATTAGATCCCCGACCTATCTAGCTACTGATACTACGGTGTTATACATTTACTGCATGTGCCATGGAGCTTATAGGGCAAAGGTTGTCCCAAGGTACTTCTAAGGTGAGGAACATCACCCGCCCTTGTAAAGTATGGCAATGGGTGATGTACTGGGTGAGAGAGGCCACCAAATACTTTAACCTACACATATACACACAGAAATTTGCAAGAACTAAGATTAGAACCCCTGCTTAACTAGTTATTTGTAACAGTTATCACACATGCCGCAGAGCTTATAGGGCTGGGGGCTTCCCAAAGGTACTTCTAAAGTGATTGACATCAGCAGGATTGCTAAAGTAGGGCAATGGGAATTGTACTGGGTGTGAATGAGCTCAAAATCTTTAACATAGAAATACACACACACAAGATATACACACACACACACACACACACACACACACACACACACACACACACACACACACACACACACACACACACACACACACACACACACACACACCTGCCAGGACTGAGATTAGAACCCCTACCTAATTAGTTATTGGTACTATAGTGTTACACAGTTATTGCATGCACCACAGAGCTTATAGAGCTGAGGGCTGCTCAAAGGTACTTCTAAAATGACTGACATCAGCAGGACTGATAAAGTCGGACAATGGGAAGTGTACTGAGTGTGAATGGACTCAAAACCTTTAACCTACAGACAGACACACCCAGACACACACACACACACACACACACACACACACACACACACACACACACACACACACACACACACACACACACACACACACACACACACATACACACACACACACACACACACACACACACACACACACACACACACACACACACACACACACACACATGTTTACATTTGCCATGACTGAGATTAGAACCCCTATCTAAATAGTTATTTGTACTATAGTGTTATTCAGTTATCACACACACCACACAGCTTATAGGGCAGAGGCTTGTCCAACAGTACTTCTACAGTGAATGACAGCAGCAGATCTTGTGAAGTAGGGCAATGGGAGGTGTACTGGGTGGGAGGGGACTAAAGCACTTATTCCTACACACACACACACACACACACACACACACACACACACACACACACACACACACACACACACACACACACACACACACACACACATACATACACACACACACACACACACACACCTGCCAGGACTGAGATTAGAACCCCTACCTAATTAGTTATTGGTACTATAGTGTTACACAGTTATTGCATGCACCACAAAAATGACTGACATCAGCAGGACTGATGTAAAAAGTCGGACAATGGAGTGTGTGTGACACACACAAAACCTTTAACCTACAGACAGACACACACACACACACACACACACACACACACACACACACACACACACACACACACACACACACACACACACACACACACACACACACACACACACACACACACATACACACACACACACACACACACACACACACACACATACACACACACACACACACACACACACACACACACACACACACACACACACACATGTTTACATTTGCCATGACTGAGATTAGAACCCCTATCTAAATAGTTATTTGTACTATAGTGTTATTCAGTTATCACACACACCACACAGCTTATAGGGCAGAGGCTTGTCCAACAGTACTTCTACAGTGAATGACAGCAGACTAAAGCACTTATTCCTACACACACACACACACACACACACACACACACACACACACACACAACAGAGCTTATATGGCAGAGGCCAGTCCAACAGTACTTCTACAGTGAATGACAGCAGCAGATCTTGTGAAGTAGGGCAGTTGGAGGGGTACTGGGTGGGAATGGATTAAAACACTTATTCCTACACACACACTACCGCACACACAACCACTGCTACATATGTTGTATGACAGTGTTGCACAGTTATCACACGTGCTATAGAGCTTACAGGACTGTAACCGCTCCAAAGGTACTTCTAAGGTGAATGACACTGGCAGATGTTGTAAAGTAGGGCAATGGGAAGTGTACTGGGTGAGTAAGGCATCATAAATCTTAGACCTACAGAGAAACACACACACACACACACACACACACACACAAGGTAGGTGATGTGATATTCTAACCCCCACCTCAGTACCATCAGATGATGAATCTCATCTTCATGCTGGCACATGCCAGTGTTTACAACTGGTATGCAACTGTCTGCAGCAGGACATCACTCTATGCCATTAAGGGTATCCCTGTGTATGACTCACTTTCTGTACGTGTCTCCCTATGTGTCTCACTCTATCAATGTCTGTCCCTCTCTTCCCCATGTCTATGTGTGTGTATGCTTGACATATTGTAATATGTTGCCCATATTTATGTGTGTTTGTGTGTGTGTGTGTGTGTGTGTGTGTGTGTGTGTGTGTGTGTGTGTGTGTGTATCACACACAACAGATGCAGATATATCACATATGTGCCACCTACAGCTGGCTGTGGGTGATCCTGTCTGATGTGTGTGTGTGTGTGTGTGTGTGTGTGTGTGTGTGTGTGTGTGTGTGTGTGTGTGTGTGTGTGTGTGTGTGTGGAGATAAGTTTACATAGCTGTTTGTATGCAAAGACATTTGCACAATACAGAGATATATAGTTTGATGTGGTTTCAGACATGGGCTTTACTTCTCTAAGTGTAGGAGTATGCTCAGTATGACCTTCTATAGTAAGTGTGGGAATCCATTCCAGGGATAGTTGAACTCCAGTCCAGGGTGTTGTGTGCTACAACCATACCTTGCAACCTGTATGCACAAGATATCTGGGGATAGGCTGCCAATATGGGGAAACAATGGGCCAATCATAGGGGGTACTGTAACTACTGCTTTCATCAATGTATGAGTTGCTTGAGTGACAGGGTTTGTTTTAGCAAACATTTTCTGACATATGTAATGTTTGACACTGTACTGTACTGTATCATTACCTACTGACAGATATAATTGGATCATCTCAGTTATTTACCAGGAAAATACAAGATGGATGATGCACAGACCTATATTATGGGGTAAAGGTTAGACATTCTTGCACAATCTGGCCAGTTGGGAGGTGTGGCTACAGCCGATTGACTGTTGAAGCCGTGTAAAAGATTCAGCACCTTGGTGATATGCTGGCTGGGGATCTCCTGGTAGTGCGGTTTTCTTCTTACCTGACAGATCATATCCTAGTGTGGCCATACCTGTCAACTGCACAGATTCTCACAGATTATCCATATGCATGCCTCATATATCTGTTCATTCTCCCTTAACATTGTGGTTTTCCAGCACATTTGTTGCAAATCACTCAGGGTTGCAGTCAGGGAATACTGACAGAACATTAGAGTTTTAGACTTCACACCCTTGATGACATCCATGCTACTATACACCCCCTCTGTTATTCTATCAACTGTCTAACATCATGAGAGCAATATTTCAAATGTGTCCCTATAGTTGGGCCTTTATCACATCATTATGTATGGCTTTGTCCAGATTTCTTCCTCTACAAGGTTGAGAGGTATGCTACTAGCATTTATCATGGCCTTACATTTGCATTTTTGACTGTGTTATGTTAGTAGTATGGACCCCATTACATTCCCTACAAAGGCACTATGGGTGAGGCATGGGCCTTTGCCAGAGACCAGTAGGCCATATGAGACTGCTGCAGGCCATCTGTAGTGAGCCAGTGCATTCTGTCACTCATACGTTCCTAGGCTGCCAGGCAGTAGACCCCCCCCCCGGGGTGACAATGGTAATTGACAGAACATACTGCTGTGCTACTATGCACCATACCTCTCTACATATGTGAGCCAGACATCTGGACAAAGTCAAGAGTAATTGGGTGACAAAGGACTATATATACAGACCATTGTAACTATTGGCCTTACAAACCTGGAATGGTGATACAATAACAGGTTTTGCATTAGCATGCATTTTCTATAGGGTATGAAGTCCAAGACACTACAATCCATAAATATTTTCTGACATTAGGCTTTCGTGGTTTGCGAATGATTTGCCAGACAACCACTATTTTGGAATAAAGACAAAAGACAACACATATATAATGCAAACCTGTGTACATTCTGAAAAACGTCTGTAACAGACTGTAACAGGTACAAGCATGCAAAATCTGAAGGTAATGCTACTTAATGCTAGAAGTCTAAACCTCAAAATGCACTCTCTCGAGGCGCTCCTAAAAATGGAGAACATCGATATCTGTGCAGTAACTGAGACCTGGTTCAAGGCTCCAGAGAGCACCCAACTCTTACCTGCATAGGCTACACAACTCTTACCACACTTTTCGCCACCAAACCAGGACCACACTAAAGGTGGAGGAGTGTCAATATTCACCAAGGATATTCACACCACCAGGCTTTGGCCAACACAACACAATGTGTCTGAAATTCTCAAAACTAACTAACACTAGGTAAGACTGCAATCCAAATTAGCTTGCTACAGATCCCCCACCATACCCCAAGATTCTCACTACACCTTTCTAAACATACTGGAAAATATTAAGATAGAATCAAACACCCTAATACTGGGTGATTTTAACTACCCTGCCATTAACTGGGAAAACTACTCATGTCCCAACACCTTTGCATAACGGTTCTTGAAAATGGAAATCATAAATTCCAATGCCAACTAATCCATAGTCCCCCAGGGGCTCCAATATCCAATAGACCAGGTCATTACCAACATGGAAATCAATGCTCCCATACCTATGGTCCCCCCACGTAGTCAGGGTCTGACCATAGCATAATCACCTTAACATCCACATCCCACCCCCAGTAAAGAAACCACCATAAAAACTTCTCCAAAGCCAACTTCATGCTACTCAAGTCAGAAGTGACAAACTTCATAACACCCATGCAGACGGAACTGAAAGTTCAACTGCTGAATCCTACACACTAAGGCACTGTATGAGCACATCCACTCATGCATGAATCGTGCCATCCCAAATAGAACCAAAATGCTCTCATCCAAAAAGGAAGCCAATCTGGTGGGTCCCTGCCATAAAAACTTTACAAATAAAAGGAGAAAACTTTTGCAGAAAGAGGAAAATCCCAGGATGCAAAAACTCTCCTACTCCCTCTCCTTACTGGCCTCAGTACTTAAAGACCTCTAGTAAAAAAAAAAAAAATAAAAAAGAAAAATAAAAAAACCACAAATATAAAAAACAAAGCATTCTATAACTCTGTCAAGAATCTAAATGGCAAAATTCAGATAAAAATTTCAAGCTAACAAAATTAAATTAGTTAATATACTGATCCAAAGGATATATCCCAATAAATCTCAATTCAATTCCAACCCCTCCTCCCCCCTCACCCCTAAATGGCCCATCTCATCTCAATACCAGGTGCCAAATATAAGTAACACGCACAGCCACACAAAAACAACTCTCTAAAGCCAAGAATACAGCATCCATGGGACCAGATGACATCTTGGGCTGTGTACTACTGAATGAACTACAATATGAACTGGCACCTCACCTATGTCATGTTTATCATTTCACCTCCAGGTCTTTCAGTGCAGACTGTGGTGCAGAGCCTACAGTCCCAATATCCAGGGGATCCACCTTGGATCCCCGGCCCCTACCGTCCCATCACAAGCCTACAAGCCTATCTGCAAGGCCATATGGATATTATATCAAACTTATAAACAAACAAGACATTGGCAACAACACTGACCCCACCCAGTTGGGGTTTGAAGGGCGATCTTGTCTCCCTGAAACTGGATTGACTCTTTTGAATCAGTCTCAGAGAGCCATGGGCAAGGGTAAGGTGGTCCACACAGCCTATCTAGACCTTGCCAAGGCCTTTGACACCATCCACCACTCTGGAATCATAGATAAACTCACTAAGTTGGGCATTAATCCCTATGTCATCCAATGGGTTGCTAAATGGCTTACTGATAGAACCCACACTGTAAAAGTAGCCGACTCCAAGTCCAGCTCCAGAAAAGTGACAAGTGGAGTACCTCAGGGTTCAGTCCTGGGGCCGCTCTTGTTTAGCATCTACTTCTCTGAAGTACAGGTCAACACTAAGGGACTCCATTAACAAAAAGAGACTGGCTAACAAAGTTTGCTATTGACTGCATGACTGCCAAATGATGTGGGACCCAAATGAAATGGGCCAAATGATGTGGGGTGCCAGAGCCCAGGGCCACAGAAACAGATGTTGTGCCAGAGCCATCAAGCTTTGGGAAAAACATGTTATCCCTTTGGGAAAAAACATGCATCCATGAATTACCATATACAGAAAGTGTGATAAGACACAGAAGGTGTGATAGTAGATAAAGAACTTAGGGACACAGGTGTGACACACAACACGATAACCATCCCAATATCAACAGTCAGCAAATCCTTCCTTTCAGCATCACATCTTCTCATCCTTTTCATCCAGAAAAAAGGAGGTCATTGTCCATGTGGTCTCATCCCCATCCCCCCCATAGAATAGGTACCCAATACAAAGACATCTGCACATCCTCTCAAGACCTCCCTAGAAACAAAAAAGGAAAAAAGAAATACCTCATAAAGAATCACAGGCATGCCCTATGCCATTATGCTTAAAAAACTCCAAAAATACCCTACTATACGCATATCTCGTCTATATCTCTGCTTATCTCTGCTTAAACATACAGGCCCATGTCAAAACCTGCTGTTGGACATGCTACATAAAAAAATCCCTAGAGCAGAGCTACATGCTCCAGGGATCTAATCAATGTCATCAACATGCAAAACAACATGCTGGAGGGATAGAGACTCCCAGACTCTGGAATAGATTCTAATACATGTTCCCAGAGTGCTCAAGCAGAGTGCCTCTTTTGGACCTCTTGAGAGGAAATGGGAGAAAGGATGGAAAAAGGAATTCACCCCAGGGAGCCTTTCTAGTCAGGGGCCAGACAGGGTCCAGAAAGTAAATAAGAAATAGGAATAGCCAGGAATTGTTATGGCTAGGCTTGTATAGGCCTAGGGCTGCACAGCAGCCTACCACCAACTATGAACCTATGAACCTATGAACCTATGTAGAGTTGTGAGGTATGGTAGGCACTATGTAGGTTACTCTAACCTGTGTACTATTCATATGCATGGCCCTCTGTATATGGCCTATCCAGCTTCATGGCAGTAATGAATATTGACATCTGGACAGTGTGTACAACTCCCACCATATGTGTAGCTGACATGCAAAACAGTTGGCACTGCATTTTGTGGAACATGGCCCTGTATACCACAGTACTGTACCTAGGCCAGTAGGGCACAACAGCCATGAGAAGTTGCTGGCCACATCCTGACAAGTATTCTCCACACATATGCATAGCTCATTGATCCCTGCATATTGTGGACATGCAACAAGTTATCATGTTGATTGGGACAGCCCTGGCAATGTGTGCTCTGCTGCTATTACCCTACAAACGTACATGTTACTGCATTTCAATGTGAATATGGGTGTGTGGCAGGCACAACTGTCAACGATACACATTTGCATGGACTGTGCTAATATTGGCTTTACATTTTGGTTCCATTTACCGTAGTATTGCACCCTGTCTTGGAGAACATGGGCATATCACTAAAGACCACAGGTTCGATTCTAATGCCATACAATTGAGTTTCAGACTTCTTACCCTTCAGAGAGTCTTATTGCAACTGCAAGGCCTGCTGTGATATCACTGTGTAAGTCTGTAGGGGGGTATTCCATCATTGTCACAATTGGTGTGCCCTTGCCAGACATTTCTTTATGGTTTTCTATGGCTAACTTGCTGTGTGAGTATGTGATCCCCACAGTGGCATCAATGCTTGTGACCTATGACCCCCCTTAGTTGGCCCTCCACATATAGTGCAGTGGGATTTGTCACCTTAAATGATACTGCCTACAGGACCAGGCTCAGGGGCTTTCTCTTCTGAGTCTCTCTGTCCCTGTGGGGACACTGGTAATGGTGGGAGTCTGTGTGGCCCTTCCCCATGATGTTCCTGATGCAGCTGTTTTCTCAGGATCATATTGTGTAGCATGGCACATACTATGAACATGTGTGCACATGTGGCTGAAGAGTATTGCAAGGCTCCACCAGATATGTCAAGGCAGCGGAACCGTGACTTGAGCATCCCAAACGCATGCCCTATTATGATCCTGGTTTGTGCATGTGTCTCATTATGGCATTCTTGTGTGGGTGTGTGTGCATTTCTGATGGGTGTCATCATCCACAGCTCCAGTGCATAGCCAGCATTCCCTACCGGATGGCCATATGGGATGTTCCCACTGGCAAATGCCTGGTACAGCTGTGATGAATGCCAGATGTGGGAGCTGTGATAGCTTCCAGGGCTGCCCGCACACACATTCATGATAATGTCCATGGCATTGCACACAACCTGGCAGTTGATGGAGGGGAAGCCCTTGAGGTTTATGTAGACCCTACCCTGTTCACTGGGTGGTGCTTTGATGTTGATGTGCATGCAGTCTATTGCACCCAGTACCTCCAGGTATTCTGCTGCACAGTGGAAGAGACACATATTGCTCATCCACTCCTCATGGGTGTTGGGGATGTAAATGTGCTCACCAGCATGTGGTAGGATGCCATCCAGGATCTGGTGGAGTACCCTGGATGCAGATGCCTGTGAGACCCCCATGATGTCCCCATAGGTTTTTGGAAAGTACCTGAAGCTAGTATTCTTAAGGCTACACATACCTTGGTATCCACTGGGATAGGCTCCCCTCTGTTGGCCTAAGGTCTGAGATGAGGTCAGCACAACTCGATCATTTGCTGCAGTATGTCTCTATCCACCCTATAGAGATCTACTATCTCCACATCATGTAGCCCCTGGTAAGTTACCCTGGGTCCGAACACTCTTCTCTTCCTCCTTGGTGTGTGGCGGTTGTCAGCGTTATCCTTCTCACCGCCCTCAGCCTCTATCACGTACTGATGGATCAAAGCAATAGCAGACCCTAACATGTTTTTGGTTAAAATTCCCCCGTATGTGTACACCAATGTTGGAGAATTTGTGGGAAAACCAGATTGTAAGGTGTTTGCATAATTTATACTACTGTGCTGCAGATGCTGCCTGTATGACTGGCTGACTATGATGCATTCCACCTGCTAGCTATGTTATTTGTAGTTGATTGTGTTTATTCTGCTATTTTCCTTTTTTTCCCCTTCCCATTTCCACCCCTTTTAAGCCCCGAGGCACACCACGCAAACCCGGTCCCCAAACGTAAACAGTCCTGCTATTTCCAGGGTTTTTTTATTTTGCTGTGTTTTAGACCCAGTGCACTTTGTACAAAGCTGTTTAGCTAATGTAAACACTTAGAAATGGCCTTCCCTGGATGCGAATATGCTCTTCATTTCATGGAATAAGTCAATACAGCCTGAGACACACACCCCTTGCTTAGCTGTGCTTAGCTAAGCTTGTCTGGGAGCTGTGGAGCTCCAATGTGCTTACACCAAGCATGATACACCCCATTTTCATGTCTGCTACTCTTTCTGCTTACACCACTCTCTTTTAGCACCTACACAGTTAGGTGCAGTTTGGCACTTAGATTCTTTTTGTGATTCAGTAAATTTCCCTCATTAGCATACCCCACTGCCTTAATCCCTAGTTTCTGCAATACACCAGAGCCTTTCCCTTTAGCAACCACTGTTCCCTGGTATTGTTTTGATTCTGCATGCCATTGACTATAATGGAAAAAATGCAGATTTCACTTAAGATTGCCTTTTCAAATTTTTTTTATTTTCAGCATGCTACCCTATGCTTAAACGGTTGAGACTGGTAAAACAAAAAACTTTTATTTTTACGAAATGTAAACACTTTTCCATGCCAATGGCCATATGTTTGGCCATTGGCATGCCTAAAGATTATACTACATGCTTTTATTTGAGCTGTCATGCCTCCGTTTTGATTTTTTGCAGGAATGAATTTGGCTACTAGTCGAATACATTTCTGCATGTAACACTATTCCTGCACAGATGCCTGCCTGGTTCATGAATCACTAATTCACCTCATTTGCATGGTTTTCACCAGCAAATGAGGTAATTAGCATTATTCACTGGTCTCTGTGCAGGATAGTGCTGCCAAGCTCACGGACGTCCCCAGGCTTGTTTATAGGATCGCTCGGCAGCCATATTTCGTGCAGTAAAACTTACACCATTCTTGCACTCCGTGTAAGCGTTACTGAATCCCAGTGACTTTGTTTACTGTGACTTATAAAATTCAGTTTAAGACCTAGAACCTAAAGAATACTAACACTATAAAAATAGTTTGTGCTGAAGAGTTTGCCATTTATACTTCTTTCATAACCACTATGATTCCACAGACATGAACATTTGTTTGAAATGTGAGGACATTATTTGATTCTATCAAAAAGCTTAAGCTCCGCCCATTGGAAGTTACAGTGCAGACTTCCTGATCTCCACTGGAATGAATGAGTTAAATTAACCATTTACTTTTTTGTTTTTAGTAGAATGTGATTGGTGAAGTTTGGAGGTGCGGTTCATTACATCAACAAAGTCTTGTTTGGCATCTACGTCTCTGAAGTACAGGCCAACACTAAGGGACTCTGGCTAACAAAGTTCACAGATGACTGCAAACTGGGAGCCATTATTGAATCCCCAAATGATGTGGATACTCTACAAAAGGGCCTTACAGAAACAGATGCTTGGTGCCAGAGCCATGGGCTCAAGCTCAATGCCAAGAAATGTATAGTTATCCCCTTTGGGAAAAAACATGTATCCATGAATTACCATATAGGTGGCAGTACACTAAACACCGAAAGTGTGATAAAAGACTTAGGGACACAGGTGGACAGTGGTCTCACCTTCGATAACCACATCGCCACAACAGTCAGGAAATCCTTCTATGTGGCACACCTCATCACTAAGGGCTTTTCATCCAGAAAAAAGGAGGTCATTGTCCCACTGTACTCATCCCTCATTAGACCCATTATAGAATACAATGCCCCATTTGGTATGTACTTCTCAAGACATCTGCAACAACTGGAAAGGCCGCAGAAATGCCTCACTAAAAGAATCACAGGCCTAAAGCAGATGCCCTATGCTGACCGAATTAAAAAACTCCAGCTATACTCTGTCGCATACCGTCTACTCAGAGGCGATCTCTGCTTAACATACAAGGCCATGTCAAACCCAGAGCTGTTGGACATGCTACACTTAAAGAAATCCCAATCACTCAGAGCCACATGCTCCAGGGATCTAAACCTTGTCATCACAATAAACAAAACATGCTGGAAGGATAGGTTCCTGACCCAGAGACTCCCCAGACTCTGGAATAGATTGCCCATACATGTCAAGCAGAGTGCCTCTCTGGCCCTCTTCAAAAGGAACCATGATGATTGGATGGGAGAAAGGAAAGTTGCCCTGCTAGACAGGGGTCCAGGGAAGTAAATAGTGTGGGAAGAAATAGCCAGGGAATTGTTATGGCTAGGCTTGTATAGGCCCTAGGGCTGATAGCCTAGTACCAACCTATGAACCTATGAACCTATGAACATTATTTAAATAGTTTTTAGTCTGTGTACATTTGATTTGATGACGTCTAGCAGTACAATAGATGAAAGAACTTAATTTTATTTGTTGCTTTTCTCCAATAAAGTTCCCAGGTTTGCGTGCCGTACTAGATGGATATTTTTCTTTAGAAAACTGCATAAGAAAAACTCATCAAAAACTAGGGATGCTTTATAGAGCCCAAAACATTCTCAGCGATACAAAAAAAACTGCACTTGCCACTATTTATCTCTTCCCAACTCTTCTATAAGGTGCAACCATCCTTACTAACCTCCAGGCTTCACAAAAATTAAAACATGATCAATGCTAAAACAAAGTTGCTAAATTTGCAGCACATACCCCTTTCAGAACACACCACTGTATAACACTGAAAAGCTCTAATTGGTTAGGACTGCCTCATCAACTAACATATACACAGATTCTTACCACCTACAAAATTATCCACCCGACATCTGCCTGGCCAGCACTAAAAAACATTCTAGACAACTATTTTCCCAGCTGGTCATTGTGATCCAGTGGCCAAAAACTCCTGTCTGCCTACAAACCTAAAAACCAAAAAGCATTCCGGATTAAGAAACGCCAATAAAAACTTTTAATCTTACAAAGCTTTCAGCATTTCTTCCTTTATCAGTGTTAAAAAATAATCCAAAAAATATCAATTACTTAAAAAACAAATTCAAATTTCACCACAAACCAGCCTTCGATCAAAACACAGAACTAATTCCGTTTAGTAAAAGATTAAAAAAGATTTTAAAAAGTATTCACTGTATAGTTTTTAGAAGACCACCTGAGAATATCAGGTGATGTAGTTTTTAATGTTGAATTTTAGAAATTATGTAGCGAATACATTTTAAATTATATATATATATATATATATATATATATATATATATATATATATATATACAGATAGATATATAGATAGATAGATACAGATATATATGGGATGAGACAAAAGTATGATATACAATCAGGAACATTCTGTGAAATCAGGGACAGGTTAGAGGTATGCATTCCCCCAAGAAACACATCAGTGCTGCTAACTGTGTATTAACTGCTAGGATTTCCAAACAAAAAACAAAATAAACAAATTTACCTTCAGCCCACACTTCTTTCTCCAGTATTATTTTTATACTGCAAGTCAAACAGTGACCAAACATTAATCCATTAATTTTGTCTAAAATCTGATGGCTTTCAGCTTGCCCTACCAATGAATCATGGAATAGCAACAAGCAAAGAACTTTAGCTGCTTTAAAAGGGCAGCCACACATCATTTGTTGATTTATTTTTTAGCATAAAGATGCATTTCCGTGGATGTTGTAGTGTACTGACTCACTAGATGCCCAGTAGCAAACCCCGCTCCAGCCAGTTGACATCAGTCTGTACTAATGCATATTCATTACGATGTGGTTGTCACCCGCATGAATACTCATTCTTCTTTCAACGTCATGCTTGCATCATGCATGCATACATGCGGAATCCTGCTTCACTCAAATGGGGAAGGCAGGATAATAATCCACATTGTAGGGGGAGTGGAAAGAAACCCAGTTAGACCCTTCCCAGTTTTTAAGAGTAAGGCGGATTAATGTTATTGCAGTTCCTGTATAGAATGTTTTGGGCATCGCTTTATGAGTTTTAGTTACCACTGACAACAGTGACACAGTGAAATCATAAGTAAATACTCAGCTATCACTGTACATGACAGTGATCAGGGCTCATCAGGAAACTCTCTTTTCACTGCTACATGCCCAATGTGGGCAGGTCATCCTGGCAGTAGTTTGGCAACACTACAGTGGGTCCCTGTAAACCTCATAGTTGGCTCACTGAAAATCACTCCTCACATGCCTACTTAGGCTGACCAGACTTAGATCTGTAGTAGTGGACTGCACTTGTTTAGTAGTAATGCAGGAGTGACTGCACTGGTAATGGGAATGTTGACAGGTAAATTGTGTCATTATGCATTTACTGGTTCCCCATTTAGGTGACCTTATTTTTACTTACTTGGAATATAAATTGATTAGCAGACAATAATTATACACAGATACTTATGCTCCTGGAAACTCATCTAACAGAATAGAAACATCAACAGTTACAAGTAAAAAGCTTTAAAGAGGCATATATTTCCTCATTTCAGGGAGCAAGGAAGAGAGGAGTGTATATTTATGTAGTGAGAGAGGCACACATTTAGCAGTAGAGGTTGTGACACTGCCAACCCAGCTAGCTGGAATTTTGTAAATAATTATATGGAACTTGAAAATATTAATATGATTTATATAGAATTTTGACACTGCCAGCCCAGCTATCTGGAATTTTGTAAATAATCATATGTCATATGTGAATATTAATATGATTCATATGCTTATCTTACAAATGTAAGATAACTGTATATACTGAGCTTCAAGAATGTAACCACAGTGTACCCTACTGGAAAAGAACAGAAATGTATATAAACTATATACCTGTGTAAATGTATGTTTTAATAGTAGAAGCTGGAACATACAGAGCTAACTTGCAAAACTTCAAGAAAATAAGTTGAAAAGTAAAGTGTTTTATGATTGTGTTAGTTTCAGTGCAGCAAGCAGACACAATCCCCTGGATTCATTAAACTCCATGCAGGAATAGTGCTATTCCTGCAAGGAGCGGATCGTGCCCATTTAGAACAGCAATGTGCCTTGCATATTCATGAAGGCACGCTGCTGTATTCTCTACACAGACACGATCCACGTACGAGTGCAGGGGTGTGTCTGAGCAGTGCACGGACACTAAACACACCCCCTGTGTTCAGAAAGTGCCATACGGCACTTTCTAAGCCATACTGGAATAATATTAGAGCTTTGCTCTAATATTATGCCAATATTTCAGTGTCCACGGACACTGAAATGCAAAATTGATCATTTCAGTGTCCACGGACACTGAAATTAAATGGCAAGAGCAAAGCAATACAACAAAGTCTTGTGACACATCCGCTGTATTGCTAAAGTGCTGTACAGCACTTCTGCATCCTACAAAAGTGCGCATAACAGGGGATAAATCCCCTAACAGTTAAAAAGCACAAGCACAGTTCCACAAACACACAAAATTGATAGAGAACATGTCATGCATCAGCATGAAACACACACAGAAGCCGGAAAGCCCAGTCAATGTCAATATTTCATGAATACAGCCCCAAGTAGTTGTCAGAACACCACAATACACACCCATATAACCTAAAAATATATAGTAATAATGTATACTTATTTATAATACCTAAGGAATGTTTAAGTGTAGGTAAGTGGGTGTGTACATTATGGCTGTCCCCTTAGCATAGCTTAAACATCCCATAGAAGCTAAATGAAAATAGACAGGTAACTTTACCAAGCCAACAAAGTGTAACGGTTAGAGCCGCAGCATTACAAGCATGTATTCATGGTCTTGAGTCCCAAGACAGGCAACTTACTTTCCCATGTAAAAGTTGTGTTAAAATTATTTTAGCAAACTTAAATTATGTAGCAACTATTTTTTTGTCAACCAGGGTAGTGTAGCAGTTCCAAAAGTGATATGTCAGTGTAGAAAAGATGTGAAACCTCAATATAAACACATGTGCCCCATACAGTATAGTCACACAAGAATATAATGTAATGAAAGCACATAGGGGGATGTCATGGAAGGTAAACATAAAATTATAATGTGTATGTAAATATTATTTTATATTATACAATGACTGGCCATTAACATACAAAAATGAGTATGCTAACTGGCCAGCCAACCACAGTACTTGTTGTAAATCCAAGAGTATACTAATGGAAAATGGTCTGGTTGCCTGGACTTTTTCCATTTGTATATCTTCTGTTCTTTGTTTTTTTTTCTGCAGAGATAGCAACGGAGAAACAAAGATTTACATAGCTTTTTTAACATATCTCGCTATGTTTTACGAGTTGAAGAACTCGTATAACATAGCAAGATATCATAAAAAATGCAATGGAGATCTTCCTATCAACAGAGAAAGGAGGATTTCCATTGATTTTTTAATATATCTCACTATGTTATACGAGTACTTCATCTCATATAACAAACCGAGATATGTTAAAAAAAGCAATGGAGATCTTCTTATCTCTGTTGCTGCCTCTGCATAGCACTGATGTACTGCATAAGCATGGAAAAATGTCCCTTACACATGCGCAGTACATCAGAAATGCCCCAGGATACTGGAAAATTGTGTAAGGGCAGTAGGGAGGCATTATACAATGATATTATTTAAAAAAGATAGATATTGTTTTTCTTAAATAATGTCATTGTATAATAGCAATAACCCATGGCTGGGTGTGGGCAATGCTGGATCTACCCATGGTTGGCTTTGTCTGGTCACTCAGGCTTCACCCTGGTTACCAAACCACACCAACTGTGGGTAAATCCAGCATTACCCACACCCAGCTCTGGGTTATTGCTTAAATATAACATTATAAGTATAATATGCTTAAACATGCTTAATCAGTCCGTATCCATCAGACCTTTTTCTGCCCAGCAAAAAAATAGTCAGCCCCGCCAGGTCTCAAACCTGGGATGCTATCCTCTACAATCACAGCAAAATATCACTACAAAATGTGAGCTGCAAGGCTTTGCAGTGCTTTAACAAACATATCCTGCATTCAGGTCATTTAACATTAATAAAAATAAAACAGCAGTCCCAAATGTTAAACACATGTCCCTGAACAATACACTCAGAGGAATCTACCACTAAACCACCTGAGCTATAGGAATTAATGCTGCTTTTTCAAACATATCATGCAATAGAGGCATACAACATTAGGGAGAAAGCTTTGTGGAACATTTTGTGTGCTGTATATAGACACACACACACACATATAAATATATATATATATATATATATATATATATATATATATATATATATGTGTGTGTGTGTGTGTGTGTGTGTGTGAAAAAGTAGAGTCATAATATAGATATACATATATAAAAATATAAAGGAATAAAAATAAAATATATGTGTGTGTGTGTGTGTGTGTGTGTGTGTGTGTGTGTGTGTGTGTGTGTGTGTGTGTGTGTATAACATGCAGTGCAGTTATGCCTCAGAACCATCCCTCTCAACCTGTTAGTGCTGTAAAAGGGGTGGGGTGGGGAATGGGCCACATATACAGACATATCTCAAAAATTGCTGTTACAAATGAAGATATGTGTTACAGCAACAGTGTGTGTTTAAGCAGACAATTACTGAAGGATATGGGGATGGAAACTGAAATGTCATGTCATTTGTTTACTGACATAAATCCTTGGATCATCACCATGATTTACCAGACAAACAGAAATACAAGGTGGAACTGAACAAAAGTATGGTCCAAACATCTGGACATTCTGTGAAAATCTGGCAGTGGAGAGGTATGCTCAGAACCCCTTAGTGCAATGAATCTGGACCAAGCCTGACAAAGTGGCCGAACAAAGGCATGAAAATAGGGACATGTCTAAAATACGTCAGTAGATAAGCTGGGAAAGTTCATGTAGTAACAGTGTATGTCCTAACATTTATAAACTGAAATATCACAATTCCAGGCCTCAATTCCTTCTCATTAGTTACTGACCTCAGTCCCAACATCATTCTATTGATGTGTCATGCATACATAAGAGTAATGGGGACCAGACCAAAGATATCGGCCTGACAACTGGATATTCTATGAATATGTGGACATAACATCAGGGAAACTACTGCGCAATGTCCAAACTACAATCAGACTGACATAACACTACCCAAGTCCAGCTCTGGGGCTGTACACATGCATTAGCATATATAACAGGCACTACAGGGATGCAACACTAGTGGAAAACAGACACGGGTGTGAAAGTGCATACCCCCAAACAAGTGCACCACAGTCACTGTGACATACCAGTAACTGAACACTACAATATAATGACAGTGTTAGCAACAAAATACCATTTGCCACTCACACATTACCCCTACATATACTGGCCCAAGTGACAGTGTAGTGGGAATTCTGAGGTGTTACAGGACATGTCATGGTCTACACGTACAAACATATACAGGCAATTGGGAGCCAGAAACTGTAGCAGCATGCACAGTCAGATAGAAAGGGCCCATGACACTCACATGTACCCCCTCTCTACACAGCCCAAATAACATGTACACACTTCACTGCTACACAATCCTGTCAGTCTTTTAATAGTAGGCAGACATACACAGACCTCTAAATTGTACATTTTCCCACAGAATGTACAGGCACCAGACTCATATCTATGGCCGCTTCCTTGTTACATGTCTGAGGGTCTATGACATCACTGGGATGGTAGCAGGAATGAATGCAATAAACAATGTTAATACATACCTCTAAGCCTCTTAGTGCATGACATCTAGACCAAGTCTGACATAATTGGGGGGACAGAGGCCCAAACACAGGGGTATATTGGACATATTGCTGTCATAAATGTAGACAGTTGCTGGTGTTACTGGCTTTGTTGTAAAATATCTTTTCTGAGGGCTAACAGAGCGTCATGGAGCCTGGCAGGCCTCCACTGAAAACAGGATCTGTGGAGAACCTAGGACTTTTCAGTCCAGCAAATGTTAAATAAAATAAATAAAATAAATAGTAACACCAATGGATGTTAGCCTTTATTGACTGCATTCCACAGAGTATCCTACTGATGAGCCAAGGACAACTGTCTGGATAACAGACATATGAGCCACACATCTGGACAGTGTCTAGGCCTCTGGACAGTGTAGAGGTATGACTACAGTGATGTAATAGAATGGAAATCCTCTGACAGCTGTGAAACATGTCTCCCAGCACCCTATGAAGTGCAGTAAGACCAACATGGCATTCCCCCACATCACCTCTGGGCAATTACCTATGTATATTCAAATATAGCATGCACTACAGGGATGGAACTGTAGTGAAAAGCAGAGAGTGGTGCAAAAATGTCCACCCAAAAACATGTTCACCACAGTCACAGCAACATACCAGTACCCAAAATGAAATCTAGAGTAGAACGACTTTCTGAACAAACATATTCTGACTGCCAGTCACACATTACACTGACATATACTGGCCCAATTCACAGTGTACTGGGAATCCTGAGATGTTACAGGGCATTGCACAGTCAGCCCCTACAAGCATACAGACCTGATAGGCTACCAGCAGCTGTAGCAGCATGCAGAGTCAGATAGGTAAAAGATGTATGGCACTCACATCTGTTACTCTCCCTACCTGGCCAAACATCTACACACAACACTGCTACACAATCTTGCCAGTGAGTTCACAATGGCCAGACATACATAACTGTCATATGTACAGATTGACACAAAATCACCAGGGTATGGAACCCTAATCCTGGCCACCACTGCATACCATGGCCAGGAGTCTGCCAGGTCATTGGCATGATAACTGGAGTGCAGTTGCTAATTAATGGTATACCATACCTCTGCACCTCATAGTGCAGGACATCTGGACAATGCATGACATACTTGTGGGGCAGGGGGCTGCAAAAAGGGGCATATCACATATAATGGTGTTACAAACTGAAACAGTAGCTGGTGTTGCATGTGTTGTTGGAACATAACATCTCTGAAGGATGTGATGTCTGGAACACCAATGGATGCCAGGTTACTAACTACAATCCTCAAATTATCCTGTCAACCCCACAAAAACAGATGTTGGAGGAACAGACCAAGCATAACAGGCAAACATCTGGCCAGTCTGTGGACAACATGCCAGTGGAGAGGTATGTCAGAGGCATATCACTGTCGGATGTCATCCAGTAAATGCATGTCCAGATGAACCCTGTCAATCTAGCAACCCTCCATGTCTATATCAGCACTAATGACATACAATCTGTACCCAATTCTGGAGCTTCGCCCCATATGTTGTTGGGCTGTCTCCACATGTCCTGTCCTGTGAGGTATTTCCACCTATTGTCTGTGAAGCTGCAGCTCCCACACCTCCGTAATGTCTCCTGCACAGGCAAGGAAAATGGGCAAGGCCTACATGAAGGGTGTCCCATATGTTGGAGCTAGCAGCAGTGTCCAGGCCCACACCACAATACAATGTGGGCACCTATATAGCTTTATGGCCTCAGCAGTACCTGACAGGACAACATCAACCCCCTCAAGGTAGGCTGAATGCCTGTGTTGGACAGCAGCAATACACAATTACCATCACAGGTGGAAATATTCACAGGATGGGCTAGGAAGGAACAGGTGTCTCATTGGAAGCCATGTCACCTTTTTCTGCACAAGCAAATATGTTCACAGGTGATGTACCCTAAGGCTTTTATGAGTGCAAAATGGAGACATCCATCAAGGCCAATGACTAGGCCATCCAGATGTGTATCGGCAATTCCAGAGGCAACACACATATCTGCTCTGTAGTGGTGGCCAATAACACCACATACACATATGCCATGGATATAGGCCACCGGCTGCAGACAGGTAAAGTGTAAACATCACCTCCCTGTCCCCCTATAGGTACATATGTGCATGTACAGCACCTGCCCCCTTCCCCCTCATGATCAGGAAGCAGGTCTGTAACGTCCTCTCAAAGCAACACATAGAGGTCTCCATAGGCCTGATACCATTTCTGGCTGCATCCAACATGAACACAGTCATGGGCTCTCAGACCCATTCAGCAGTGTAGTCAACCACAGCTTGAGCACTAGTGTCATTCCATCTGCAAAGAGGACAGACAAAAAGTTGATAGAAAACAGGTTATATATTAGCATTAATGTTCACAAGGCTACAAATCTGAAACTGAAATATATGCCATCATGTCATGACAGCAGTCCTGAATGACATGGCCAAAAACCTCAATACTCTCCCTTTAATATAGTAATATAATATTAATATCCAATAGGCAAGAAATAAAAATATACAGCTCAAATCCACAAACCAAGATAGTGTAGTGGTCAGAGTCCCAGATTTACATGCAGGCATACACGGCTTAAGCAATACAACAGGCAATCCAAATTTACATGGGAAAGCAATGTTAAAAGTACTATGTTCATATTAAAATATGTGGTAAGTTATTTTTGTCACCCAGGGTAGTGTAGCTGGTGTAACATGGATGTGTGAGTGCATATAACATGTGAAAATACCCATGTATACACTTGTCCCATACAGTATAGTTACACCCCTTGTTACTGTAATGAAAGCAGCCATGTCATGTAATGAACATCAAATACACTTACTAAATGAAGTCATTAGTGTGGTATATTATGATAATGAACTGTGAGCAATAGGTAGCAAGGCTTGGCAGGTTTAACAACACATTTCTGATGTCCTCACCCCTCCCTCTGGAGTTTGAGTGTCCAAAATTTACCTCCAAATTCTGTACAAATGCACAGCTGTTGCTGTACAAGAAATGGATATGGACCTTCTATGCACCTGTCCTACACATATCTGTCATATTGTTCCACCCTCTGTGTGCCCCTTTTCTACCACTTTCCTATCACCCCTTTCTCTTTTTTTTAAAGAATCAGTTCGGGTGTAAGCGGGAGTAAGAGCAACAAAATCACCAGCCCTGCCAGGTTGTGAACCCAGGGTCCTGTAAACCATTGCCAGAGGAATGTACCAAAACACCATTTGAGCTGCACGGTTCACTGATGCTTTTTCAAACATATGTTCATTCAACAGTAGGGAAAAGCTTGTGTAGAATCAGTCAGGTTTTGTATTTATACATATACACATATATATATGTATGGAGATGCATATATATGGACAAATATATACATAATATAAATAGTGATATACATATACAATATACATATATATATATATATATATATATATATATATATATATATACATATATAAAGAAAAACTATGCAGCTATAGAATAACAAATATATACATACATATATATATATATATATATATATATATATATATAGATTCACTTTATATTCTCGAAATACTGAAATATCGAAATTCAGTATTTTGAGGCTATAAAGTTGAAACCTGAAAGAACAAAAACTCAGAAGCGCGAAATTCAAAATCTCACACACCGGAGATTTTGAATTAGTGCTTCTACTCCACACACACACACCTTCCTCCCCATACACAAACACAAGCTCTCTACTACATAAAATCAGGGGGGCAAGCCCCCCTGCATCCACCATGTGGGGGGGCTGCACCCCACACCTCCACACCCCCCACTTAAATATTCTAACTCTGAGGTTGCACTACATACAAACACACACAAAACACCACCACACAAGCTACATTCTCCTCACACACACACATCACAGCAACAAAACACACTAACACACACCACAGCTCCTACCCAAAACCCTTAACAAATAAACATTTACCTGAATCCACAACCACAGCGAAACACCGGAATCGCTAATTCAAAATCCCTGGTGTGCAAGGTTTTGAATTTCGAGCTTCTGAGGTTTCGTTGTTTTCGGGATTCCACTTTATGGGCTCGAAATACTGAATTTTGATATTTCAGTATTTCGAGCTTCTAAAGTGATTTTATATATATATATATATATATATATATATATATATATATATATATATATATATATCTTCCTCCATATATATGCTCATAACATGTAGTGGAGTCATATCTCAGAACCATATCTACCAAACCCTTACTGCAAGAAATCTGGCCCAAGGCTGTCCAGATGGGGGGACAATGGGACCAAACTAGGGACAGAAGTCAAATATCGCTCTTATAAATGTAGAATGTTGCCAGAGTGAAAGGGTTTGTTTCAGCATACATGTTCTGAAGGAGTTCTGAAACTGAAATGTATGTCATCATTTACTGTCAGAAATCCTCAGATCCTCACAGTGGTTTACCAGGGATATGAAAAACATGCATCTGTGGAACAGACCAGAAATATGAGCAATAAACCTGGACATACTACAACAATCCAGACAGTCCTGAGGTAGGCTCAGAGCCCCTTAGTACAATGAACTTGGGCTGGGCCTGACAAAGTTGGGGGAGAAAGCCATGGAAATAGGGACATATCTGAAATACTGGAGTAGATAAGTTGACACAGTTGCTGCAGTAACATTTTATTTATTTATTTTACATTTGTTGACTGGGCTAGTCTAGCTGGATATATTTCCATTTTCAGTAGAGGCCCGGGGAGAAAAGCTCCAAACAGATATACAAAAGTATAAAATATTGTTGCATGGTAAATAAAGGATTAATAAACAAAATAAAACAAGTAATTATTACATTCTAGAGATATAAACACTTAAGAAAAGCAACAGTAAACATACTATCACTTAAGAAAGCTAAATCAAATGTAATACAGTAAGAATCATGTACAATTGTTCACATCAGGTAGAAAGATTTCAGCAGTACGTTGATTAGAGTTTAAACAGTGTCAGTCTTACTTACAAGACTAAGCATTTAAATGTTTGGAAGTTTGGTTAGAAGAGGAAGAAACAGAGGTGAAGAGGGTGGTTAGTCAGGGTTACTACAAGGGCATAACCAGTGCATTTGGAGGTGTTTTTTAAGTTTTTGTTTAAAGAGTGGCAAGGAAGGTAGTTAGAGTTAGTTCATTGGGTAACAGGTTCCAGTTTTTTCCTGCTGTGTTGGTAAACAGAGTCACCAGCCATATTATTAGACTTTGTTATGCTAGCAAGGAGTCTGCCCTAACATGTATTGACTGAAATATCACAAGTCCAACACTCATATTCTTCCCACTAGTTAGTGACTGAAATCCTCACATCATCCCACTGATGTGTCAGAAATACATAACACTTATGTGCACCAAGCAACACTACATTCTAGAAATATCTGGACATAACATCACATTACGTAAACTACACTCAGCTGCTAAGCATGTCACCAAACACTGTCCGACTGACACAACACTAACCCAAATCTGCTAGGGGGAATTGCACATGTATTGGCAAATATATCAGGCACTACAGGGATGTCACAGCACTGAAAAACAGACACCAGTGTGAAAGTGCATACCCACAACCAATTCAACCACAGTCACAGTGACATACCAGTAAGCCAAAGGAACAGTACAGTATAAGGACTGTGTGAACAAAAACATCTCAACATGTTTGTCACTCACACACTACCCCCACATATACTGGCCCAATTCACAGTGTAGTATGATGCCTGACTGTGGTATGGGACATGTCTCAGTCTGCCCCTACAAACATATAAAGCTGATATACCACCAGAAACAGGAGCAGCATGTACACACAAATGGAAAACAAGCCATAACACATACATCCACGCCCCTCCATACACTGGCCAAATAACATTGACACAATGCACTGCTACACAATCCGGACAGTCTGTCAACAATTGCCAGAAATACACAGACCTCTCAACTGTACAGAGTCACACAGAATGTCCAGGCTTTCCCCTCTTATATAAGGCCTCTTCCACATAACATGTCTGGCAGTCTGATACATCCCTGGGATAATGTCAGGAAAGTAGCCACTAAATAATCATATACCATACCTACCAACCTCTTACTGCATGACATCTGGACAAAGCCTGACATAATTTTGGGACAGAGGCCCAAAAACAGAGGCATATTTGAAATATTGCTGCTATAAACTGAAAATGTTGCTGTTGTAATGGGGTTAGTTGTAACATATCTTTTCTGAGGGATATGACGTCAGAAACACAAACTGATGTTAGCAGTTACTGACTGCAATCCCCAAAGTATGATACTGATCTTCAAAAGACAAAAAAATGTCTGAGAAACACACTAAACATAGGTGTCCAAATTCTGGCCATTCTGTGGACAGTCCTACAGGTGAGAGTTATGTCAAACACATAAGACTGTCAGAGTTAAAATCACCCAGGAACTCCATGTCCATGCAAACCCTGTCAGACTAGCATTTATCCAAATGTATAACAGCAATACTTACATTATGTCCCTATGTCTGGAACATCCTCCCCCAGTCTGTAGGTCTGTCTCCACAGATCTGGTTGTAAGAGGTATTTCCAAATACCCTCTGTGATGCTGTTGTTTATACACCATCATGAAGTCCTCCTCACTGGCAAGGAAAAGGACCAACACTCACATGACATACTCAATGATAGGAGTATGTTGCCATGCCATTGGCTATATGAATAACAACACAGCTGTTCTGCATGCAATTATCAAGTGGGGGACACCTATTGGTGCACATGCCATGAGCATTACCTACAAAAGGCAAGCTGCTGTCTATGCAAAACAGATTTACACCCTACATCCTTGAGAGAGAGAGAGAGAAAGACAGTGAAAAGAAAAATAAAAGCCAAGCAGGACATAACAACCTACACTTGAATAAAAAAACAGGTATGTCAAACAAGTAAGCATGTAATGGACTGTAGTAGGGGGTATGTAAGAAGGAGAAATAGGAACTCTAACACATATGTCTCAACAACACTTGCCCTATGATATATTGCTGATCAGAACCTATGGCCATAGCATCTGGGTCTGTCTGAAGTGACATAGATCATAGGTCAGACCCCTGCGTCACCCCAGGAAAGGATGGCTCACATATGACTATTACTGCAGTGTGTGTTGAATAATACTGACTGTGACAATGCTAAGCCAGCTATTGGAATGTTGTACATATCCATATCTCACTTGTGAAAACAACCATGATATACTTGGTTGTCTCAGAAATGTGAGAGACCTATACATGGTCTTTGCATAGTAAAGTACTGTTGCATATGTGTGTGTGTTGAACAGCATGTGATATACTCAGCTCATACCATTAAACTGTCCAGTGGTATGCACACTGACCATATGTGTGCCTCATATTTATAGTCCTTTACTCATACAGTTGTGTGATGTCTGGCAGATCATTGGCAAATCTGTGAAGACTGACATTACATCTCCTTCTTTTTCTTCTCACTGTTCCCATTAGGGGTCACCAAACTGGATCATTTGTTGCCATTTCTGCCTGTCCTCTGCATCCTGCTCTGTCACAGCAACCATCTGCATGTCCTCTCTCACCACATCCAGAAACCTTAACTGAGGCCTTCCTCTTCCTCTTAGCTGGCAGTGTCATCCTATTCCTAATATACTCAGCATCCCTCTGCAGCACATCTACAAACTGATGTAATCTTGCCTCTCTGGCTTTGTCTCAAAATTGTCCAACATGGGCTAACCCTGTCATATACACATTGCTACTCCTGTCCACCCTCGTCACAACCAGTGCAAATCCTAACATCTGTTACTCTTTCACGCCCAACTCTGACTCCTGCCTTTTTGTCGATTACATTGTCTTCAAACCATATAACATAGCTGGTTTCACTACCCTGTTGTAGACCTTCCCTTTCACTTTTACTGGTACTCGTCTGTCACAAATCAGTACTGGCACTCTTCTCCATTCTCTCCATCTTGCCTGCACTCTCATCCTCACCTATCCTCCACAGTCATCATTGCTCTGAAATGTTGATCACAATCATTTATAGTCATCCACCTTTGCCAACTCTACTCCCTGCATCCTCAACATTCCACTACCCACCCTCTCATTCACACACATATATTCTGTCATAGTCCTGCTGACCTTCATTCCTCTCCTCTCTAGAACATCTCGCTACCTCTACAGGGTCTCCTACATCTGTACCCTACTCTCAGTACAGATCACAATGTCATCTGCAAACATTATGGTCAATGGGGACTCCTGTATGATCTTGTCTGTCAAACTGTCCATCACCATTGTAAATAAGAAAGGGCTCGCAGCTGATCCCTGATGTCATCCCGCCTCCACTTTTAATGCATCTGTCACTCCTGCTGCAGACCTCACTGCTGTCACACCACCCTTATCCTGTACCAATTTTACACACATTTCTGCCACTCATGACTTCCTCATACAATACCACAACTCCCCTCTAGGCACCCTGTCATATGCTTTCTCTATATCCAGAAAGACACAAAGCAACACCTGACCTTCTCTGTACTACTCCATCAGCACTCTCAGAGCAAACATCACATCTGTAGTGCTCTTGCCTGGCAAGACAACATACTGCTGACCACTATTCATCACCACCCTGCTTAACATAGCTTCCACTACTATTTCCCATGACTTTATGCTGTGACTGATTAATGTTATCCCTCTGTAGTTACTACAGCTCTGTACATCAACCTTATTACTAAAATGGTATACAAACACTTTTTCTCCACTCCACATGCAACCTCTCACTTTCTAAGATATCATTAAACAATCTGGTGAAAAACACCACTGCCATTTCCCCTGAATCCTGCCATGCTACCAGAGGTATGTCCTGTGGACCAACAGGCTTTCCAGTAATCCATCCTCTTCATAGTAATCCTTACTTCCTCCTTGGTAAGCCATTGCACTTCCTGATTCACCATACCCGCATCATCCAACCATTTCTCTATCATTCTCTCAATTCATCAGCCTCTCAAAGTACTCTGTCCATCTGCACAACACACACGCCTCGATTGTGAGAACGTTTCCCTCATTATCTTTTATCACCCTTATCTGCTGCACATCTTTCCTGGCTCAGTCCCCCTGTCTAGCCAACCAGTACAAGTCCTTTCATCCTTCCTTAGTGTCCAACCTGTCATACAAGTCATCATATGCCTCATCCTTAACCTTTGCCACCTCTCTCTTTGCCATGTACATCATCTCCTTCTACTCCTGTCTACTTTCCATATATCTCCGACAATCCCACTCCTTCATCCCCAAACTCTTTCTCTGTATACTGTCCTGTACTTCCTTAGTCTACCACCAAGTGTCCTTTTACTCCTACCTCCATCCACATGTCACACCAGACGCCTTTCTAACCATCTACCTTACTAGCTCTGCTGTACTTACCCAGATATTTGGTAAATCATCACTGCCACCCAGTGCCTGTCTTAACTCTTCTCTGAACACCACCTCACAGTCACACTTTTCCAGTTCCCACCATGTGATCCTTGGTGCTGCCCTCACACTCCTCCTCTTCTTGATCATCATCGTCATCTTACAGACCAACAGTCTCTGCTGCCTAACTACACTGTTCCCTGTCACCACTTTACATTCTCCAATCTCCTTCAAACTGGCCCTCCTACATTGGATATATTTCACCTGGGTGCATCTTCCTCCACTCTTGTATGTCACCCTATGCTCCTCCCTCTTGTTATAGTATGTATTCACCACAGCCATGTCCATCCTTTTTGCAAAATCCACTACCATCTCACTGTCTGCATTCCTTTGCTTAACACCATACATACCCATCACTTCCTCACCCCCTCTATTCCCTTCAACATGCCCAGTAAAATCTTCTACAATCACCACTCTCTCACCCTTGGGTACAGTCATGAGTAGGTTCAGGTTTTCATCAGGGCTATAGGCTACCTCCCGAGCGCATTTACAAGCCAGCCGTTTCGCTTTTCGCCCGCCGACCCACCTGGGGAAACGAACTAAATTATTTTGCTGTGCTCTGTCTGTCGAGCAATGACATCCCTGGGGTATATCTGTATATATCCCATCCATCCCCATTTGTGGTCAAGATTTCTCTTGAACAAGGCCAGTGAGGTGCTCTGCCTCACATGTACCGGGATTTTGCCTCACATGTACCGGGATTTTTCACCATGTCATCCAACTGACTTCACATTCCTCTTACTCATCCATTCCACAACCAACTTGCGTAGCATGTTTACTAACAACATTCATCATTACACAATCAATTTCCAACTTCATAAACATGACTCTATCAAACAGTCATGTCATCCTCCAAAAACACTCTTGGCATACTGTTTCTTCAGGATAACCCCTACACCCTTTATCCTCCTATCCACACCATGATAGAACAAGTTTGACCTGCCTCAATACACCTAGCCATAGTCCTCTTCAATCTGGTGTCCTGCACACACAGTATATCAACCTTCCTTCTGGCCATCATATCAGCTAGCTCTGTCACTATACCAGTCATACTGCCAACATTAAAGGTTCCTACCCTCACTACCACACTCCTAGCCTTTCTCCTCCATTCATGTCATATGAGTGTTGGACATCCTCCAGGGTATGTCTGTCAATGCAAAGGTGATTGTGCTATCGAATGACTCAGGTGTGGTACAGCAATATGAAGACAGTGTAACTAATTTTGTCCCATTGCCCCCCCCCCCCACATGAATGTGTGGGATCCTACAGATGTCCTGCTTTAATGGGTGGAGAGGGATGAGTGGGCATCAAGGGTGTAAATACAGTGTGCCATACTGATATTGAACAGAAATGTATATCAGGTATTACCTGTGCACGTGTCAGTATGAGTAGGTGTATTTGGCTGCCTCCTGCCTCATAACAACAGACATGGGATGCAAAATGTTAGTTAAATAAGCTGCACATGTTGTATGTGTGTAATGTTAGTTACTGTGCATCCAGCAGAGTTCAATTTCTACAGCTACTGGTTGTTGCATTGCCCTGACACAGACATGGGTAGTAGAATAAGCATGTGTATCCTGTTGACATGTTAGAGGTATCCAACCATGCTATGAGCTTTTGTCCATGCCTACTACACACAGCCACATGACCACCGACATAACTGTATGGACTCAGCAATACCTTACCTGTAAAACCTGTTTCCATCAAAGTAGAGTAATCCCCTTTGCTTGACAGCAGTAATGCATAAAGCACAAGATTGGTTGCTATGTCAGCTGTACAGGTCAGAGTAGGTGCAGGCAGGAACTTGGAAGTGAGTCAACCTTTGTCTGAACGACCATATGAGTTCCTAGCTGGATTACTATAAGGCTAACTATGAGTACAAATTGGACACATCCACCAAGGGCAATCACAAGGCCATCTTCACATATGTCTGCAATCTCAGAGGTGACAACACAACCCACTCTGTAATGGTGGTCAATCACACCACATACACACACACCATAGCGTTAGGCATCCTGCTGCATACAAGTTTAGGGCAAACATCACCCCCCCGTCTCACCATCAGTGTAGGTGGATATGCACAGCACCTGCACCCCTCCCCTCATCATATGGGAGCAGGTGCATACTGCCTAATCAAAGTCAACAAAAGCAGGTCTCCATGGGACCTGAGAACATTCCTGTCTGCATCCTACATGAACTCAGGCATATGCTTCCAGCGCCATTACACACTCCATGCAAGCAAAGCCTGAGCACCATTTACATCCCTTCTGCAAGGAAGATGTCCACTGCCATCCCTCTACACAAACATGAATGATGAATGGTGGTTTATGCAATGTACTGGCCCTCATTGGGGGGAACATGACACATCAGAACCAGGAGTGTAATGCAGGTTCATATTGTGCTGGTAGAATAGGGGTATGATGTGGTGATACGTGGTGGCTGATGATAGGCAATGCTGATGTGCTGGCTCTGTAAATGGCTCTGGCCAATGTCTGAGGTCCTGTGATGTGTTTTCCCGTTTATGTCTTCCAGGTGCCATGCAAAGACAACCATCTTACACTGCTCAGGAGAATGCAGCAATAACTGAAGCCATCCTGCAACACTATGCAGTGCTGTTTGCCCGGAGCCACAAAAATATGCCGAGTGGACTACCCCATGGGATTTAATTCTCCACAGAGTCAACACCTTGGGCCACCATGGCCACACATGCGAACAGGTCAGGCATTGTGCAACTGACCTGCTATGTCGTGCCTGGCAGAGGACTGCTGCTGTGGCCAGGGACCCTTGCATGACAGGTGGGGCCCCACCTACACAGGCCCCACTTACACCAAAAGAGGAGTTTGTTGCTAATATTGGGCTAGCTCCCACACAACAACCATCACATGTAACACCAGTTGTAGAGATGGGTGGGACCCAGGCAACAGGCAAGGAGTGCCCAGGTAAGGCCACAGTGCACATAATTTTAATATTGTTGCACTACTACTGTCTGCCATAGAGTATCTAGATGCATATTTCTGGTAAAACTGCATTTGTGGCTGGGGTTTAGTAATGCACACAAGTGCACATCTATGGTGAAGGATAGCAAATTGTGTACTATCACAGCTTGTGATGTACATGTGCAGAAAAGTAATATTCATCTTGTAACACTGCCAAATGTGAGTCTGCTGACAATACCTCTCCCACACAACTTCATAGGTACCTCTGGTCTGCATGTGGGACAGCAGCCTGAAGCTGGTGAGTATGTGATTTTCCTGTTGTGGCTCACCAGTACCTCAGTAATGTTGAGGTCATGCATGTGACCATGCACACACTTGTTACTCACCTATTCTGCAATATCTGCATGTTCACTTGTGGTGGGGTTAACTGCAGTGCACCACAGTGGTCATCACAGGGGCCTACTTGCAGGAGATGTCACATATTTGTAGCACACCTCACAACCTGTCATTGCATGAAATGTGGACAGAGACTGACAGCATGGGGGTACAAAGGGCCAAAACTAGGGACATATTTTATAACTTAGTGCTATACAGTGCATATAAAAGGTATACACACACCTGTTTTAATGGCAGGTATTTGTGAAATACAACTGTGAGAGCAGAAGAACACAATTCCAAACCCTTCCAAACTTGTATGTGACCTATAATCTGTACAATTCCATTGTTAAACAGACAAATGTGTTGGGGAAACAATTATGACACATGAAAAACGTACAAAAAGCTGGATGCATGTGTGTGGCCAGGCTGAAGGTACTACTGTGGTGAATTAGCTTTGCATATGATGATATCATTATATCTTCTTGGGTACACATCCTCCATTACTGACAGAGACTCTTTGATTAATGGCATATAACATTCAGTTGTCCTACCAGGATTATCGTAGCATTTACTTAGTTGCCTGCAACAGCAATAGCCATAGTTTGCATACAGCTTACAAAGCGGCAAGGGGATCACATCTGTGAGAGGTATCAGCCCAGAGAAGGGTACACACACATTTCCACAACAGTGCATATACAATGGAACACAGTGAAGGCAGTCATCCAACAGTGGTGAAAATATGGGCCAACAGTGACCTTGCAATGAAATGGACATCACTCCAAATGTATGGAAAGACAAGATCCACACTGGTCAGGATAGCTGCCAGGACACCTACAGCAACAGTACAGGATATGCAGGAACTCTGGCAAGTACTGCTTGTATACTACATATCACAACAATCTCCTGTATTCTGCACATGTCTGGCCTATAGAGTAGGGTTGGAAGATGGCAGCCTTGTTACACACAGAACAGCATCCATGTCTGGCAAATGTCTCAAGAACAATACATCAGGCCTCCAAAACACATGCAGGGAAATGTGTTATGGTGGAATGAGACCAAGGTTGCACATTTTGGCCACAATACCGACAGGTTTGTTTGGCACATTAACATCACTGTGCATCACCAAAAGAACACTGTCCCCATGGTGAAGCATGGTGATGGCAGTATCCTGCTTTGGGGTTGCTGTTCATAAACTAGA